>NC_083228.1:9838487-10142535 GCF_032191835.1 Heteronotia binoei
AGTTCTGACATTATAACAGTGATCCCATTGTCTTGTGGCTTATCTGAACTGGAAACCTGGTCCGATGGCGGCAAAAGTTCCAGACAGCGGAGAGCCCACCACCCCTACAGACGATCCGCCGCTCGACCCGAAGGTGACGGGGGTTAGGCGCAAAGTTAAGGTCCCAGCGCCTTTTTCGGTCGATGCGTTCCCCGCCCCGCGACCCTGGAGCCCGCGGAAGTCCACGGCAGCGATCGACGCCGCGGAGCAACGGTACCGAAGCATGTTGGGCGAAGGAGGAACCGGAGACGACGACGAGGACCAAGGAGAAGGTCCGGGGGCGCGAAGTGGGGACGACCCGATCCGGACCCTCCGCAACGACTTGTTCGACTGGGTGCGGGAAATTCACGACGACGTGCACCGGTCCCGCGTGTCGATGGCGGAGGACATGCAGCAGAATCTGGGCGCGATCTACGACCAACTTCGAACCCTGCAAACTGCGGTCCTGGGGATCCCGGCTTTAGGAGGAGGGCTGCCGCTGGGGCCGCCGCCCGCAGCTCCACCGGTCCCGCCGGCCCCAGTACCGCCGGTGGCACCCGCCCCGGCTCCGCCGGCCCTGCCGCCACCAGCACCGCCTGCCCCGGCGCCACCGGCACCACCCGTTCCGGTGCAACCGGCGCCACCCGCCCCGATGCTGCCGGCCCCGCCGGGCCCGGTGCCGCCGCCGGCGGTACCCCAGGCCCCGCTCCCAGGGGGACCCCCGGCGATCCCTGGCCCCGCTGCTCCGGGGGGGGGGCGACGGCAGGGGCAGAGAGCTGAAGATTACATTCGACGGGAATGCAGAGGACGTGGAGTATTTTACGATACAATGCGACACGTTCTTCACCCACTGGGGTGCCGACTACCCGACAGAGGCCAGCCGAGTAAACCACATCGCGTCCCGACTGAGGGGCCCGGCCCGCAAGTGGTACGTGGGGCTCTACACGGGGAGGAAGCCCGAACTGGCAACAGTCGCGGGGTTCCTGCACGCAATGCTTCGCCAGTACGGCGACCCTCTTCGAGAAGAGAAAGCCATCGCTGCCCTCCAACGCATAGAACAAGGCAACCGCACTACTCGCGAGTATGCCACTGAGTTCCTAGGATACTGTGCGGCGGCCCGGGGGTGGAACGAAGTCATGAAGTACACCGCGTTCCGCAATGGCTTGAATCCGAACATCCTCGACCGCTGCTACAGCCAAGGGAGACCCGACACACTGGTCGGATGGATCCAACTGGCCGGGGAAGTGGAGACCAACCTCCAACATGTGGGAATGCGCCGGCAGCAGTTGGGGAAGAAGGGGGCCAAACACACTCCGACTAAAGCGGAAGGGAGGAAGACCCCAACGACCTCAACCCCCTCCGCTGCACGCAAATGCTTCAGATGTGGAGACCCGGATCATCTCGCCGCCAACTGCCCCGTTAAAGCAGGAGCCACACCACCCTCGGCGAAACCTGCCGCCTCGGGGCCGAAGAAGAAAAAGGGTAGCCGCTCGAAGGAGCCCAGTCGGGGCTCCGTCGCCACTTCCTTGGCGACTGACGAGGATTTTACCACCGACCTGACAGCCGTGGAGGAATCAACCGAAGAGTCGGATGACACCGAGTCGGCGGGAAACGACAGCGACCTGCTTTAATGGGTGCCGCAAAGCAGGTCCAAGAACAGCCGGCACTCCTCACGCCTCCTTCGGAAAGACCCTGGTGCTACGTCATTCCAAGGTTAATTGCTACATAGGCACTTGGGGTTATTAGGAGGTTACAACATGGAGTCAGTTTGGTTCAGTTATAATGCATGCATTATAACTGCCGTGAAAACATTGTGAAAGCAACGTCACCCCAGAGTCGAAAATGACTGGTGCTTGCACAGGGGAGTACCTTTACCTTTTTTTTTTAATAGAATACAACAACCTAACTACTTCCCCACTGAAGCACAGGGATCGAACTCAGGTCGTGAGCAGAGGGCTCTGACTGCAGTACTGACCACTCTGCGTCGCATAAACTATGTTAATTTTATATATAGGGTTTTACTATTTGAAAATGTATATGAATGTTTCCTTTTTCATTTATTGGTGTTTATGAGATCATAATTGATTGAATAATAGAAATATTGTAAATTTTTTGTTGTTTAACCACATTGGTTGCTGACCCCTACAATATCTGTCTGTCTGTCTGTCTATCATCTGTTTGTCTTGTCTGTCCGTCTGTCCCAAGGCAATCCAAATTTGGCAGTTCAGTTTGCAATGTGCATTATGCAAATTAGTTAGGTTAATTTCTCTTATTTTGCATAATTTTGCTATTGTTATTCTTTTTTTTGCATAACCTATTCTGTTTTTGTTAATTTTGGAAAGGGGGTAAGGAGCCAACCTGAGCACCAGAAACTGGGATAGACAATAATGCTAGGAAAAGTTGAAGGCAGCAAGGCAAGACAAAAACCCAACGTGAGATGTATTGACTCAGTCAGGGAAACCAGGGGCCTAAGTTTTGGGAGGTCATTAATTCGTAGGGTTGCCATAAATCAGAAACAATTTGATGGCATATAACACATAAGAACATAAGAGAAGCCATGTTAGATCAGGCCAATGGCCCATCCAGTCCAACATTCTGTGACACACAGCGGCCAAATATATATATATATATAAACACATCACAAAGCCACAATTCACACCGTTACAAGCACATCTGTCTTCCCACCATCCACTATCAGCGGGGAGGTTGCCTCCTCGCTCTGAAGGCCACACGGCTTGGCTTCAAAGGGCACCAGTGTGAGAATGTACAGAGGCACATCATAATTCAGTCTACAGCCCTAAATATTTTGGATACCAGTAGGGCAAGGTTAATTGCTACATAGTCAGTACTGCAGTCAGAGCCCTCTGCTCACGACCTGAGTTCGATCCCCGGCGGAAGCTGGTTCAGGTAGCTGACTCAAGATTGACTCAGCCTTCCATCCTTCCAAGGTTGGTCAAATGAGTACCCAGCTTGCTGGGGGGAAAGCATAGATGACTGGAGAAGGCAATGGCAAACCACCCTGTAAAAAGTCTGCCGTGAAAACATTGTGAAAGCAACGTCACCCCAGAGTCGAAAATGACTGGTGCTTGCACAGGGGAGTACCTTTACCTTTTTTTTTAAATAGAATACAACAACCTAACTACTTCCCCACTGAAGCACAGATAGAGTTTGCTATTGAGCAGAATTTAGCTATCTTCTATGTAATCTGATAGTATTTATCTGCTAGGGGGACAATAAAATAAGCTTTTCCTTTTCTTCTAGGTATAGAAGAATTTCTGTGTGTGTGTGTGTGTGTGTGTGTTAAAGTAGAGAATACACAATCCTGATAGCAGTTTATCCTGGACATCAACTATAATATTCAGAAAAGGATTAGGGCATTAGATTGTCATAATTCTACACATTTCTAAATTTATTCCAGGATTTGCTCACATTTTGACTTGCTGAACATAGTAATTTCTTGCGGCTTTCTGAGTGTCTGGCAGCCCTTTCTGTCATTCCATAGAGCAAAACTGAAAGCAAAAGAGCATACGCAGAGTTGCCAATTTACCCTGAATATTTTAACCCCATCCTTTGACATTACTTTGGATATGAACTAATGAAGAACTGTTACCAGGAACGAGTGATGGTTGCAACACACATGTATTACTGTGGCGCATGCTGTTCTCTTTCTTTTTTATGTTTTAAGGGGGATTAGTTTTTCAAACTGGAGGATTATTGGATTAGCATGTTCCATTTTATTAGTGGCAGACTGGTCTTTTTGTATCCAAGTAGCTTTTCTGTTTAATCTGACTGGCAAGCAAAGTAACTGTGCTGTTGGTATAAATTGGGCTAGTTACTGCTTCCCCCCTTCTCTTTTCATTTATGCTGACTGTGTTATTTAGAACAGAGGAAGAAGATACATCCCATGCTTTTCTTTATTATGGTAATTTGTCACTTACTACCAGGGCTATTTTTGTAGCAGGAACTCATTTACATATTAGGCCACACACCCCAATGTAGCCAATCCTCCTGGAGTTTACAGTAAGCCCTGTAAGAAGAGCCCTGTAAGCTCTGGGAGAATTGGCTATAGGGTGACCATAATGTCTGAAGGCCAGCCAGGGACACTGGGGGGGGGGGGTGGGGGGGGGTGTGTGCGCGCGCGCGAAGCGCGCGTGCGCCGCCGGAAACAGGAAGTGACGTCACTTCCGGTGACGTCACTTCCGGTGATGTCATGCCACCACCGGAAACAGGAAGTGGCATCACTTCCTGTGACATCATTTCCCCCGCGTCACCTGCCGGAAACAGGAAGTGACTTCACAGCACTTCCTGTGACGTCCCCAAAAATCCCCCAAATATCACCGCCGGAAACAATTTTGTTCTCAAATCCTGTATATACTTCATCAGTATATGGGATAAGGCACTTTCTCAACTGTGCTGCATAATGCAGCCTATTTATTTTGTCCTGTTGGCTCTGTTGGCTCTATCTGCGCCACCTTCATCACTTTCGGGGTGTGGATCCCCCAGTGGGGTGGTCTCCCGACTCCCTCCGCCGACTGTTTCTGATAGCCCTGCGCCCCCTCTTTCATTTGATATGTGTCCCGTGCGGGTGCCACCCTCCCGCCGGGAGATGCCGCAAAATGAGCCCCCTTGAGGCTTATGGCGGCAGGGCTCGGGGGAAGCGAGCTAGACTGCTGTTCTTTTGAGGGGTTATAGAGTGTTTCGAGCCCGTCCCTGTGGCATCAGTCCCATCGTTGTGGGACCCAGGGGGCCGGCGCAGCGGCACACCGAAGCAGCCTGTCACTAATAACACAGGTCGAGATGCAGGACAGGAACCTGGAAGTGACCGACAGGCTGCTTCAGCGTGCCGCTGCACCGGCCCCCTGGGCCCCACAATGATGGGACCGATGCCACAGGGACGGGCTCGAAACACTCTATAACCCCTCAAAAGAACAGCAGTCTAGCTCGCTTCCCCCGAGCCCTGCCGCCATAAGCCTCAAGGGGGCTCATTTTGCGGCATCTCCCGGCGGGAGGGTGGCACCCGCACGGGACACATATCAAATGAAAGAGGGGGCGCAGGGCTATCAGAAACAGCCGGCGGAGGGAGTCGGGAGACCACTCCACTGGGGGATCCACACCCCGAAAGTGATGAAGGTGGCGCAGATAGAGCCAACAGAGCCAACAGGACAAAATAAATAGGCTGATTTATGCAGCACAGTTGAGAAAGTGCCTTATCCCATATACTGATGAAGTAAATACAGGATCTGAGAACAAAATTGCACTAGAAGACACAAACACAAAGCTCCCTTACACTGAATCAGTGCTTGGGTCCACCAAAGTCAGTATTGTCACATAAGAGAAGCCCTGTTGGATCAGGCCAGTGGCCCATCCAGTCCAACACTCTGCGTCACATAAGAACATAAGAGAAGCCCTGTTGGATCAGGCCAGTGGCCCATCCAGTCCAACACTCTATGTCACATAAGAACATAAGAGAAGCCCTGTTGGATGAGGCCAGTGGCCCATCCAGTCCAACTCTCTGCGTCACATAAGAACATAAGAGAAGCCCTGTTGGATCAGGCCAGTGGCCCATCCAGTCCAACACTCTATGTCACATAAGAACATAAGAGAAGCCCTGTTGGATGAGGCCAGTGGCCCATCCAGTCCAACACTCTGCGTCACATAAGAACATAAGAGAAGCCCTGTTGGATCAGGCCAGTGGCCCATCCAGTCCAACACTCTATGTCACACTTAAGAACATAAGAGAAGCCCTGTTGGATCAGGCCAGTGGCCCATCCAGTCCAACACTCTGTGTCACATAAGAACATAAGAGAAGCCCTGTTGGATCAGGCCAATGGCCTCTCCAGTCCACCACTCTTTGGTCACATAAGAACATAAGAGAAGCCCTGTTGGATCAGGCCAGTGGCCCCTCCAGTCCAACACTCTGTGTCACATAAGAACATGAGAGAAGCCCTGTTGGATCAGGCCAATGGCCCCTCCAGTCCAGCACTCTGTGTCACATAAGAACATAAGAGAAGCCCTGTTGGATCAGGCCAAGGGCCCCTCCAGTCCAACACTCTGTGTCACAGAAGAACATAAGAGAAGCCCTGTTGGATCAGGCCAATGGCCTCTCCAGTCCACCACTCTCTGGTCACATAAGAACATAAGAGAAGCCCTGTTGGATCAGGCCAATGGCCTCTCCAGTCCACCACTCTCTGGTCACATAAGAACATAAGAGAAGCCCTGTTGGATCAGGCCAGTGGCCCATCCAGTCCAAAACTCTGCCACACAGAAGCAAAAAAAATCTAGGCACCACTGCCATCAGGAGATCTATCAATGGGGCCAGAACACTAGAAGGGGAGGAAGAAGAAGAGAGGAAATGAGAAGAGAGAAAATTAGAGCCAGGATACTAGAAATGGGAGAGAGGAAATGAAATAATTACACTTACCTACTTGATGTGTTGCTCGATGGAAGGTCCCAGCAGCCGCCGGGTGAGCGGGGCAGCGCGGGCCGCGCGGCCAGCGCAGCCAGGCGACGCCGAGGATCGTTCGGCCTGGGCCGGCAGGCCGCTGAGCAGGTGAGTGGGCCGGGGGCGGGAGGGGGCGGAGCGGCCAGCGCAGCTACGCGCGGCCGGGGATCGCTCGGCGAACTGGGCCTGCAGGCCCAGCCGCCGAGCAGGTGAGTGGGCCGGGGGCGGGAGGGGGCGGAACGGCCAGGGATCGCTCGGCGAACTGGGCCTGCAGGCCCAGCCGCCGAGCAGGTGAGTGGGCCGGGGGCGGGAGGGGGCGGAGCGGCCAGCGCAGCTACGCGCGGCCGGGGATCGCTCGGCGAACTGGGCCTGCAGGCCCAGCCGCCGAGCAGGTGAGTGGGCCGGGGGCGGGAGGGGGCGGAGCGGCCAGCGCAGCTACGCGCGGCCGGGGATCGCTCGGCGAACTGGGCCTGCAGGCCCAGCCGCCGAGCAGGTGAGTGGGCCGGGGGCGGGAGGGGGCGGAGCGGCCAGCGCAGCTACGCGCGGCCGGGGATCGCTCGGCGAACTGGGCCTGCAGGCCCAGCCGCCGAGCAGGTGAGTGGGCCGGGGGCGGGAGGGGGCGGAGCGGCCAGCGCAGCTACGCGCGGCCGGGGATCGCTCGGCGAACTGGGCCTGCAGGCCCAGCCGCCGAGCAGGTGAGTGGGCCGGGGGCGGGAGGGGGCGGAGCGGCCAGCGCAGCTACGCGCGGCCGGGGATCGCTCGGCGAACTGGGCCTGCAGGCCCAGCCGCCGAGCAGGTGAGTGGGCCGGGGGCGGGAGGGGGCGGAGCGGCCAGCGCAGCTACGCGCGGCCGGGGATCGCTCGGCGAACTGGGCCTGCAGGCCCAGCCGCCGAGCAGGTGAGTGGGCCGGGGGCGGGAGGGGGCGGAGCGGCCAGCGCAGCTACGCGCGGCCGGGGATCGCTCGGCGAACTGGGCCTGCAGGCCCAGCCGCCGAGCAGGTGAGTGGGCCGGGGGCGGGAGGGGGCGGAGCGGCCAGCGCAGCTACGCGCGGCCGGGGATCGCTCGGCGAACTGGGCCTGCAGGCCCAGCCGCCGAGCAGGTGAGTGGGCCGGGGGCGGGAGGGGGCGGAGCGGCCAGCGCAGCTACGCGCGGCCGGGGATCCCTCGGCGAACTGGGCCTGCAGGCCCAGCCGCCGAGCAGGTGAGTGGGCCGGGGGCGGGAGGGGGCGGAGCGGCCAGCGCAGCTACACGCGGCCGGGGATCGCTCGGCGAACTGGGCCTGCAGGCCCAGCCGCCGAGCAGGTGAGTGGGCCGGGGGCGGGAGGGGGCGGAGCGGCCAGCGCAGCTACGCGCGGCCGGGGATCGCTCGGCGAACTGGGCCTGCAGGCCCAGCCGCCGAGCAGGTGAGTGGGCCGGGGGCGGGAGGGGGCGGAGCGGCCAGCGCAGCTACGCGCGGCCGGGGATCGCTCGGCGAACTGGGCCTGCAGGCCCAGCCGCCGAGCAGGTGAGTGGGCCGGGGGCGGGAGGGGGCGGAGCGGCCAGCGCAGCTACGCGCGGCCGGGGATCCCTCGGCGAACTGGGCCTGCAGGCCCAGCCGCCGAGCAGGTGAGTGGGCCGGGGGCGGGAGGGGGCGGAGCGGCCAGCGCAGCGGGGGTGGGCAGCCACGTCCCACGGACCAATGGTGAGGGCCCCTAGCTGCCTGCCACGCCCCCAGACCACTTCAAGACTGCTTCCCAGTGGCTGGGCAGGCTGGCAGCTAACTTGGAGCCCTCACCATTGTATCCATTTTAGCTAAACCGGGACTTTTAATGGTCCCGGGATAGCTAAGCCGGGAGGCGGGATTTTGGCCGCGGGGGAGGGACAATCCCGGGAGCCCGGGACGATCTGGCCACCCTAATTGGCTACATCATGGGTGTGCAGTCTAATATGCAAAAGAATTCCTGATACAAAAAAAGAGTCCTGCTTACTACAATTGGGATAGACAACTGGTGGTTTGGGGAATCAGTCCCCGGACCTGAGTTCGATTCCAGTGGAAGCTGGATTCAGATAGCCGGCTCAAGGTTGACTCAGCCTTCCATCCTTCCGAGGTCAGTAAAATGAGTACCCAGCTTGTTGGGGTGGAAGTATAGATGACTGGGGAAGGCAATGGCAAACCACCCCATAAAAAGTCTGCTGTGAAAACGTCGTGATGTGACATCAGCCCAGAGTCGGAAACGACTGGTGCTTGCACAGGGGACCTTTCCTTTCCGATCAGCCTCCAGGTTGTAGCAGGCAAACAGCACGAAGGCATAGAAAAACCACTTATAACAGATTTTATACAAAATATAGAGTGCTTACTACTCAATTACTGAGCAGGTTGCAGAATTTCTGGCCCTAGCAGTGAATGAGAAAGAAATTAAAAATGGAGTCAGGTAGGGACATACCTTGCCCCATTTTTCTTAGCTAAGTTTTGCATGTAGCCTGGTATTCCCATGCTGGCTGGGCTTCCAAATTACTGTGGTTTGTATGTCCCATTTTGAAATTCCTTTGGACCTTGTTTTTCTTTTCTGTTATGCCAATAAAGGTTATGTCTGTCTGTCTGGGAATCAGTCCCCAGAAGTTTCCCTGGGTGTCACTCAATACGTGGTCTGGTTTCCAGGGCTTCCTTTATTGCAGGGTTACCAGCCTCCAGGTTGTAGCAGGCAAACAGCACAAAGGCATAGAAAAAAAAACACTTATAACAGATTTTATACAAGATATAGAGTGCTTACTAATCAATACAAAAATTCAACCATCCAAACGCTGGCCACGCCTGTACCCAATTGCAATTAATGCTACTTTCTCCAAAGTCATGGGTCAAGGAAGTGATGCGGCAAACCATTTTTTACGGGCAGGGCATTTATTGCAGAAAAAGCCCAGCAGGAACTCATTTGCATATCAGACCACACCCCCTGATGCCACCATTGTTTCGCAAAGGGCCTTTTTTGTAGAAAAAGCCCAGCAGGAGCTTATTTGCATATAAGACCACGCCCCCTGACACCAAGCCAGCCGGAACTGCGTTCCTGCTCAAAAAAAGCCCTGTGCACAGGTGTGGTCAGAGTTCTGATGGTTGAATTTTTGTATTGAGTAGTAAGCACTCTATATTTTGCAGAAAATTTGTTCTAAGTGCTTTTTTTCTATTCTTTGAGGCTGTTTTTTTGTGATGCCTTTGTGCTGTTTGCCTGCTCTAATGTCCACGTTACTCTGTTTCATTACCGTAACCTCCGGGTTGTGGCCAGAGATCTCATGGAATTACTACAGATCTCCAGTAAATAGATCCAAGTGGGCAGCCGTGTTGGTCTGAAGCAGTTGAACGAAAGCTTACGTTCTGAGTAAAACTTGGTTGGTCTTAAAGATGCAACTTGACTCCTCCTTTTTCTACAGATCTCCGGATGACAGAGATATTTTCTCCTGGAGAAAATGGCTGCTTTGGAAGGTTAACTCCTGTCAGCATCTAGGGTCAGTCCAAGCCAAATTCCAGTGTCCAAGTCAGCTTTCAGTCCAAAGGTCAGTTACCAAGAGAACAATATAGGAAGCAAGGTCCAACAGTCGAAGGTCATTCACAAGTGCGTGGAGGAAGATGTCAGAGTCAAGAGCTGGTCACAGGAACAGAGCAGAGTTCAGAGAAGTGGTTACTGAATCAAGAGGCTTGTGCCCAATACCCCCTCTAAGCTGTGGAGTCTTGTGAGCAAAAATCCTACTTTGTGAGCAACTGGTATTAAAATCACATGCTACTGCATAAATTAGTTTGTTGTGGGGCCATTTTTCCTGAGCTAAGACAAAAATGCATGAGCCAGAAGCTAAGAAAATCCATGAGCTAGCTAACACTAGCTCAGCTTAGAGGGAACACTGCTTGTGGCCTGTTGCTTTCACAATGTTTTTACAGCAGACTTTTTACGACGTGGTTTGTTATTCCGTTCCCCAGTCATCTACACTTTCCCTCCAGCAAGCTGTGCATTCATTTTACTGACCTCGGAAGGATGGAAGGCTGAGTCAACCTGGAGCCGGCTTCCTGAAAACCCAGCTTCCATCAGGGATCGCACTCAGATCATGAGAAGAGCTTAGGACTGCACTTCTGCCGCTTTATCACTCTGTGCCATGGGGCTCTTGTATAATGAAAACAATGTACTTAATATCTCCAACACATAAATAATACACAATACACTAGCATTACTTAGAGTAAAGGCTTAAGTGATTCATATGTGCATCTCTTGACGAAGATACTAATCGAAACGGGGAAATATAATTATTGAAATTCCATTGAGGACATCCTTTATGCACAGTTGGAGAATATGTTTATATCACCTTTGAGTGTCGTAAAAGTCTTTATGTATTCCTTGGAAGCCTGGAACTGTATTGGAACTTGGCGGTTTGGTTTATGTTATTCTGGATATTGTATTTATTGGCAACGATGTGTGTGTGTTACAACATTTTGAATTTTTCTCATAAGTAATACTAATGTTTTGTGTATTATTTATGTGTTGGAGATATTAATACATTGTTTTCATCACATTGCACCAAGCAGTCACTTTCTCCAGTAGGAATTGCTCTCTGTAGTCTGCAGATCTGTTGTCATTCCAGGAGATCTTCAGGCCCCACCTGGAGGCTGGAACCCTATTTGACTTCTTAAAGTTTGGCTGCAGGATTGAGTCTGGTGGTCTTCAGTTGCTTGCTCCTACTCACAGCAGATATGGCTCAGTCCTCCAGACATCTGGTTTCCTTCTCTTTTTTTTTGGAACAGTGTCTCTATCCTCAAAAACATTTGGCCAAACATTAAAATGACAAAGCAAGGCATGAAAGGGTTGTGTGGGAAGGGGGGAGGATATAACGGTGTACTATGGGCTGATTTACAATTAACTTATTCAATACAGTCGAAGGAAGGAAGGAAGGAAGGAAGGAAGGAAGGAAGGAAGGAAGGAAGGAAGGAAGGAAGGAAGGAAGGAAGGAAGGAAGGAAGGGAGGGAGGGAGGGAGGGAGGGAGGAAGGAAGGAAGGAAGGAAGGAAGGAAGGAAGGAAGGAAGGAAGGAAGGAAGGAAGGGAGGGAGGGAGGAAGGAAGGAAGGAGGGAGGGAGGGAGGAAGGAAGGAAGGAAGGAAGGAAGGAAGGGAGGGAGGAAGGGAGGGAGGAAGGGAGGGAGGAAGGATGGGAGGAAGGGAGGGAGGGAGGGAGGGAGGAAGGAAGGAGGGAGGGAGGGAGGGAGGAAGGAAGGAAGGGAGGGAGGGAGGAAGGAAGGAAGGAAGGATGGGAGGGAGAAAGGAAGGAAGGAAGGAAGGAAGGAAGGAAGGAGGGAGGAAGGAAGGAAGGATGGGAGGGAGGGAGGAAGGAAGGAAGGAAGGATGGGAGGGAGGGAGGGAGGAAGAAAGGGAGGAAGGATGGGAGGAAGGAAGGATGGGAGGGAGGGAGGAAGAAAGGAAGGAAGGATGGGAGGGAGGGAGGGAGGAAGGATGGGAGGGAGGAAGAAAGGGAGGAAGGATGGGAGGAAGGAAGGAAGGATGGGAGGGAGGAAGAAAGGAAGGAAGGAAGGGAGGGAGGGAGGAAGGGAGGGAGGGAGGGAGGAAGGGAGGGAGGAAGGATGGGAGGAAGGAAGGAAGGAAGGAAGGAAGGAAGGAAGGAAGGAAGGAAGGAAGGAAGGAAGGAAGGAAGGAAGGGAGGGAGGGAGGGAGGGAGGGAGGGAGGGAGGGAGGGACCTGCCAGTAGCAACAGGTTGATTCGTCCATCACTGGGAGATGCTGAAGCCACTATATTGGGTCTTGTTACACCAAGCCAGCTAATGTTTGGATATGGAATTTGGCTGTGACCTAGCATTGCCACCTCTGGGTTGAGAAAATCCTGAAGATTTAGGGGAGGGGGGTGGAGTCTAGGGAGGGTGGAGTTTGGGGAAGGGAAGGACCTCAGCTGGAGTATAGCGCAGGGTTGCCAGTTCTGGGTTGGGAAACTCCTGTAGATTTTGAGGGCAGAGCCTAAGGAGGGTGTGGGGTTGAGGGAGGCGGGACCTCAGCAGGATGTGATGCCACAGAGTGCACCTTCAAAAGCAGCCATCTTCTCCAGAGGAACTGATCTCTGTAGTGGGAGATGTCCAGACCCCACCTGGAGGTTGGTAATTCGAGTATAGTGCCACAAAGTCCACCTCCAAAGCAGCCATCTTCTCCAGAGGATCACATCTGTGGTCTGACTGGAGATCAGCTGTAGTTCTGGGAGAAATTCAGGCCCTGCCTGAACATTGGTAGCCCTACCTGGATTAAACCAATCCAGGTGGGCAGCCGTGTTGGTCTGAAGCAATAGAACTCCACTGGACTCCTACTTTGGATTTGTGGGGATCACATGGTTCTAATGTTATCTGACCATCTGCACCCCACAAAGTCTGAAAACAGGAGCATGGGAGGATCATGCATCTGCCCACCCAGATTCTGTAATGTCTGGGAACATAAAGAGTGTAGGCTTTTCACAATCAACCGCAGTCCCCCTTCTTGATAAATGTAGCTGGTATTAAATCTTTGTAGACTATGCTAATGCCATCTTATTGTATGGAACAGATGTTTCCTGTTACGCTGTGCTGTAAGCTGAGGTGTTTTTGGTATAGCTTGAACATGTATAAATAAAGAAGGCTTGCGAAATAGAGCAGCATTTTTCCCCTCTCCAATACCCGTGTCAAGTGATCATTCCTACATGGATTAAACAAACTTAACTCTGAAGGCTGGCAGCAAATGACACACTTGATGAATGATCATCTTCAGTAGGGGAACTTACTTGAACCTCTTTTGCTGCTCTACCCATTGTCTCCAACTGATGCACTTGCTAGTGTGCAATTTTTACTCTTCATTTTGGAACATACCCTCCTCTTTCAAGAAATGTAAGCCATCTTAACACACTCCTTCCTTGGCCTGAGCCTTTGTGTGAACATGCAGTAAATTTATACTTCTTCTAAAGTGCTCCAGAAACATGGTTGCCTGATGGCTTTATAAGGTAGGACAAAATGATGGCACTGGGGCCACAGATGAAGGACCTTGTACTGGCTTAAGACTCACCCAGTTTGCTCATGACCAACCTGGGATGTTTCTTAGATATTTCTCTGCTAACCTTCAAGACTGAAAGATGCTATTGTCGCTTTAGATTATCTGATGAGTCTCCCGTCTCCTTACTAGAGAGCCAGTTTGGTGTTGTGGTTAATTGTGCAGACTGTTATCTGGGAGAACGGGTTTGATCTTCCACTCCTCCACTCACAGCTGCTGGAATGGCCTTGGTCAGCCATAGCTCTCTTATCTGGGAGAACTGGATTTGATCTTCCACTCCTCCACTCGCACCTGCTGGAATGGCCTTGGGTCAGCCTTAGCACTCTTATCTGGGAGAACTGGATTTGATCTTCACTCCTCCACTCGCACCTGCTGGAATGGCCTTGGGTCAGCCTTAGCTCTGACAGAGGTTGTCCTTGAAAGGGCAGCTTTCATGAGAGCTCTCTCAGCCCCACCCACCTCACAGGCTGTCTGTTTTGGGAGGGGGAAGGCAAAGGAGACTGTGACTGCTCTGAGACTCTGAGATTTAGAGTATAGGGCTGGATATAAATCTGATATCATCATCATCATCATTTTCTTCTTCTGCTATTACTACTACTACTTCGACGCTTCTTAGGGTTGCTGTTTCTGGCTTAGAATATTCCTGGAGATCTGGGAGGTGGTTCTTGTGAAGGATGCTAACTGGGGATAA
The DNA here is from genome assembly GCF_032191835.1 of Heteronotia binoei. Lineage (NCBI taxonomy): Eukaryota > Metazoa > Chordata > Lepidosauria > Squamata > Gekkonidae > Heteronotia > Heteronotia binoei. The sequence continues at coordinate 9,852,665 of NC_083228.1, forward strand.
GAGGTCATCTACCCCTCTGAAGGTGCCACTTCCAAAAGTCCATGCTCTGGGTCCAACATCCAAAGGTACCATTTATTCCAATCTATGTAGTCTACCGATCAATTGTAATCCTTGGACAACTCCACTCCCTACCTGAGATTTCTGGAGACTGTAGGCCATTCTTAATTTTAACATTCTATGGACATAATTTCAGTCATCAGCTGAGCTGTACTCCAGCTCAAGAGGGAACGTGCTTTGGATTTTCATTACTTAATACCCAAGTGTATATCCTTCCTCTCTACACCAGTTGATCAGTACTGTGCTTTGAATTACCAAGGAGACCAGAGTCCTTGGGCCATTGAGTGGTCTCCTCCTTTGTCGTATGCAATTTTCATTTCTCTCTCATTTCAAGTTTCTCCTTTGGACTGACGGCACTGGCTTGTTTTCCTTCCTTGTTTCCAGTCTACTGGAGCCTGCCTCTCCATTAAATATATGCAGGTTGTCTGGTTCAACCCACACAAGACAGACAATCTCACACTCTCCCAGACTGCGCTTCCATTTGTGATGATCATTTAGGCCGTCTTTCTCCAGCAGCCTTGACTTCCCTCCCCTTCCAAAGCCCTGCAATTTGTAGACAGCAGAACGGGGATGAGTTATCAACAAGCAATTTGTTTTAAACTAAGGGGTCGCGAATGACAATGCTGTGTATTATTTCGACTTATTCCCCAACTCTCAGCAGCCCGTGTGAGTAATGTACAGTGCAGATTTCCTACCACACTGCTGGCAGCAAGCCTCGCGAAGGTTTTTCAAGGAAGCAAAGAAGCAGGGTTGAAAATCTGCTTTCAGAAATGGCTTGGACTTCCGTTTCAGTCCCAAATGGCAAAGGAGGGTTTTGATGCTGGTGTTTTGCTTGCAGCTATCAAACAGCTATTTCTTCCCCCGTCCTACCTCTTTTTTCAGGTAATTGAGATGATGACTTGGGGTGATAGTGGACAGCTCAATGAAAGCGTCAACCCAGTGGGCTGCAGAGGTGAAAAAGGCAAACTCTATGTAAGGGATTCTTAAGAAAGAGATGGAGAATAAAACAGCCAATATTGCAATGCCCTTGTACAATCTCTAGTGCGGCCTTATTTGGAATCCTGCCTACAGTCTTGGTCACTGTATTTCAAAAAGGACATTGCAAATCCAGGAAAAGTACAGAAGGAGGGAAACCAAAATGATTCAGGGGTTGGAGTGCCTTCCCTATGAGGAGAGTCTGAAGAGTTTGGAACTTTTAATTTTCTTCAGTAGAACTATTCTCTGTGGTCTGGAATCAGTTCTAATCCCTTACATCTCCAGCCTCTACTTGGAGGTTGACAAATCTAACCACACTAGAGACAAAGTTGTCCAGGGAATCTTGGAGTGATCCAGTCAGGAACTTACCTCCATAATGTTGCTAGTTCTCCTGAAGACAAGGGGTGTTTTTACACTGACAGTTTGTGACTCTCTATCACCGCATTGGAAACTCACTTTTTACACTACCTAACATTCTCACAACTGTTTTGCATCGTTGCTGCCCGAAGCATCTACATTCGTTTCGGTGAGATGAGTTCCGGAGCTGCTGCTGCAATGTTTTTCTTGAAACTAGTTTTGATCTGCTCGTTTCTCTACAGGCGTTTCAAACTCGTAGAAGTTTTCACGCGTTTTTAAAGACTCCTCCAAAAGCCACAAGGTGCAGTAATTTGCATGAGAACTGACAGCACTTGAAATTTTTACATATCATTGCTTGCCTCATCTTGTAATTGAAATGTGTGTTGTTTTTGCAGCGTTGACACGATTTCCAAGCAATCGTAAATCCAAGCAATTTAACTAAGCACTGGTATTCCGGCCGCCCTCTGATCAGAGATTCCCCTCCCCCCCCAATTGAAATGCTTTCAGCAGGAAATATAGAAGTTTGGCTACGCAAAATAAGCAGAGCAAATCCACCAATGTAAAAGGAAAATAATCAAAGTGGAACGGTGGCAGGCGATTTGAAGTCTCTAAAACTCTGGATCAAACTGAATGTAAAAAACACCTCTGTGGAGGGTGGGCTCTATGACATTATACCCTGCTGAAGTCCCTCCCTTCCTCAAGGCCCACCTTCCCCAGGAAGTACTCAGGAATTTCCCAACCAGGAGATACCCTAAGGATGATGGTGAGGGGTCTGGAGACCAAGTCCTATGAGGAAAGGTTGAAGGAGCTGGGGATGTTTAGCCTGGAGACGAGGCGGCTGAGAGGTGATAGGATCACCATCTTCAAGTCCTTGAAGGGCTGTCATATAGAGAATGGTGTGGAATTGATTTCTGTGGCCCCGGAAGGTCGGATCAGAACCAGTGGGTTGAAATTAAATCAAAAGAGTTTCCGGCTCAACATTAGGAAGAACTTCCTGACTGTTAGAGCGGTTCCCCAGTGGAACAGGCTTCCTTAGGAGGCGGTGGGCTCTCCTGCCTTGGAGGTTCTTAAACAGAGGCTAGATGGCCATCTGACAGCAATGAAGATCCTGTGAATTTAAGGGGAGGTGTTTGTGAGTTTCCTGCATTGTGCAGGGGGTTGGACTAGATGACCCTAGAAGTCCCTTCCTTCTCTATGATTCTATGATACCGTACCGTACAGTTTGCAGGAGCTTTTTCTAGTAAGAGAACTAAGTCTTAAGAACACAAGAAAAGCCCTGCTGGGTTAGACCAATAGTTCCCCTGCTTTTGGGAACTTTGATGCACCCAGACTTGCAAGCAATAGAGCAATTAACAGACTCCATTTATTGCCTTATGACACTCTCACCATCATCCTCCCATTCTGACATGTTACTGTTTCTGACATGTTACTCCCATTCTGGCATGTTACTTGTTACTGGTTTGAAGCATAGAGAGCTTCAAAAAGGGAATGGATAAGCATATGGAGCAGAGGTCCATTAGTGGCTATTAGCCACAGCTTATTGTTGGAACTCTCTGTCTGGGGCAGTGATGCTCTGTATTCTTGTGCTTGGGGGGGGGGGCACAGTGGAAGGACTTCTAGCCCCACTGGTGGACCTCTTGATGGCACTTGGGTTTTTTGGCCACTGTGTGACACAGAGTGTTGGACTGGATGGGCCATTGGCCTGATCCAACATGGCTTCTCTTATTTTCTTATGTGACACAGAGTGTTGGACTGGATGGGCCATTGGCCTGATCCAACAGGGCTTCTCTTGTGTTCTTATGTGACACAGAGTGTTGGACTGGATGGGCCATTGGCCTGATCCAACATGCTTCTCTTAGGTTCTTATGGTTTCCCATGCAAATGCTGTCGAGACCAAATAGTCTTTCAATGTGTTAATTTCATTACTTTGCCATTGGATTCTAACTTTGTACCACTTTGCATGCTTAACCACTGCCCACCAGCTCTGTGTAGCTCTGCTCGCTGTACCCCGTTCCATTGTCTGAAGAAGTAGGCACGCAATTGAAAGCCTGCATTTGGAATAGAACTTTGTTGGTCTTAAAGGTGCTACTGGACTCCTACTTTGTTGTACTGCTTCAGACCAACATGGCTGCCCACCTGGATATTTTGCACTGGCATATGGGCAGCAATTAAGGATCAGAATAATGATGGCAATATGCATTCCTAGTTGAGAAAATCCTGGAGTTTTGCAGCAGAGCCCAGGAAGAGTGGATTCGGGGAGAGACTTCACTGGGATATTGTTCCATATAATCCACTTTCCAAAGCTACCATTTTCTCCAGGGGAACTGATCTCTGTGGCTTGGAGATCAGTTCAGGGCCGTAGCCAGAACATTTTTGGTGGGGGGTCCAGGGGAAAAAAAATTAGGTGGAGGGGGGCCCCGCTCTCTGCTGCCGCTGCTTTGGCGGCCCCCAATCTTCTCACCGCTCCGTCAGTCCCCCTCCCTCTTCCATGGCCCTCCCTCTCTCTCTCTCCCTCCCACCCACTCACCCACCCACCTGGTAAAGTGCCGACTCCCAGGGCTCTTTCAAGGACACCCTCGCCCTCCTTACGGCATCTCCCCCTCGCTCCCACATGCTTCCCACTGCCAGCGCTCCAGCGCTGAATGTGCTGAGAGCGCGGGAAAGCCGACAGAGAAGCCGCCGGCCTCAGCACCGCTTTTCCCACTGGGGGGGGGACCTCTTTGAAAGAGCCCTGAGCCAAGAGTCGGCCCTTTACCAGGTGGGTGGGAGGGAGGGGGAGGCGCTGTGGAGGAGGGCAGGGGTCAACAGAGTGGTGGGGAGATCGGGGCCACCGAAGCAGCGGCGGCAGAGAGATGAGGGCTGCAAGAGTGGCAGGGTGAGGGGGGGAGCAATGGAGGGGTCATATAGCTGGAAGGGGGGGGTTGGGTGGAGGGATCTAGCCCCCGCCAGGGCCCCCTGTGTCTACGGGCCTGGGTCAGTTGTAATTCTGGGAGGTCTCCAGGCTTCACCTGGAGGTTGGCACCACATTTTTTCAGATGAGAACTCTAATTTTTTTCAGAGCAAGTTTTCTATACTGCAGGGGTGGCCAACGGCCACTCTCCAGATGTTTTTTGCCTACAACTCCCATCAGCCCCAGCCAGCATACTGCAGGGGTGGCCAACGGTGGCTCTCCAGATGTTTTTTTGCCTACAACTCCCATCAGCCCCAGCCAGCATGCTGGCTGGGGCTGATGGGAGTTGTAGGCAAAAAACATCTGGAGAGCCACCGTTGGCCACCCCTGCTATACTGGATCAGTATCACAGTAGTGAGAGGAGGAAGCTACATCTTGATTCATAGAAATGCTTATCTGTACAGGGCATCAGAGTATTTAGGACTGGGAACCGATAACACTACCAACAAAAGCAATACCACAGATCTTTAATCCTCCATCTGGCTATGCAATGATTTGACTTAATTATAGATTCTGAGTTCAGCAGCTCCCTTTCCGCCCTCCGAATTTATGACCCATACTAAGGTAATTTATGAGAAGTCATCACTGAGGGAGAAAATATGGGATTTCTCCTTGTGCAGTCATTAAGAGAGCATTTTGCCTCATGAACGGCAAAATATAATAGAATATGTTATCTTTCCCAACCCCGGGACCTAGGGATGCTGATGAAGTAATTTAAAGCCCATCATTTAGGCCTCTCTTGTGTCCCTCCTCCACAAAAAGGGGATTTGCACAGCCTTTGTGGAAAATTCACCAGTCTCATCAAAATGCCTTTCGACGACATTCTCCGTTTGGCTTTCCCCAATGGGATTATACAGAAATGCCTCACACTTCTGATTTAAGTAGAATGTGGCGGTTGATTTTGGCCTAGATTGCCTTCTGCCTTGAAAAATAGTTTCCTCTATCCCCTATTATTACAAGGACGTTTCACGAATGGCAGATAATGCCCCCCATCCTTTTTGGCATTGAGTTGCAGTTTACTTATGGTTAGGGTTGCCAGATCCAATCCAATCTGGGGACATTGGGGGTGGAGCTAGGAGAGGTTGGGGGTGGAGCCAGGAGCAAGGTTGTGACAAGCAGAACTGAACTCCAAAGGGAGTTCTGGCCATCACATATAAAGAAGAAGACATTGGATTTATATTCCGCCCTCCACTCAAGAGTCTCAAAGCGGCTCACAATCTCCTTTATCTCCCTCCCCTACAACAGACTCCCTGTGAGGTGGGTGAGGCTGAGAGCACTCTCCCAGCAGCTGCCCTTTCAAGGACAACTGCTGCCAGAGCTATGGCTGACCCAAGGCCATTCCAGCAGGTGCAAGTGGAGGGATGGGGAATCAAACCTGGTTCTCCCAGATAAGAGTCTGCACACTTAACCACTACACCAAACTGGCTCTCTCAGGAGAGTCCGCACACCTTTTAAATGCCTTTCTTCCATTGGAAATAATGAAGGATGGGGCACCTTTTGGGGCTCACAGAATTGGACCCCCTGGTCCAATCTTTTTGGAACCCGGAGGATCTTTTGAGAAGAGGCATTGGATGCTATACTAAAAATTCGGTGCTTCTACCTCAAAAAACAGTCCCCCAGAGCCCCAGATACCCACAGCAATTCTCCATTATACCCTATGGAATTGGTCTCCATAGGGAATAACGGAGCGCCCAGCAGACACTTCCCTCCCCCCACCCTGCTTTCTGATGACCCTGAAGCAGGGGGGAGGGCCTCCAAACCGAGGGATCCCCTGCCCCCCACCTGGGGATTGGCAACCCTAACTTATGGTCACTCTGTAGGCTTTTGAGGCAAGAGATGTTCAGAGGCGGTTTGTGGTTGCCTGCCTCTGTGTAGCAGCCCTGGACTTCCGTGGTGGTCTCCCATCCGAGTAGTAACCAGGGCTGACTCTGCTTAGCTGCGGAGATCTGATGAGATCAGGCTAGCCGGGGCCATCCAGGTCCATGGCCGGTGCATGGGAGTCGGCCAAGTAGGTGGCTGCCTAGGGCGCCACCTAGCCTAGGGGGCACCTTGAAGTGCCCCCTCTCCCCATGTACAGTATGCATGCTCCTTCCCCAATGGAAAGCGGGCTGTATGGAGAGCAGCTGTTGCCCGGCCAGGAAACGCAAAAGCGAAAGGCGCCTGCACAGTGTACTCCTCGGAGCCTGGCAGGAATAAATTAAGCCATTGTAAAAGCTGAAGAAGAGCCAATTACAGTTTCTAAAAATTGGCTCCTGTTGAAGTTGTCTGCTGCCCCTCCGCCTTCCTACTCTACTTTAAAGGAGCCACGGGGTCGGAGCCACAGCTCTGTGCTAGAGCATCTTCCTTGCATGCACAAGCACTTGTCCCTGCCCCCGCCAGCTAAGAGGATCAAGTAGTATTCTCATACTTTTTATTGTGTAATCTTACTTTTTTTTTTAAAAAAATTAAAATTTAAAATAAAAAAAACCCTGTAAGTTGAAAACTGGAATAGTTTCAAGTTTCTTCATTTCTCCTACAATGCTCTGTTTTCTATATTTGGGGGCGGCGCTAGTGGGCAGCTCGCCTAGGGCACCAAAAACCCTACCACCGGCCCTGGGGGTCAGGGGGGTTAATACACTGAGCCAGGGGTAGGATTCTAGCAGGAGCTCCTTTGCATATTAGGCCACACACCCCTGATGTAGCCAATCCTCCCAGAACTTACAAGTAGGGCTCCCAAATCCAATTCAAGAAATATCTGGGGACTTTGGGGGTGGAGCCAGGAGACATTAGGGGTGGGGCCAAGATCAAGCATCAGGCTGTGACAAGGCTGTGATCAGGCTGTGACAAGCATCACTGAACTCCAAAGGGAGTTCTGGTCCTCACATTTAAAGGGACGGGACACCTTTTCAATTCCTTCCTTCCATGGGAAATAATGAAGGATAGGGGCACCTTTTTGGGGGGCTCATAGAATTGGACCCCCTGGTCCAATCTTTTTGAAACTCGGGGGGCATTTTGGGGAGAGGCACTAGATGCTATACTAAAAATTTGGTGTCTCTACCTCAAAAAACAGCTCCCCCCCCCGAGCCCCAGATACCCACAGATCTATTCTCCATAATTTTCTATGGGAATAAATCTCCATAGGGAATAACAGAGTTCCCAGCAGACATTTCCCTCCCCTCCCCCCACTTTCTGATGACCCTGAAGCGGGGGGAGGGTCTCCAAACCGGGGGATCCCCTGCCCCCACCTGGGGATTGGCAACCCTACTCACAAGGCTCTTTTTTGTAAGCTCTTGGGGGATTGGCTACACCAGGGGTGTGTGGCCTAATATGCAAAGGAACTCCTGCTAGAATTCCAGCCCTGAACTTAGCATAGCTGAACTGCTTCAATATTTTCTTTGTGTGTGTGTGTGTGTGTGTGTCGCTTTCTTTGTGTATGTCATTTTTTCCCCCTTGAGTGTGTTTATTTCCTGTTCACCTGCAGCAAATGGAACTTTGGACGCCCGCTGAGGAGATAATATATACAATGCGGCCCTTCAGCTTTGAGGTATTTGTCAAAACGGTGGTAGTGAGAAAATGAATTATAAACAGGTAACACTGTTATTATGCCGGGGAGCTGACAGTTTTGAATCTTAGCTGAGGAGCCACAATCTGATAAGACAAGGACCCGCAGGGAGTAAAGCAGGGTTTTTGGGACATTACTGAGTGATCACGTGACCCTTCCAGGGAGGAAAAAAAGACAGAACGCTTTTGAGAGTCTGCATGCTGAATAAAATATCTAAAGATCAGTTCCCACAGTCTCTCCCAATGAGAGGAAGAGAAAGAGGAAGCCTTAAAAAAAAAAAAATCTTACTGTTCTCCTCTTCTTCCAGAAATGATTTTCTGACTGTTGATGCATTTTACTTGTCTAAGAAAAACCTTTGATGAATATGCTGTTTTATGTATAGTGCGGAAGAGCCTAAACGCTTTCTTTCATTCGAGGGCTCCACTCTGACCAGGACACATTCAGAGGTGTTTGAAATCAGTTTAATAGCCGCGGGATTTGTACAAAAAGCACAACTCTAAAAGAGACAGTGAGAGAAAGAGCCGAGAACTCTTTGTAAGAGAGCTCCGCGTAGAACTGCTGATCTCTGAGTCTGTGTGCTAGAAAATGGTGTAAATGTGTATCAGGGACATGCCATTCAAGACGTTTCCTTTATTCACTTTTCAAGTCTATGGAGCACAGTGGCTTTTCAACAGAAAACACCCAGGTTACCAAAAGCAAACTCTTAAGAACATAAGAGAAGCCATGTTGGATCAGGGCAATGGCCCATCTAGTCCAACACTCTGTGTCACACAGCGGCCAAAAAACCCCCAAGCGCCATCTAAAGGTCCACCAATGGGGCCAGAACACTAGTGCCTCCCACTGTGCCCCCCCAAGCACCAAGAATACAGAGCATCACTGCCCCAGACAGAGAGTTCCAACGATAAGCTGTGGCTAATAGCCACTGATGGACCTCTGCTCCATATGCTTATCCATTCCCTTTTGAAGCTGTCTATGCTTGTAGCCACCACCACCTCCTGTGGCAGTGAATTCCACATGTTAATCACCATATATGGATGTGTCTCTAAATTACAACAGTCACTACAGCTCTCATTTTTTAACCTTCAAGCAGCATTCAACATTCAACCACAGTTACTAGTTTTTTCCCCATATGTATGTATGTGTATGTATGTATGTGTATGTATGTATGTGTATGTATGTATGTGTATGTATGTATGTGTGTATATATATATATATATATATATATATATATATATATATATATATATATACGCTTTCTTTCACCTGAGGGCTCCACTCTGACCAGGACATAAGAACATAAGAGAAGCCATGTTGGATCAGGCCAATGGCCCATCCAGTCCAACACTCTGTGTCACATAAGAACATAAGAGAAGCCATGTTGGATCAGGCCAATGGCCCATCCAGTCCAACACTCTGTGTCACATAAGAACATAAGAGAAGCCATGTTGGATCAGGCCAACGGCCCATCCAGTCCAACACTCTGTGTCACATAAGAACATAAGAGAAGCCATGTTGGATCAGGCCAATGGCCCATCCAGTCCAACACTCTGTGTCACATAAGAACATAAGAGAAGCCATGTTGGATCAGGCCAACGGCTCATCCAGTCCAACACACTGTGTCACACAGTGGCAAAAAAATTTATATATACACACACACTGTGGCTAATAGCCACTGATGGACCTGTGCTCCATATTTTTATCTAAACCCCTCTTGAAAGTGGCTATATTGGTGGCTGCCACCACCTCCTGTGGCAGTGAATTCCACATGTTAATCACCCTTTGGGTGAAGAAGTACTTCCTTTTATCCGTTTTAACCTGTCTGCTCAGCAATTCAGAGGTGTTTGAAATCAGTTTAATAGCCATGGGATATGTACAAAAAGCACAACTCTAAAAGAGACTGTGAGAGAAAGAGCCGAGAACTCTTTGTAAGAGAGCTCCGAGTAGAACTGCTGATTTCTGAGCCTATGTGCTAGAAAATGTCTGTCAACAAACCTGAGATGCTAAAACACCACAGAAAAAGGAGGGGAAGTTTCTAAAGCACAGAGAAGGAAGAGTTCCCCTGGATATTAATAAGAAATAATAATAAAATAATATTAATTTTCAGGAACATAAGCGAGGCTTTTTTCCCAGGGGAATGTGGTGGAACAGAGTTCTGGAACCTCTCAATGGGAACAAAATTCTTAAAAAATGTTGAAAAGTTCATGAGGAACCCCTGTGTGTTCCTCCTTTGTTTCCCTCTTGAGAGTTCTGGAACCTCTTTTTCCAGGAAAAAAAAGCTCTGAAATCTGTTATCTAATAAAGCCCATCGTTCCCATCCAGGTCTTTTTTTTGGCACCAAAGGACTGCTCACGACTTCCAGTTTAGGAGATGATGCAGTGGGGGACCTAAAAAGAAGACGACTGCAGATTTATACTCCACCCTTCTCTCTGAATCAGAGACTCAGAGCAGCTTACAATCCCCCACAACAGACACCCTATGAGGTGGGTGGGGCTGAGAGGGCTCCCACAGCAGCTGCCCTTTTCAAGGACAACTATTGCAAGATCTATGGCTAACCCAAGGCCATTCCAGCAGCTGCAAGCGGAGGAGTGGGGGATCAAACCCGGTTCTCTCAGATAAGAGTCTACACACTTAACCACTACACCAAACTGGCTCTCAGCTACACCAAATATAAGAACATAAGAGAAGCCATGTGTGTGTGTGTGTGTGTGTATATATATATATATATATATATATATATATATATATATATATATATATATATACGCTTTCTTTCACCTGAGGGCTCAACTCTGACCAGGACATAAGAACATAAGAGAAGCCATGTTGGATCAGGCCAATGGCCCATCCAGTCCAACACTCTGTGTCACACAGTGGTCAAAAAAACCAAGTGCCATCAGGAGGTCCACCAATGGGGCCAGAACACTAGTGCCTCCCACTGTGCCCCCCCAAGCACCAAGAATACAGAGCATCACTGCCCCAGACAGAGAGTTCTAACAATATGCTGTGGCTAATACCCACTGATGGACCTCTGCTCCATATGCTTATTGAATCCCCTCTTGAAACTGTCTATGCTTGAAGCTGCCACCACCTCCTGTGGCAGTGAATTCCATACGTTAATCACCTTTTGGGTGAAGAAGGACTTCCTTACCCTTGTTGAGCCCAGTGGCCCTATAATGCTGGCTTGGAGCACAGTGAGGGCTGCTCAGCTTGCCCTCCAGTTTGCTGGATGGTGCAATTGGTTATCTAGTAAAAACCACTCTTCGCATCACTGAACTGCCTGGGTGCCTGGCTCACCGGAGGGTTGCTCAGCTTAGCTTTCAGTTTGGGGGATGATGCCGTGGGTGCAGGGCCGCCACTCGACCATCTGGCAGCCTAGGCAAGATGCCCCTTCCTGCACTGATAATATCACCGAGTCGCATGGGGGTGCCCGACTCGGCTCCCCCAGAAGGCTGGCACCCTAGGCGATCACCTAGTTTGCCTAGTGGCAGGGACAGCCCTGGGTGGGTGACCTAATAATACTCATTGTTTGCGTCATTGAGCCAAGTGGCCCTACAATGCTGGCTGGGAGCAGAGCAAGGGCTGCTCAGCTAGCCCTCCAGTTTGCCGGATGACGTAGTGCAGGCGTGGCCAAACTCGCTTAACGTAAGAGCTGCGTAAAGTAAATGTTAGATGTCTGAGAGACGCTTGACATGAATGTTAAGATGACTGAGAGCCACATGGAAGGAAGGAAGGAAGGAAGGAAGGAAGGAAGGAAGGAAGGAAGGAAGGAAGGAAGGAAGGAAGGCAAATAGATGATGGGGAGGGAGGGAGAGGTGGAAAGAAACCAACTTTAACCAAACACATTCTCCAAGCCACTGTTTGCATCACTGAACTGCCTCTACCTGCTTGAAGCACCAAAGGGCTGCTTACCTGGACTTCCAGTCTGGGGGATGATGCAGTGGGTGACCTAATATTACTCCCTGTTTGCTTCATTGAGCCAAGAGGCCCCACAATGCTGGCTGGGAGCACAGCAAGGGCTGCTCAGCTAGCCCTCCAGTTTGCTGGATGACGCAATGGATTATATAATAAAGCACAGTGCTTGCATCACTGAACTGCCTGGCCCTGCAATGCTGGGGTGTAGCAACAGAGGGCTGCTCAGCTTGACTTTCAGTTTGGGATGATGCCGTGGCTGACCTAATAATACTCACTGTTTGCTTCATTGAGTCCAGTGGCCCTACAATGCTGTCTTGCAGTACAGTGTGGGCTGCTCAGCAAGCCCTCCAGTTTGCTGGGGTAAAGAGGGTCACAGTCCTACCACAGTGTTCAGCTGCCTCCCCCAAACTGGCCTAAAGACCTTCCTCTTCAGACTGGCTTTCCCTGATCGAAATGGAAATTGCGAAGGAAACCGCCATCAGAAAAAGTAAACATAGCACTAGCACTTTTAAAATTAACTTAATTTTAAAGTTTAATCAGATTTTAAGTAAATGCTGATAATGTTTAATGTAGTTTTATTCACTTGTATAATTTAACTCCGAACCATGTTGTTAGCCGCCCTGAGCCTGCTCCGGCGGGGAGGGCGGGATACAAATAAAATTTGTTGTTGTTGTTGTTGTTGTTGTAAAGAGGCAGAGAGGGAGCTTGTCTATGAAACGCAAAACTCTTGCAGCACCTGAAAAAGTAACATTTCTCACTGCACTGGTGAGTTCATCATTTCGCCCACAACAGCACCTAAACCAGTAAATCTAAGTCTTCCAAATACTACTTTCTGCTATAACAGACTAACTAATATAGCTACTTTTCCAGAATCTGTCACCAACAGAAAGCAGCTGTGCTTTTCTCTCTCTGCAGGATAAATGTACGGTAAGTTTTCTTAAACTGATACAAAAATAGCCCCACAACAATCCACCGTTCGTGGCACCACTGAAGGTACTGAGGAAAGATTAGTAACTAGATAAGAGTAATGGGTTATCTGATAAAGCCCATGGCTTGCATCACTGAACTTCCTGAAAATGTCAAGACAGTCAAGACAGTGTGCGATTGCAATAAAAAAGGCCAACGCCATGCTGGGAATTATTAGGAAGGGAATTGAAAACAAATAATCAAATAATGCCCCTGTACAAATTGATGGTGCGGTCTCATTTGGAATACTGTGTACAATTCTGGTCACCGCACCTCAAAAAGGATATTATAGCATTGGAAAAAGTGCAGAAAAGGGCAACTAGAATGATTAAAGGTTTGGAACACTTTTCCTATGAAGAAAGGTTAAAACGCTTGGGGCTCTTTAGCTTGGAGAAATGTCGACTGCAGGGTGACATGATAGAGGTTTACCAGATCATGCATGGGATGGAGAAAGTAGAGAAAGAAGCACTTTTCTCCCTTTCTCACAATACAAGAACTCGTGGGTATTCAATGAAATTGCTGAGCAGTCAGGTTAAAACGGATAAAAGGAAGTACTTCTTCACCCGAAGGGTGATTAACATGTGGAATTCACTGCCACAGGAGGTGGCGGCGGCTACAAGCATAGCCAGCTTTAAAAGGGGATTGGATAAAAATATGGAGCAGAGGTCCATCAGTGTCTATTAGCCACATTATACATATATGTGTGTGTGTTTACACACACACACACATGTATTGGCCACTGTGTGACACAGAGTGTTGGACTGGATGGGCCATTGGCCTGATCCAACATGGCTTCTCCTATGTTCTTATGTTATGTTTTTATGTTCCTGATCCTACAATGCTGGTTTGAAGCACAGCAAGGGCTGCTCAGCATTGTTTTCAGTTGGGGGGATGATGCAGTAGATGACCTATTAATATTGAATGTTTGCTTCATTGAGCCCGGAGGCCCTCCAGTGCTGGACTGTAGCACAGGGAGGGCTGCTCAGCTGGCCATCCAGTTTGTAGTGGGTTATCTAATAAGCCCCACTGTTTGCATCCCTGAACTGCCTGGCCCTACACTGCTGGCATGTAGAACTGGAGGGCTGCTTAGCTTGACTTCCTGCTTATTGGATGATGTAAGGGTGTTATCTAATAAAGCCCCTTTTTTGTATCCCTGAACTGCCTGGCCCTACGATGCTGGCTTGTAGCACCAGAAGGCTGCTCAACTTGACTTCTAGATTGGGGGATGATGCAATAGGTGACCTAATAATGCACGCTGTTTGCTCCCTTGAGCCAAGTGGCCCCTACAATGCTGGCCTGTAGCACAGTGAGGGCTGCTCAGCTTATGCACCTGATTTTTCAAAAGTGGCAGAAGGGAAGGTTCACACTTCCCGCCCGCCTTGCATTCACAACAGGGGAGTTCAGACATTCGGGAATGCGCGGCGAAAGCACTGACATCCATAAAGACTGGATTTTCCCTGATGCCTGATAACTCCGCTTTGAAGGTGGGTCAGGACAGGGTGCCAACAACAGGGGAACAGGAGGCAGAGGTCGCTGTCTAATCATGCACTTTAAATCCAGAAGGGAACGGCAACTACAGTGGATCAAACTGCTCATCTGACCGTAGCCTAAATATGGCTGCATTATGCCGATTCTTACATTGCTATAGCCCCTATCTTGAATGTTCACTTAGAACTAAAGCCCATTATGTTCAGAATTCACAAGGACCTATTAAGACAAAATCCTCAGTGCTCCCACCTCCCAGGCATTTTTTCTTTCTAAACAAAAGCCATCTCCCCATATGAGCCCCGAAGGCAGCTACGATCTGCCAATCAACATCTTCTTGTTATCCCTGGCCCAAGGGATGTCTGCCTTGCCTCAACCAGGGCCAGGGCTTTTTCGGCCCTGGCCCCATCCTGGTGGAATCAGCTCCCGGTGGAGATACAGGCCTTACCGCATCTGTTACCTTTCCAGAGGGCCTGTAAGACGGAGTTGTTCTGCCAGGCGTTCGGCTGAGGCGGGCGGACGTCCCCTGCCCTATTGCCTATACCATTGGCTATCCTCCCCCACAGTGGCCGGAACTTTGGTATTTGGGCCGCTAACTCTACCCTAACCTGTATTATGAACCCGCCGCCTATGTCATACTGTATTGGGCTATGTCATTGTTTTAACTGTATTTATTGATTTTATTGATTTAGTGGTTTTATTGTACTGTATCTATTTTATTTTATCTGTATGTGATCTGCCCTGAGCCCCTTTGGGATAGGGCGGAATATAAATGAACCAAATAAATAAATAATTTTGGTTTAGAATGCTGGTGGGGGAGTAGCTTTCTGTGCTGTTAGTCCTGAGGTAAAATCACCCTCAAACCATAGAGTTTTACCCCAAAAGAATAGCATCTCTGTGCGGCATCTCCAACATAATGACATCACTTCCACATGACATCATCATGCGGGCGATGTCTCCACGTGGTGTCGATGTTTGGGGTGGGGGGGGGGAAAGTGGGAAATCCCCCACCTCAGTCTCCATAGGGAATAATGAAGTGCCCAGCAGACACTTCCCTCCTCCCCCCCCCACCCCCGCTTTCTGATGACCCTGAAGCTGGGGAAGGGCCTCCAAACCAGGGGATCCCCTGCCCCCACCTGGGGATTAGCAAACACTAGAAATAAAACACTGCTTTTTTATGTTGCAAATAAATGCTTAAGCAATTTCTTTCACAATGATGCAATTATATCATTATCATCACAAACCAAAATTCATTAAATGCCCATAGAAAAATCAAAAAGTTCTTTCACACCACTCTTGTAAGGTAGTACTTTCAAAATCAGAATGTTATTTCACATCACTCTTGTAAGGTAGTACTTTACAGTCCACTGTCTCAGTTCTCCTTTGCTTGAAAGACAATATCCACACTTGTGTATGATTCCTCCTATGGGTGGCAGACCGAAGTCCGACGGATGCGGCGGCTACACAGGTCCTAGGTTCAGTTCTGTGTTTCGTTCACCTTCCACTGACCGCTTTCTTTTAGCTTTGGGACTTTAACATAAATAAAATAATCCTTTACCATGCAAATCATAACAAAGCATAACAAATAGTTCTCTGATACAAACCAATCAATGCTTACCCTGTGCTAAAGGCAATTGCTCGCTCATTACAATACAATGTTACTTTGCAGCTTGCGCGAATGGTTCTCAAACACAACTGATTCTCAAGCAGCATACATAGTTCCATACAGCTGTATCCAATTTACACTTACACACGTACACACATATATTGTGATGCCATTTTTAAACAAATCCAGACAAATCCAGTGAGGCGTTCAGACCCCGGGGGGAGATGGTCTGGAATTTATGAATAAAAAAGGCTTCCTTTTACAGTAGGATTTTGGAAACATTCTCTATATTATATTGATGCCCTTTATAAGCATACACCACTGCACACTGTATCTCCTCACATGAGTGTCCAAATTCAGCACAGTGCTGGACAATGGGAGCATTTAATATTCCTTGACGTATAAGACTCTTATGTTCCAAAAAACGTGCTCTCAAATTGCGCATACTTGAACCAACATAATGCCTGGAACATGGACACCTTAAAATGTAAATTATTCTTGAGGTGGTGCAGGTGCTTAGATGAGTCAATCTCCAAGTAAAGCCCTTTATAGTAAGTTCCTTAATCTCAATAGTATTTTCACAGATTGAACAATTTCTGCATTTGAAATGGCCCCTTGGTCTGTCCTGCATAGGAGGAACCTTTACACACATGTCTGATCTTATTAATATGTCCCTCAGTGTTCTACATTTCTTCCAGCCAATCATGGGAAAAGAAGCACACCCAGGAAGCTCATCTATCAAAACATCCTCAGGATAGCAACGTCGTTGTAAATGTCTATAAAAGTTACCACTGGGCGTCAAAAAATCAGATTCTTTTGTGCAGTTATGTTTGATTCTTACAAACTGCCCATAGGGTAAATTATATTTAATGTGAGGAGGATGAAAGGATTCAAATTGCAATGGAGAATTTTTATCAGTGGGTTTTGTATATAGTCTAATGCCAAGCCTATCATGCTCATTCCTGTATACAATGGTGTCTAAAAAATTAATTACTAATAGATCGCTGTGAGCTTCAAATTTAATAGTTGGGTGTACATCATTACACCATCTTACAAAACTGTTAAGCGTTCTCTGATCTTTATATAGAAGAAAAATATCATCTATATATCTAAAATACTGTACAATATTTGCATGAAAAGGATTGCATTGTATATTCATGAAAAAACTTCTCTTCAAAATATTCCATGAATAAGTTCGCTGTATCTGGAGCACAAGGAGAACCCATGGCGACTTCTCATGTCTGCACATAAAAGTCATCTATAAATCTAAAATAATTGTGCTCAAAAACCAGACCTAGTATGTCCAGCAAAAAATGATTTGGAGGATGAGTAGTGTTAGATCTTTTCATTAAGCATCTCTCAATCACAAGCCTAGATTCTTCATTCGGTACGTTTGTATACAGTGCACATGCATCCATAGTGACCAACACTGCATCAGGCTGAATGGCTAGTCCTTCTACCTTCTGAATAAAATGCTTCATGTATTTGACATAAGATTTAATGGAGGGGACCAATGGGTGCAGAAAGAAACTCAAATACTGAGCCAATGGTTCCAAAATTGAGCCTGGACCTGAAATAATAGGGCATCCTGGGGGCGGATTGCCTACTTTGTGTATCTTTGGGAGTGCATAGATGACTGGGCATCTAGGAAATTCATTGAATAAGAATCTTGCCACTTGTTCATTAATGTAACCCAGCATCATAGCTTCTGTAACCATCGTTTTTACTATATTCATAACATGCTTCACAGGATCGCCACGAAGTTTTTTATAGTGGTCTGGATTCTCCAATAACCTCCTTGCCATATTACAGTCTATTTTATTCATTATGACAACACCAACCCCTTTATCAGCAGGCCTGATAACTATATTAGGGTCTTTAGCCAAGCCATTGATAATAGAATATTCTTCACGGGTGGTGCTATAACGGTGTTCCACTGCAGCTGCCTCCTTCCTTTCTAGATCTCTCAAGACAATCTTCTCAAATGCCAGCAGCAGGGGTTCACTCACATTTGGTATGATGGAAGGCTTTGGTTTAAATTCATTCTTCAGATCATGATCTTTTATTTTTGGCACCAAACATGGTTTTCAATTTTAATGTATGCATTAGTTTATAAAAATCTATCCTAGTCTGGAATGAGTCATACGTCTCCACAGGAGCAAAGCCCAGGCCAAGATTTAAAACATGATGATCCTACTGAGTAAGCTTTCTAGAAGAAATATTTACAACTAAGTCTTTTTCTTCACCTTGGCTGGCTGCACCACCTCAAGAATAATTTACATTTTAAGGTGTCCATATTCCAGGCATTATGTTGGTTCAAGCACACGGAGAGCATGTTTTTTGGAACATAAGAGTCGCATACATCAGGGAATATTAGATGCTCCCATGGTCCAGCACTGTGCTGAATTTGGACACTCGTGTTGAGATACAGTGTGCTGTGGTGTATGCTTATAAAGGGCATCAATATAATATAGAGAATGTTTGCAAAATCCTACTGCAAAAGGAAGCATCATTGCATCATTGTGAAAGAAATTGCTTAAGCATTCATTTTCAACATAAAAAAGCAGTGGTTTATGTCTAGTGTTTGCTAATCAGTACACTGCAGTTTCCGGTTTGCCCACCTGGGGATTGGTAACCCAGTGAAGAAAGGAAATCATGGCAAAAGCTCTTTGCAAATAAATTTCAGGTCCAGCTCTGGT
Source organism: Heteronotia binoei (assembly GCF_032191835.1). Classification (NCBI taxonomy): domain Eukaryota; kingdom Metazoa; phylum Chordata; class Lepidosauria; order Squamata; family Gekkonidae; genus Heteronotia; species Heteronotia binoei. Next base: position 9,871,213 of record NC_083228.1, read on the forward strand.
TACAATCAGCGTTTGTGCTTTCACCGCATATAACATCAAAGCTGACAATTAAACGGAATGAGATGACGTTGCACTTTCTGATATTTTTGCTTTATTTAGTAACTCAATAGCTAGCTATTTAAGACTACAAAAGCACAAGGAAGCAGGACAATTTTAACTTGAAGATGAAGATGATATTGGATTTATATCCCGCCCTCCACTCCGAAGAGTCTCAGAGCGGCTCACAATCTCCTTTCCCTTCCTCCCCCACCTGTGAGGTGGGTGGGGCTGGAGAGGGCTCTCACAGCAGCTGCCCTTTCAAGGACAACCTCTGCCAGGGCTATGGCTGACCCAAGGCCATGCTAGCAGGTGCAAGTGGAGGAGTGGGGAATCAAACCCGGTTCTCCCAGACAAGAGAGCTATGACTGACCCAAGCCGATTCCAGCAGCTGCAAGGGAAGGAGTGGGGAATCAAACCTGGTTCTCCCACATAAGAGTCCACACACTTAACCACTACACCAAACTGGCTCTCCAGTTTGAAGGTGCCACCTGACTTCATATGCTGTTCCTAAACTCCTGGGCCGATATTACCATCCCACCCCCATGTATTTTATTCTTATCTTTGGGCTGTCCCTCTCCCCGCTTCGTGATCTAAGATGTCACTGTACTCGCAGCTATTTCTATTAAGGAACTATGTTATTTTGTCGCTGTTAGATTGCCATTTTTTTTTCTTGTTTCGGCCGATATTATCTCTGCACTTCCAAACTGTTTCATTTTAAGCTGTGTTTTTTAATCTCTGCAGCAGAATTGGTTTGATCGTGACCCGTTCTATGAGCTGCACTGGGAACTTCCTCGGGCATTTTTAGTGGAGAGTGCAGATACGCGAGTCTTTCAAATCGTAACTAAATAAAATTGAAATGCAGGCAGGAGGCCGGTGCGTGAGGACTGGCTCTCTACCTCCCCTTGGTGCTGAGGCAGGCATCCTGAAGTCTTCCCCCCCCCGCCCCCCCATCTCTTTCCTTTCTCCCACTCTGGTTCTGCGTCGGAGCATCAGACACAAGTCTAGCCGACTGCCCTGAAGACCAAAGATTGCGTGCTCCTTCTGTATCATAGCTATCTTTCAATTCCAAGCCAGAAAGGGACAAGCCAGTTCAGAGAAGAGAATCACTCCTTGATCCTATTTGGATGGTTTTGATTTAAGCAGCTGACATTTCCCGCACGGTATCCATCTTTATTTTGCGGGTTTCAAACAGTTCTGGTTGTGCAGCGCTACTGGAGGCTATATACCATGATTTTTATTTTATTTTCTGTGTGCTGGGGGAAAGCTGAAAGCGCTCGGTAGAAGGGAAAGATAATCTTTATCTCCTGAGATTCTTTCTGCCAAAATTGCAAGCATCGATGCAAAAAAAAAAAAAGAACAGGACTGTTTTTTTTTAATAATTTATTCCGGCAACTTGAGCTTACAGTTCTTTCAGCTTCTCTCATGGAGGTTTGAGCTTTTCTGCATGTATATAGGGAGCTTCTTTTGCTATTCTGCCCCACCATCTAAAAACTGAACCCTCACAGGCTTCACCCAGCGGGGCTGACAGCAAATGGAGACTCAACTGTTTTTCCGCTATTAATCCATGTGGGAGCAATCACATTATTAGTTTCTCTCGCTCCTCCCCCCCCCATCCTGTCTACACTCAAGCAGCAATATCAAGTTGCTAAAAATACAATTTATGCCCCCTCCTCACTGCAGAAACGTAAGCGTGTGGGTGAGCTGTCTGAGGTAGAGAGTCCATCAATCCTAAACAAAAATCCAGAATTTTGCCCCTGACCTGGACAGCAAACCTAATCGTGTCAGATCTCGGAAGCTAAGCAGGGTCAACTATACCTGGGTGGGAGACTGTCCTTGGAATACCCAGTCGGGTGGTGGAGGCAGGCTTATTCAGCCACCTCCCTGAATATCCTCCAGGCCCCCAGTAGGGGTCAGTCACCAGAGGTCGACATGGCTTCCAGGTGCAGACACACACACATGTATGCGCACACACAAATGAAAAATGCAACCCCCTCCCCCCAGAATTCTGGAGTTTGGCTTAACACCAGCCATACTGCAAGTTAGCCCGGTCAGGGGATATAGTGGCGGCCATGGGAATAAACAGGTTTAATAAGAGATTAGATAAGTTTATGAAGGAGAAGTCTATCAATGGCTACTAGCCATGGGGATGGAGGGGAACCTCCATGTTCAGAGGCACTAACCCTCTGAGTCCTAGAGCCAGGAGGCAACATCAGGGAAGGCCTCAGCCTCTATGTCCTGTTGTTGGCCCTCCAGAGGAACTGGTTGGCCACTGTGTGTGACAGGATGCTGGACTAGATGGACCACTGGTCTGATCCAGCAGGGCTCCTCTGATGTTCTTATGAAGGCCTGAGCCTCTATGTCCTGTTGTAGGTCCTTCAGAGGAACACGGGTTGGTAACTGTGTGAGACAGGATGCTGGACTAGATGGACCACTGGTCTGATCCAGCTGGGCTCTTCTGATGTTCTTATGAAGGCCTCAGCCTCTATGCCTTCTTGGACCTCCAGAGGAACTGGTTGGCCACTGTGTGAGACAGGATGCTGGGCTAGATGGACCACTGGTCTGATCCAGCAGGGCTCTTCTGATGTTCTTCTGGTGGGCCACCAAGGGCTTGACTTGCATGTCCATCATCCTGCAGGGAGGGCACTTTGGATGAAAAGAAAGAGATTCCAGTAACTGGGGAACAAAGTTTTCAATGGGGTTGTGGGGCCACTCCTGGAAATGCAGTATACTTCACAAGCATCCATTGCCATCACCTCTCTTCATAAGAACATAAGAGAAGCCATGTTGGATCAGGCGAATGTCCTATCCAGTCCAAGACTCTGTGTCAAAAAACCCAGGTGCCATCAGGTGGTCCACCAGTGGGGCCAGGACACTAGAAGCCCTCACACTGTTGCCCCTCCCAAACACCAAGAATACAGAGCATCACTTGCCCCAGACAGAGAGTTTCAACAATACACTGTGGCTAGTAGCCACTGATGGACCTCTTCTTCAGATGTTGATCCAATCCCCACTTGAAGCTGCCTATGCTTGTAGCAGCCGCTGCCTCCTGTGGCAGTGAATTCATGCCTCATGATCTGGGCAGTGTTTGGAAGAAGATGGGATGTGGCAACTAATCTGGCAAATGGGCTAACTGGCAAACAAGCCTGTATCAATGGGAGGTGTTTGAGAGCAACTCTGTTACTGTAAGATAGATCCAGGTGAGTCGCTGTGTTGAAGCAACAGAGCAAAAGTTCAGGGGCACCTTTGAGACCAACAAAGTTTTATTCTGGGGATAAGCTTATACCTGGAGTAAAACTTTGGTGGTCTTAAAGGTGCCACTGGACTCTCTTCTTGTAAGATACGCAGGGGTCATTTTGTAGCAAAAGAGGTGCCAGAGCTCATTAGCACAACTCACTTGCACAACTCCTTTGCATATGCCACACACCCCTGACATCACTGGAAGGTGTACTGAATTATATCAGCTCAGCGTCTACCTTAAAATGCTTCTTGAATTACCATTGCCATCATAAAACCTGACTCCCATCCAGTGCTCCCTCAAAGCTGAGTTATCGTGACCGAGCTCACAGATTTTTAGCCTCCAGCTCACACATTTTTGTCTTAGCTCAGGAAGGATGACCCCAGAGCACACTAATTTTATGCAGTAGCTCACAACTTTAATGCCAATAGCTCATGAAGTAGAATTTTTGCTCACAAGACTCTATGGTCTTTGAGGGAACATTGCGCCATACTTTTAAAACTACTTTCTCCTCTGTGGCCACAGTGGCATGATGAAGATTTCCATCTGTCTGTTTTTATATGTTTTGGTTATTTTCCCATTTTTTGCAGGGAAAATATTAGAAAGTTTGTCAGCTCTTTGAGTTCAGCAAATGTCTCACAGGAGGGTTGAGCAATGGAACCCAGAAGGAAGGGGTGGGGGTTTTTTTTGGAGGGAGGGGGGAGGTAAGAAAGAAAGCACAATAAAATTTAGATGTTCCAGAGCTCCGTTCCTGTGAGCTCCTGCCCAAAATGAGGCCTGAAGAAATATAATATAATCAGGCCAGTTTGTTGAGTGAATATTCCTCTCTCTCTTTCTCTCTCTCTCTCTCTCTCTCTCTCCAGATTGGTGTAGTGGTCAAATGCCCGGACTCTTATCTGGGAGAACCGGGTTTGATTCCCCACTCCTCCACTTGCAGCTGCTGGAATGGCCTTGGGTTAGCCATAGCTATTGCAGGAGTTGTCCTTGAAAGGGCAGCTGCTGTGGGAGCCCTCTCAGCCCCACCCATCTCACAGGATGTCTGTTGTGGGGGGAGAAGCCAAAGGAGATTGCAAGCCGCTCTGAGTCTCTAATTCAGAGAGAAGGGCGGGGTATAAATCTGTAGTCTTCTTCTTCTTCTTTTTCTCTCTCTCTCTCTGAGCAAAATTTCCTTTTGTCATTGTTAGCACGTCACACTTGGGAGGGCATCAATCACTACAGAGTGATATAACCCGACAGTCGTAGCTAATGCAATAAAACAAATTTATTAATTTATAGGAATGGGAATGGGAACCCGTCCCGCCTGCTCCATTTTCTGAGACGGGAACTTCCTGCCTTGAGATTGTCTCTGCCAGACAGCAGGGTTCCCACCCTCCAGGTGGACCTGGAATTCTCCTGGGATTTCAACCGATCTCCAGGCTACCAAACCCAGTTCCTCTGGAGACAATGGCCACCTTAGAGGGTGGGCTCATATTCCTACTAAGGTTCTGCTTCTCCCTGAACCCCATCTGCCCTAAGCAGCCCCCCTCAAATCCCTAGGAAATTCCAAAGGCCAAGTTGGCAACCCTAAATGGTGAGGATAAATTGATTGTCTTCTACCAGACCTTACGTATAAACCATGTTAGGATTATCTTTGGGGTGGGGAAGAAAGATCATCCATTCTTAGTCTGGGTCATGCCTGTGCTAGTGTTAAAGTATAGGTTATAGAATCACAGAATCCTAGAGTTGGAAGGGACCCCCAGGGTCATCTAGTCCAACCCCCTGCACCTCCCCCTAAATTCACAGGATCTTCATTGCTGTCAGATGGCCATCTAGCCTCTGTTTAAAGGAGGAAGAGGGGGAGGAGGAGAATGGATTTCACTACCTGTAGGAGTCTCAGAGCGGCTTACAATCTCCTTTCCCTTCCCCTCCCCACAACAGACACCCTGTGAGGTAGGCGGGGCTGAGAGAGCTCTGACAGAAGCTGCTCTTGAGCAGAACAGCCTTGAGAGAACTTGTGGCTGACCTGAGGTCACATCAGCAGGCGCAAGCGGAGGAGTGGGGAATCAAACCTGGTTCTCCTAGATAAGAGTCCGCACAATTAACCACTACACCAAACGGACTCTGCTAGGGTTGCCAGCCTCCAGGTGGCATCTGGAGATCTCCCACTGTCACAGTTGCAGATGATAAAAGTGAGGTTCCCCTGGAAAATATGGCTGTGGTTTTGGGTGGACTCTTATGCTTTACTTCGCTTCAATTCTATTTTTGTTTTTTTTTAGATTTCTGGTGGCTTTCACAACTCCAATCCTATTCCATTATTTATTGGATGTCCCATCCCATTGTTTGCATTGACTTTGGGTGCATTAGGGTTTCTAGTCTCCTGCCAGGGGCAGGGATTTCTCCCAATTCCCAGGGCCTCCAACCCACCAGCACAGGATTGGCTGGTGGGGGAGCCCCACTTCTGAAATGCTCCAATGGCACCTGACACGCCTGGCATGATGACATCACCCAGAAGTGACATAATCACGCTGGGCGCGTTGTATGCGGACACTCTAGCATTTGAATAAAAAACTCTATTGCACCATAGAGGACCGATCCCCCCGCCAGCATCCAGGTAAGACCTGGCAACCGTGGGGTGCATTCACATGACTCTAAATAATGCATTTTGCAATTGGATTTTTGCCATTCTTACACAGCAAAAATCCAGTTGCAAAATGCATTACTGAGTGTAGTGTGAATGCACCCTCCCTCTGTGTAATCCGTCTTGAGTCCCAGGAGGAAGATGGACTATAAATAACATGAATCAAATCAAATCGGTCTGATGCAGCAAACTGCTAAGTTATCAGTGGCATAGACATTGACGTGGAATCCGAAAAACACGTGCCAGGGCTTCTTCAATGGTTGTCCCTCTCCAAAGTCTATCTTTCTTTCCCTTCCCAGCTGCTCTCAACCCCAAATTTTTTTTTAAAATAAAATAACCGCAGCACTTTAAATGTTGAGATGAAAAATATATATATCGGCAGCTTTTAGGTTTGCTTTGCAGCGCTCGCCCAATGGGGAGACGCCGACGCTTTTCATGCTTTTCCAAATGAGCCCAGAGGGGTTTCCTTTCACCAGATTTGGAATTTGGCAAGGACTTCCTTGCTTCTCCAGATGCAAAAGACAGAATCCATTTAAATCTTAACGTTCAGCGAGCCACTGCCCCCAGTTAACATGTGCAGAAGCCTATAATTTTTTTTTTTTAAAAAGTCTTCTGGCTAGTAATGACACGGTTGTTAAAATACACATTGACAGGCACTTCTCCTAAACGTTTCCGTGTAAATAAAACATGCTCTGCAGGCCGAAAGCTCCGCCTTGCTTCTGCGGTGTTATTGACCAACAAATCCGGAGTGCTTTGGATTCAATATGGCTGACGGCTTCCTACAGGGGGCTACAAAAGGGAAGATTTCTACGTGTGTTGCCATTGGGGAAGCGCATATAATTATGGCTGCTGTGTAGGGTTGCCAAGTCCAATTCAAGAAATGTCCGGGGACTTTGGGGGTGGAGCCAGGAGACATTAGGGGTGGAGCCAAGATCAAGGCTGCGGCAAGCATCATTGAACTCCAAAGGGAGTTCTGGCCATCAGATTGAAAGGGACGGAACACCTTTTCAATGCCTTCCTTCCATAGGAAATAATGAAGGATAGGGGCACCTTCTTTTGGGGCACACAGAATTGGACCCCCTGGTCCAATCTTTTTGAAACTTGGGGGGTATTTTGGAGAGAGACACTAGATGCTATTCTGAAAATTTGGTGTCTCTACCACAAAAAACAACTCCCCCCAGAGCCCCAGATACCCTCAGATCAATTCTCCATGATTTTCCATGGGAATAAATCTCCATAGGGAATAATAGAGTTCCCAGCAGACATTTCCCTCCCCTCCCCCCGCTTTCTGACAACCCTGAAGCGGGGGGAGGGCCTCCAAACCGGGGGATCCCCTGCCCCCAACTGGGGATTGGCAACCCTACTGCTGTGTGTAGGATTGCTTTGGTGGGTATGTTGGGGAGAGGCAGGAAACCTGGAAAGGGTCGTGGCTCAGTGGTAGAGCATCTGCTTGGCATGGAGATAGGGTTACCAAGTCCCCTGCGTCCTCCGGCGCATTGTGACTCGCAAGTGACATCATTACGCTGGCGACGTTGCACGTCAGCAGCTCTAGGCCCTTCTGGGTAAACTCGATGGTTTCCCTGGACGCTCTAGCAATTTGGGAGGGAAAAACTCTATGGTGCCTGTTGTACCATAGAGTTTCCCCTCCCAAATTGCTAGAGTGTCTGAGAAAACTATAGAGTTTTCCTGGAAATGCCTAGAGCGGCCGGTGTGCGACGTCACTGGCGCAATGATGTCACTTGCGGGTGACGTCATCACATCGGTGACATTGGGGGAGGTTCCCCTCACTGACCCAATGTGGACTGGCGGGTTGCGAACCTCCAGGGTGGGAGAACCCCCACCTGGCCCGGGGTCTTGGAAGTCCCACCTGTAGAAGGTCCCAGGTTCAATCCCTGGCATCTCTCGTTAAAAGGACCAGGCAGTAGGTGACGTGAAAGACCTCTCTCGGCCTGAGATCCTGGAGAGCGGCTGCCAGTCTGGGTAGACAATACTGCTCTTGATGGACTGTTGGTCAGATTCAGTATGAGGCAACTTCATGTGTTCATGTGAGCTGTGTGGGACCCGGGATGCATGAATGTGCCCTTTTTGATTTTTTTTGTGTTGCTGTGATCCTTTCGCTACCCCCATTTTCATTGTTGTGGGATTCTTTGACACCTCTTCTACATGCCATTGATAATGCTGCTAACCAGGGGTTTTGTGGTAGCAGGAACTCCTTTGCATATTAGGCCACACACCCCTGATGTAGCCTATCCTCCTAGAGCTTACAGGGCTCTTCGTACAGGGCCTACTGTAAGCTCCAGGAGGATTTGCTACATCAGGGGGTGTGACCTAATATACAAAGGAGTTCCTGCTACAAAAAAAGCCCTGATGCTAACAGGCAAATCATGCTAAAACTGTGCATAGGTCTCATGAGAAAAGTTCGCTGCCAGGAAGCAGGAAATGGTGCAAAAATGAAGATTTAACAAGTGAGATGTGCTCTAGGACAGTGTTTCCCATTTGCAAGGTTGTGACTCGGTACCAGGCCACAGAAGCCTCACTACCGATCACAAGAAAAGCCAAAGTTAGCCCTGCCCCCAGCAAAGCTAGCTCCACCCCCAGCAAAGCATGACCTCTGCTCTGCTTCCTTCCTTCCCCCTTCTCTCTGTTGTGCAGAGAAAAGCTAGCCTTGAAGACTGACACAGGCTGCAAAGCCTGAGCTCCATTTGGCTTCCTTCCTTCCCCCATCTCTCTGTTGTGCAGAGAAAAGCTAGCCTTGAAGACTGACACAGGCTGCAAAGCCTAAGCTCCATTTGGCTTCCTTCCTTCCCCCATCTCTCTGTTGTGCAGAGAAAAGCTAGCCTTGAAGACTGACACAGGCTGCAAAGTCTGAGCTCTGTTTGCCTTCCTTCCTCCCCTTGTCTCTGTGTTGTGCAGAGAGGAGCTGGGCTGCCTCTCCTTCCTTCCCCCCCCCCCCCCAGTATTTGAGAGAAAAGCTGGCATCCACTGGCGCTTTAGACCCATGAAGTGTTCTTCAAGGTATGAACTTTCCTGTGCCTTGCAGTATGAGCTTTTGGGGAGATTTCTCCGGGAGGCCTGGGCGGCAAAGAAGGGTGTGTGTGCTTTTTTCAGCCAGGGGGGGCGGCATTCCTGTAGCTTTTTTTTTTTTTTTTTTACCAAACAACCCCTGGGGAGAATTGTTGCTGGCTGAGGTCATCTGATGGTGAGGAAGGCTTTTTTTTCTCTCCCCCCCCCTTTCTTTCTTTCCCTGCAAGTGATGCTCTGTCTGTATTCTTGGTGCTGAGAGGTGGGGGGGAAACAACAGTGGGAGGGCTTCTAGTGCCCTGTCCCCACGGGTGGACATTTTGGAAGTGACATCACAGAAAAAGCTGGAGTTTTGGTACAGTGTGCCCCAGAAGTGACATCACTTGGCCCTTGACACCACAGGAAATGACATAATTCCTGTCTCCCGGCTCCACCCCCAAATTTTAGTGGGTCACCATGGAGAAATGTAAAAATAACCGGGCCACGGGAAAGAAAAGTTTGGAAAACCCTGCTCTAGGAGATGCAAGATAAAAAAAAAAAAATTATTGACTCGTTAAAAAGTACATGAAAATAAAACAAAACATTGGATCGAATGGGGGGGAAAGCAAATAGCATTGGCACAAGTAAAATATTATAAAAATAGAAAAGAGAGAAGTTAAACAGAGAAAGGAATAGAAAGAGATTAATAAGAAACACATAATTATGATATATAAAACTCCAGCATGATCAAATTGCTTGGAAATAAGTTGTGTTCTGTCAGGAAACTAATATATGGAAGCCATTTTGCAGTAAAATGGGAAACAGTAGGAGTTGCGTCTTGTTGCGTTATTTGGTCTTCTATAGGAGATGCGAGATTGAAGGGGGGGGGGTGTTCAAAATGAAGCACCAAGGCTATGGAATTGGGTAGCACCCCTCTTTCTTCGAAGTCCCTGCACAATGACTGATTGAAGGTGCAGGGCTTTTTTGGTAGAAAGAGCCCAGCACGAATTCATTTGCATATTAGGCCACACCCCCTGACAATTAGCCAGCCGGAACTGCGCTCCTGCTCAAAAAAAGTCACGTGGAGCTGTATAAGTAGCGTGTCTGCATCCATGGTCTGCGCCAGATCTCACTGACCTTGATGGATATGTTGATGAAGAGCTGGTTTGGTATAGTGGTTAACTGAGCAGTGTCAGAACTTGTAACTTTCCTGTATGCTGTTAGCTTAAGCGACTCCATATTGAAATCCAATACTAACCCATGCAACCTTGCCCCAATAACTAACCAGCCTACACTCTGTATATTTCTGTGCATTTCAAACAAACTGTGATCACTGAAGAGTAACAGATAGCCCAGGGTCAACATCTGCAGGTGGCCTTTGAAGCCAAACCGGCCAGAGCTTTCTCAGCGGGATTCCATCCTCCCTGCCTGATAACAAACCCTGAGAAACAGACTGTTGTCTCTGCCCGTGTGAAAGATCGTTTTATTGTTGTCAACAGAACCACATAAAGTGTATCCACTGCTAGCTTTCGTTATCAGTGTTATCCTGTACCTTCAGCTCTGTAGTTCTCAATAAAAGCCTATACTCTTGCAACTTAGTCTTGGGCTTTACTTGAAGTTCTGCCAGTTCTGACAAGCAGACTCTTATCTGGGAGAACTGCGTTTGATTCCCCACTCTTCCACATGCATCTGCTGATGTGACCTCGAGTCAGTCACACGTTCTCACAGAGCTGTTCCTCTCCAGAGCAGTTTCTGTCAGAGCTCTCTCAGCTCCACCTATCTCATGGGGTTCTGTTGTGGGGAGGGGAAGGGAAGGGAGAGGAGAGGAGATTGTAAGCGGCTCTGAGACTCCTTTGGGTAGTGACGGGTGCGGTATAAATCCAATCTCCTCATCCTCCTAAAAGCAAGTACCCAACAATTTGCCACAGTGGAACAGAACCAAAGGTGCTCTATTTGGGTAGCACAGCAGTTAGTTCCTGTTTGCTAAGATGAGGAGCGGATATGGAAAGAGGTAACTCTAGACTTCCCTATTGAATTTGCTGAAATAACCACTCAGAAAAACAAAAGCCCAAAGAGGTTGCAGTGAGAAACTTCTACCTGCTTTCTACTTAGAAGAAACCTGAATACAGCCGATAAAGAAAGGGGGTTGTTAACTGGAGGGGAACGTGGGAAAAGACTGCGCTGATGCGTTTTTCCTGCAACACAAAAGAATCCCACCCAATTTGGCTTCCATTGTCCTCTAGCCTTGCGCAAAACCTAAAATTAGTCTCTGATATGATTAATACATTGACTGCCACTTATTCCCATCGCGTCCAGTCTTCTAGGAGACCTGTGCGTTCCTTCTGGCTTCAGAGAGACATTTGGGGGCACTTTTACCCATGCTCATCAATACACTTTCAGATAACTTCCAATGCATTTTAGCAATCACTAACAAGTGCAATTTGTCATTTAAAAAGTTGCAAAGTGCATTGAAAGTAGATTAACAGTGCATTATTCAGCATGGGTGATCAACTACTGTGGGGTTTTTTTGCATGTTCAGTGGGTTGCCTCCATATGTTGCTCCTTACTCCCCAACGGACAAGGGTGCTGCCTGGTGCCAGCACCATTTCAGATCTGCACACCTGCTCCAAGGCTGCCAACTCCAGGTTCAGAAATTCCTGGAGATGTGGGGAGGGAGTGGAGCCTTTGACAATGGGGTTTAGGGAGGGGAGGCTATGACCAATTTCACACTAGGAGTGTTTTTACACTGACAGTTTGTGACTCTCAATCACTGCATTGGAAACTCACCTTTTACATTACCTAATGTTCTCACGACTGCATCGTTGCTGCCCGAAGCATCTACATTTGTTTCGGTGAGATGAGTTCCGGCGCTGCTGCTGCAATGTTTTTCTCAAAACTACTTTTGAGCTGGTCATTTCTCTACAGGCGTTTCAGACTTGTATTGTACAAGTTTTCATGCGTTTTAAAAGACTCCTCCAAAAGCCACAAGGTGCAGTAATTTGCATGAGAACTGACAGCACTTGAAATTTTTACACATCATTGCTTGCCTCATCTTGTAATTGAAATTTGTATTGTTTTTGCAGCGTTGACACGATTTCCAAGCAATCGTATACATTTAACTAAGCACTGGTATTCCGTCTGCCCTCTGATCAGAGACAACCCCCCCCCCCCCAAATTGAAATGCTTTCAGCAGGCAATAATATAGAAGTTTGGCTACGCAAAATGAGCAGAGCAAATCCACCAATGTAAAAGGAAAATAATTAAAGCGGGACGGTGGCAGGCGATTTGAAGACTCTAAAACTCTGGATCAAACTGAATGTAAAAACACCCTAGACCTTTAATCCTGATTTAGCCTTGTCCCCAAACTGACATTCTACACTAGAATCAGAGAAACCAACTCTATGACTCTATGATTTTATTGTAGAATGTCAGCCTGGGGACGGGGCTAAACCAGGATTAAAGGTCTACTGCAAAATTGGTCTATAATGCCACGCAATCCACCTTCCGAAGCAGCCATTTTCCCCAGGGGAAGTGGAATAACCAGGGCTTTTCTTCCTGTAAAAAGAGGAGCTGGAACTCTCAGGGGAAAGAGAAGGAGAAACACATGGGCGCCCCTAACAGACTTTTAAACATTGTTTCAGAATTATGGTTCCACAAAGGTTCTGGAACTCTGTTCCATTGGGTTCCCCCAGAAAAGAAGCCCTGGGAATGTTTTTAATAAACAGGCCTTAGACTCAGCAGAAGCTCAACTAAGCACAGCTCAACTAAGCACAGCTCCACCTTTCTGGAGGGTTCTACCTCCCCCTCCTTCTCCCTCTCCTCCTCCCCCTCCTCACCTACCTTACCTTTGCCTGACCATTGAATAAAACGGTGGGGCTGCATAATCCCTGGCTTTTTGGAGGACTGTCTTTAACATTGGGGACTTTCTTATCCTTCTTCTTTGTGACAACGGATGCGGTTGAGAAAATCGCCTTTGTACTGAGTGCCCGTCCTGAAGGGTACTGAAGATCCTGCCTCATCATCTGTGATGTTAAGTTTTATCTTTCATTTTAGAGTTGTTGATTTTAGAATACCTCCTGACCATCCCTGGCCCGAAGGACATCTGGCTTGCCTCGACCAGGGCCAGGGCTTTTTCGGCTCTGGCCCTGACCTGGTGGAATCAGCTCCCTGGGGAGGTTTGGGCCCTCAAGAATTTGTTGCCATTCCGGAGGGCCTGTAAGACAGAGCTGTTCCACCAGGCCTACGGCTGAGGCAGAGGATGTCCTATCATTTAAATGCCACCCCCCCCCCCCTGCACTGAGGATGCCATTTAACAGGTAAAGCCCTCTCATAAATTCTCTGCCTCCGTGAGGCCTGTACTAAAGAGGCCATGCTGAGGAGCCTTCCGGAATGCTGGAGCCCCAGTTGCTGCGGCGACGTTGTCAACAGAGAAGCGCTCTCAGAACAGATGTTGGCTTGGCAGTTGAGGAGGGAAAAGGGGGCTGCCCAGGGCAGATGCCTTTGAGGTTCCGCAGAAGAAATTGAGATTAAGGTCCCAATCCTGGAACTGAGACAGAAGGAATGGAAAGGTGGCACTTGGGTGAGTGTATGTGTAGAATAGAGGAGGCAGAGCCAGTCTGGTTATGTGCGCGGACTCTTATCTGGGAGAACCGAGTTTGATTTCCCACTCCTCCATTTGCACCTGCTGGAATGGCCTTGGGTCAGCCATAGCTCTTGCAGGAGTTGTCCTTGAAAGGGCAGCTTCTGGGAGAGCTCTCTCAGCCCCATCCACCTCACAGGGTGTCTGTTGAGGGGGTGGGGGGAGGGAGATAGAAGGAGATTGTGACCGCTCTGAGACTCTGAGATTCAGAGTATAGGGCGGGATATAAATCCAATATCTAAAGTACTTTTCTCCCTTTCTCACAATACAAGAACTTGGGAGCACTCAGCAAAATTAAAGAGCAGTACAGACTTAGAACAGATAAAAAGAAATGCAGTGGAAGAAATAACCCAAAGAGTTATTCACATGCGGAATTCACTGCTGAAGGAAGTTGGTGGCACACGGTGTTCCCTTTAAGCTGAGTTAGCGTGAGCTAGCTCGCAGATGTTTAGTCCCCCAGCTCACACATTTTTGTCTTAGCTCAGGAAGGATGACCCCAGAGCACAATAATTTATGCAGTAGCTCACAACTTTAATACTAGTAGCTCATAAAGCAGATTTTTTGCTCACAAGACTCTGCAGTTTAGAGGGAACATTGGGCAGCTACAAGCATAGACAGCTTCAAGAGGGGACTGGGTAAACATTTGGAGCACAGGTCCATCAATAGCTGTTAGCCACAAGCAATGCTCCCTCTAATCTGTGGGGTCTGTGGGGTCTTGTGAGCCCAAATTCTACTTTGTGAGTTACTGGCATTAAAGTTGTGAGCCAGCAATATGGCTACTGCATCAATAAGTGTGCTCTGGGGCCATCCTTCCTGAGTTGACCAAAATGCGTGAGTCAGAGGCTAAAAAAACTGTGAGCTAGCTCACACTAACTCAGCTTAGTGGGAACACGGGCCACAAGGTACAGAGGGAACACCCTGTTCTGGGGCAGCGATGCCCTGTATTCTTGGTGCTTGGGGGGCAACAGTGGGAGGGAGTTCTGGCCCCACTAGTGGACCTCCTGATGGCACCTGGGCTTTGGCCACTGTGTGGTGTTCTGGATGGACCATTGTTCCGATGCAACATGGCTTTTCTTACGTTCTCATGATGTTTGGTAGCAGGTGTTGGACGAGACCTTTCTCTGCCAGAGAGCTGCTGCTAGCTAGGAGACAATTCACCGGGCCACTGGTCGGCTCTGGATAGGCAGTGCCTTTCTTGTCAGAGCATCTGAGCAGCTTGTCTGATCACAGAGGAGTTTAATAGACCACAAGGCCGCTTGGCACTTCATGAAATGAGAAGCCCAGATCAAAGGGCTGGAATGGCACCAAATCATCCTCCTCAATGGTGATTTCCTTCCTCTGCCTTTTCAAACTGATCTGCCCCAGCTTTGCTCCAGCTCCCTGGTAAGCCCGAGAATATGCCAGGGATCAGTTTGAACAGAAATTCTTTTTTTAAAAAAACAAACAATTATTGGAGAGTATCTGTTAAAAACTACATTTTTGAAAGCATCCAAAACAGCAACGCACAGGAATGCAGTTCCGGCTGGCTTGGTGTCAGGGGTGTGTGCCCTAATATGCAAACGAGTTCCTGCGGGTCTTTCCCTACAATAAAGCCCTGTGCAAAACAATGTGACATCAGGGGGTGTGGCCCAATATGCAAATGAGTTCCTGCTGGGCTTCTTCTACCCAAAAGCCCTGTGCTAAACAGCGGTGACATCAGGGGGTGTGGCCCAATATGCAAATGAGTTCCTGCTGGGCTTCTTCTACCAAAAGCCCTGCGCTAAACAACGGTGACATTGGGGGTGTGGCCCAATATGCAAATGAGTTCCTGCTGGGCTTCTTGTCCAAAAAATAAGCTCCGGCCTGAAATATGAGCCAGTGGAAGAATAATGACATCTGGTTAAGACTTCCAGTTCTGGATTGGCAATTACCTGGAGGTTTGGGGGGTGGAGCCTGGGGGGGGAAAGAATCTCAGCAGGTATCATGCCATAGAGTCCAGCACCCCCTGCTGGTGGACAGGCGGAGGTGCGTTGGGAGCCGGGAACCCTAGGCCACCCTCCAAAGCAGCCACTTCCTCCTGGAGAACTGACCTCTGTCTTCTAGAGATCAGTTTGTAATTCCAGGAGATCTCTGGGTTCCACCTGGAGGTTGGCAACTGTGCCTAGTTCAGAAGGTTGTGGTGTAGCCTGCTTTGGCCGCACCGATAAGGAAATATGGATCAAATACACTGACACACCGACCTTTGAGGAGGGTCTTGATAAGCTAAACATAGATTTGTCTTTTTGGCACATAGTGGGGGGGGGGGAGGGAAGATTTTTCACACATGTAATAAATCACAGCTGTTGCCTTGACTCAGAGCAAATGAGACCACATTATAAGCACATGACACTGGGTGGTATAGATGGGGATTTAGATAGAGGGTCTGTCCCCCTCCAAAGAAAACCACCCTATTTGAATCAAAACAGTACGCAAGAAGATCTTTGACTAGAGGTTTGGGCCTTGGCCTAAAGTGGGGTATCTTAGTTGTACCATCACTATTTAATGTGGTTTCCTTGGGTTTCTTTTGGAAGAGAAGATGGCCACACACACACACACACACACACGTGCAAGCCTGGAAGTCATGGCAGCTCCTGGCGACCCCTACTGGAGCACGGAGGATGTTCATAGAAGTGAATCACAGAATCATCGAGTTGGAAGGGACCTCCAGAGTCATCTAGTCCAACCCCCTGCACAATGCAGGAAACTCAGAAATACCTCCCCCTAAATTCACAGGATCCTCATTGCTGTCAGATGGCCATCTAGCCTCTGTTGAAAAACCTCCAAGGAAGGAGAGCCCACCACCTGTCGAGGAAGCCTGTTCCGCTGAGGAACCGCTCTAATGGTCAGGACATTTTTCCGAAGGTTGAGCCGGAAACTCTTGATTTAATTTCAACCCATTGGTTCTGGTCCTGCCTTCTGGGGCCACAGAAAACAATTCCACACCATCCTCTAGATGACAGCCCTTCAAGTATTTGAAGATGGTGATCATATCACCTCTCAGCTGCCTCCTCTCCAGGCTAAACATGCCCAGCTCCTTCAATCTTTCTTCATAGAACTTGGTCTGCAGACTTTCTTGGTCTCCAGAACCTTTCTTCATAGGACTTGATCTCACCATCTTCGTCACCCTCCTGTGGACCCGTTCCAGCTTGTCTATATCCTTCTTAAAATGTGGTAAACAAAACTGAACACAAGACTACAGGTGAAGTCTTACTAGAGCAGAGGATAGCAATACCATCACATCATGTGATCTGGATACTATATTTCTATTGATACAGCCCAAAATTGCATTTGCCTTTTTAGCTACTGTATCGCACTGCTAAGCCCCAGTCTGGGTGGGAGTTCTCCCACCAGGGAGGTTCCCAACCCACCAGTCCACACTGGTCCGGTGGGGGGGACCTCTCCTGATGTTACCGGCACGATGACATCACCCATGAGTGACATCATCGCGCCAGCAGCTCTAAGTGTTTCTGGGAAAACTCTATGGTTTTCCCAGATGCTCTAGCAATTTGGGAGGGAAAACGTTATGGCACAATAGGTACCATAGAGTTTTTCCCTCCCAAAATGCTAGAGTGTCCAGGAAAACCATAGAGTTTTTCCAGAAACGCCTACAGCAGCTGGCATGTGATGTTGCCAGCGTAATGACATCACTCATGGGTGACTGGAGGGGACGGCAACCCTACCTGCTTAGCTTCTGAGGTCTAATGAGATAGGGATACCTGTGTAGGAATACCTGCAGGATCTTATTTCCTTCCCCTTCCTCCTATAAACTGAAAAGGTATTAGTTCCTATCAAGATTAAGGGGTGCATTTTGGAAGGGTACCTATTATACCATAGAGTTTTCCCTCTCAAATTGCTAGAGTGTCCTGGAAAACCATAGAGCGACGTCACTGGCACAATGACGTCACTTGCGGGTGAAGTCATCGTGCTAGCGACATAAGGGGAGTTCCTCCCACTGGCCCAATGGGGTGCATTTTGGAAGGGTACCTACTATGCCTTAGAGTTTTAGCTCCAAAATTGCTAGAACGTCTGGGAAAATCATAGAGTTTTCCCAGTACCACCTAGAATGGCCAGTGTGCGACGTCATCAGCATGATGATGTCCGTTGCGGGTGACCTAATCGTGCTAGTGACATAAGGGGAGGTTTCCCCCGCTGGCCCAATGGGGTGCATTTTGGAAGGGTACCTATTATACCGTAGAGTTTTCCCTCCCAAATTGCTAGAACGTCTGGAAAAACCATAGAGTTTTCCCGGTAACACCTAGAGCGGCCAGCGTGCGACGTCATCATGCGAGTGACGTCATCATGCTAGTGACATAAGGGGAGGTTCCCCCCGCTGGCCCAATGTGGGCCAGCAGGTTGGGAGCCTCCTGGGCGGGAGAACCCCTTCCCTGCCAGGGGGCTTGGCAGCCGTATGAGGTCAGCATCCTCTCCAGGGCTTTTTTGGTAGCAGGAACTCCTTTGCATCTTAGGCCACCCACCCCTGATGTAGCCAATCCTGCTGGAGCTTACAGAAGGGCCTGGAATAAGAGCCCTGTAAGCTCCAGGAGGATTGGCTACATCAGGGGTGTGTGGCCTAAGATGCAAAGGAGCTCCTGATCCTCTTTTCCTCCCACAGTCTTCCATCCC
The DNA here is from genome assembly GCF_032191835.1 of Heteronotia binoei. Lineage (NCBI taxonomy): Eukaryota > Metazoa > Chordata > Lepidosauria > Squamata > Gekkonidae > Heteronotia > Heteronotia binoei. Next base: position 9,889,384 of record NC_083228.1, read on the forward strand.
GTGCCACCTTTCCTTCCTGTCCCCTTCCAGTTCTTTTGGGGCTGCCTGGGAGCGTCTGTTTCAAAGGGCTCTGCGTGCGAATCCCAGGAGCCCCTCTTGTCTGTGGGAAGGATTTCTTACCTCCATGAATAATGCACGTGCTTGGCTCCTAGCCAGGCCCACAAACAGCTGGAGTGCTTGGGAAGTGCGGGTCTGCAGGGGAAGCCGGCTGCTTGCTTCATTTGTTCAGGCAGGAAGTTTGCGGGCACTGGCAGGCAGAGGAGAGAACCCACCCCCAACAGACATATCCTTGAAAGGCAACAGGAGAGAGAACCTTGCGAGAAGCGCATGGGTGTGTGTGTGTGTAGGCTTCATTGGATTTCCTGAAACGATCCGCATGGTGATGACATCACATTGTGACTCTCCAGGTTCTGAGCAAAAATTCTATGGTTTTTTAGCTACAAAACCATAGAGTTTGCTCCCAAACCTGAGCTTCAACATGTGACGTCCTGGGTGTGATGATGTCCAGCCCTCGGATTCAGCAGGAGCCCACAGGAGCACAGCTCCTTAACTTTTCTGAGGGTTCCCCTTCCTCCTCGCCACCTACCTCGTCCATTGAATAGGAGGTGCAGCTGCATAACAATCCCTGGATGAGCTCCACCACCTACATTTCTACAAAGCGACCCCTTCTGAGTGACATCACAATCAGGAACGTCATCCAATTACATCCCTGTTGAGGGGGCTTTCCCCCACCAGCCTGCTACCGGGCAGTGGGTCGGAGCCCCACAAATTGAGGGATTCCCTGGCCTAACCAACGGCCTGGTAGCCTTGGTTGCCACCACCACTCTGAGCCGTTGCTCAAGGGAAAAAAAGGCATTGTCTGCATTGATGCATCACTTCCGGAGGAAACCACAGAGTTTCTAGCAAGCCCGTAGCCAGGATTTTAAAAGTTGGGGGGAAAGGAAAGGCCCCCTGTGCAAGCACCAGTCATTTTCGGCTCTGGGGTTTTCACAGCAGACCTTTTTACGGGGTGGATTGCCATCGCCTTCCCCAGTCAACTTCACTTTCCCCCAGCAAACTGGGGAATCATTTGACCGACCTCGGAAGGATGGAAGGCTGAGTCAACCTCGAGCCGGCTACCTGAAAACCCAGCTTCCGCCGAGGATCGAACTCAGGTTGTGAGCAGAGCTTAGGACTGCAGAACTGCAGCTTTACCACTCTGCGCCACTCTCCTGGCCGCCGCCACCATGACTCAGGGCAGACTTCGGCTTTCTTCTCTTCCCTTTTGTGATTTACCTAGATATGCAGAAACACCAACTGGCAGGCAACTTCTATGGCTATCCTGACCAAATGGTCTTCTAAATCATCACACTGTTCCACCATGTGATCCCAGCCGGTTTGCCCTCTGAATCAACAAACGACGTGTATTTCAGCTCGCTGCACCTGATCCCCCTCGTCTGAAGAAGTGTGCTTTTAGCACACGAAAGCGTACGTTCTAAATAAAACTTTGTTGGTCTTAAAGGTGCACTTTGACTCCTGCTTTGTTCAGCTTCCCTAACACCATGCAGAACAAAGGCCACAAGGGGGGGGGGGCAGGGAAGCAGGGTTAGCTTGTGGAACTTAACACAGCTTACAGTGCTGAGAGCCCAAGACCACCAAACCAGGTGCCTTCTGCCCTCCCCCCCCAAAAAAAATACATCCGGCTGAGGGCCCCACCAAACATGAAACCCTAGCTACGGCCCTGGCTCCATTCCTTTTCAGCACAAGCCCCGATTTAGATTCCCCGGATAAACCCAAGAACTACTGTAAATTAAAGCACCAAGTTGTTATCGTTAGCAAAGCCTTGCTATCGATCGCCGGCTCTCTTCGCCCCCTTTTGCCATCCCTTGTATGTTAGCATGAATGGAGGCAAAATAATTGCTTGCCCACTTAATTACTTTTGCTAGCAATTAATCTCGAGCACCAAAACATACAAAAGAGACAAGGGAGATTAATTGGATGCTGAGTTTGTTGGGTGTCAGATTTTAAGACCGTACTTAGCGCCTTCTGGCTTCTAAACAAGACAGAACTGTTGAACAAAGGGACGTATGACTTACTTTTATTGCTCTCCGGGTCCCTCGGGGAATGCTATTGTAACGGCCCCGAGAAGAGGCAAAACGTGGACGTAGATTATCATCGTATTAAATCGGCGTGCTTAGAGCATAATTGTGGCATGCATCGCTTCCAAGACCACAGGCCCCTCTGTCTGCTCAAAGGTTTCGAGACGGCAGCAAGCCTGGCAGACACAGACTTGCCAACTTCCAGGGGTGACAACAGGAGAGCTGTCACTACAAAATGAGCAAACCACAAGCCAGCAGGTTATAGTGACATAAAATAACTGAGAGACTTAGACAAATGCAACTACACTGTTTATACCTATATACAATGCACATGCAACAATTCCATCATTTTACATACAAATCTCCCAGAATCTCCAGGGATCTTCCCCATAAAACAATCAAGCACAACACATTTCCACGGGACCAGGACGCTGACTTTCGTTCCCTGTTTCACATAGCTTCTTCCAGCTTGGGGTTTTAATAGAGTTTCATTCATATATGCTTGGTTTCAGAATATACAAACTCATCCCTCATTGGCAACAAATATATCTTCCTTTAATATTTGGCTATAATTGTTTCGAAAATTTACACTCATTCCTCTCACACAGGTGATGTTTATTTCTTCCTTTACCCACTGTGATGACCTATATACAATGCACATGCAACAATTCCATCATTTTACATACAAATCTCCCAGAATCTCCAGGGATCTTCCCCATAAAACAATCAAGCACAACACATTTCCACGGGACCAGGACGCTGACTTTTGTTCCCTGTTTCACATAGCTTCTTCCAGCTTGGGGTTTTAATAGAGTTTCATTCTTATATGCTTGGTTTCAGAATATACAAACTCATCCCTCATTGGCAACAAATATATCTTCCTTTAATATTTGGCTATAATTGTTTCGAAAATTTACACTCATTCCTCTCACACAGGTGATGTTTATTTCTTCCTTTACCCACTGTGATGACGAAGCTTCCGAAATAGTTTTTGTTACACTGGCACTACGCTCAGTCTCGGTTCTTTTTGGCTCAAGGCGCTCAACCAGTATGGAAATTTGTTGTGCTTGATTGTTTTGATTATCAGGGAGATTCCTGGAGATTTGTATGCACATTGATGGAATTACTACATATGCACTGTAAAGGTAAAAGGTAAAGGTAGTCCCCTGTTCAAGCACCAGTCGTTTCTGACTCTGGGATGACATTGCATCATGACGTTTTTATGGCAAACTTTGTACGGGGTGGTTTGCCATTGCCTTCCCCAGTCATCTACACTTCCCCCCCAGCAAGCTGGGGACTCTTTTTACCAACCTCAGAAGGATGGAAGGCTGAGTCAACCTTGAGCCGGCTACCTGGACGCAGCTTCCGCCAGGATCAAACTCAGGTCATGAGCAGAGCTTAGGACTGCAGTACTGCAGCTTTACCACTTTGCGCCATGGGGCTGCATTGCACTTTATGTGCATCGTATATACAGTAGGTATAAACAGTATGGTCACATTTGTATAAGTTTCTTGGTTATTTCATGTTACTATAACCTGTTGGTTGTTGTTTGCTCAACTTCCAGGTGGGGCCTGTGGATCTCCTGTAATCACCGCTGGCCAGCAGCTGTTCTCGAGTATCTCAGTTGAAGGTCTTTCATTGCACCCTAATGCCTGCTCCTCTCTAATGACCAGAGACCCTCTGCAAGCAGAGGTGGACACATTACCACAGAGACATGGTGGTACATAAAAGAACACATAGGAAGTTGGAATAGGGTTGCCAAGTCTAATTCATAAAATATCTGAGGACTTCGGGGGCAGAGCCGGGAGGCTTTGGGGCGGGGCCAGGAGACTTTTGGGGTGGAGCCAGGTTTTCCCATTTCCAAAATAAATACATAAAAATATAGCAGTGCAGTTCACCTGAACAGTCATCATTTCCTTATCCCCAATAGCTGTGCTTCTAGTAAATGAAAGTGAACACACACAAAGCAGCCAAAATCCACAGAGTTTGCAAGCACACATTTTTGTGATCTCACTGGGGCTTTACTCACAGGAACTGCTGTTCCTCAGGCTAACACCTGGGACCTTCTGCCTGCCAAGTAGATGCTCTGCTCGCTACTGAGCCATGGTCCCTCCCCAACACACAAACAAAGTGGCCTTATTTTGTGTCAGACCCACTGGTCCCTCAAAGTCAGTATTGTCTATTCCAGGGGCGTCAAACATATGGCTGCAGGCTGGATCCATCCCCTGCAGGGCTCCTATCAGGCCAGTGAGCACTTGGCTGTCTGCTGCTTCATGTTCCTTGTTCCTGTTTCCAGCACCAGAGCTGGCTTTTGCCTGAGGTGGGAGGGGGAAGTAGGGTGGCCAGGTCCAATTCAAGAAATATCTGGGGACTTTGGGGGTGGAGCCAGGAGACGTTGGGGGTGGAGCCAGGAGCCAGGTTGTGACAAGCATCATTGAACTCCAAAGGGAGATCTGGCCATCACATTTAAAGGGACCGCACACCTTTTTAAATGCCTTCCCTCCACTGGAAATAATGAAGCATAGGGGCACCTTCTTTGGGTGCTCAAAGAATTAGACCCCCTGGTCCAATCCTTTTGAAACTTGGCAGATGTTTTGAGGAGAGGCACCGGATGCTATGCTGAAAATTTGGTGCCTCTACCTCAAAAAACCATTGAACATTATACACATCACTGCAATAACTGACCAAGTTTTCACTTTTCAGAAGCCTGGGTGTGCAATTCAGTATAAGCAGAAGAAAATCCAAACATCATTGAGGAAGATGTTTGCCGGCTGTGATGCCTGCTTGCCGGCTGTGATGTCCAGCTCCTCTCCAGAGAGCCCCCTGCCTCAGCCCCTGAAGCAGATTGTTTGATCCATTTTTAAAGGACAGACTTGCTTTGTCATCCTTTCCCCCCCGCCCACCCCAAATCTGAGAATGCTTAATCTCAAGTGGAACTGGTTGTACTTACAATTGTGCACTCATGCTGAGCCCCATGTTGTGATGCAGAAAAGTCGTTGTAGGGAATGGGGGCGGAAGGGAAGCTAGCACCCTCTGGTGGACGCTTGTGTAGAAGAACGTTCTGAATGAAGGCATTTCTTGAAGGGCAGCCCGCTGACACAATCAGAATCATGATTTGCCACAGTATCAGAAGAGTGGGTGTATCTTAGTGAACAGGAACGATTGGCTTGGTTTATCCCAGTTTCTGAAGTCTTAGCTGTGGATGCCACAGAGTTTGTTAAAACCGGACCTGTTTGCAGGTCCTGCCCAAGATTTAGAGGTACATGGTAGCTGTGGGGGAGGGGCTGGGGGTGGGGGGAAGCTTGTAAAACTGGGGAATCACCCGCTGGGACCTGGGGATTGGGAAGCCTAGCATATGCCCCATCCCAGCCAAAAGCAACCCAATGCAAGAAAGGAGAGCCCTGGGCGAGTGAGGCCTACTTGGGCTGGCTAGAGATCCAGCCCTCTCAAGCAGGCCTCGCTCGCCTGGGGCTCTCCTGAGCGCCCCCCCCCCACCAAGTCAAAGGTCCAGCAAGCCACCCGCTGCCCAAAATCACATAAGAAGTGGAGAAAGGGTGTGCGGGCTTCTCCAGAAGTTAATGAGGGTGTAGGGTTGCCAAGTCCAATTCAAGAAATATCTGGGGACTTTGAGGGTGGAGCCAGGAGACTTTGGGGGGTGGAGCCAGGAGACATTGGGGGAGGAGCCAGGAACAAGGGTGTGACAAGCATAATTGAACTCCAAAGGGAGTTCTGGCCATCACATTTCAAGGGACTGAACACTTTTTAAATGCCTTCCTTCCACAGGAAATAATGAAGGATATGGGGACCTTCTTTTGGGGCACATAGAATTGGACCCCCTTGTCCAATCTTTTTGAAACTTGGAGGGTATTTTGGGGAGAGGCATCAGATGCTACGCTGCAAATGTGGGCTTTCCAGCTCAAAAAACAGCTCCCCCAGAGCCCCAGATACCCACGGATCCATTCTCCATTATTTCCTATGGGAATATGTGTCCATAGGGAATAATAAAGTTCCCAGCAGATATTTCCTTCCCCTCCCCCCGCTTTCTGATGACCTTGAAGTGGGGGGAGGGCCTCCAACCCGGGGGATCCCCTGCCCCCACCTGGGGATTGGCAACCTTATGAGGGGGTGTGGCAAAGTCCCTGGGGGCTGGTTGGCTGCCCCCTCTCCTAATCCAGGATTGTTATGCAGCTGCACCTGCTATTCAATGGACAAGGTAGGTGGGGAGGAGGAGGGGGAACCCTCAGAAAGGCTCAGCAGCTGCGTTCCTGTGACCTCCTGCTGAATCCGAGGCCTGGCTAGAATAAAACTTTGTTGGTCTCAAAGATGCCATTGGATTTGAACTTTGTCTTCACCTCTCTGTGTTAACTCTTTTATCGGGATGCTGATTTGCTGCTATCCACAGGTCTCACCAACTGCTTCAATCCAACCTTAGCTACATTTATCGCTCGGTTACTTACGCATCCTGACTCTCGCTAGCCCTTCCTGGCAACTGCTCTCCCCACCAGGGCTGGATTAGCAATTAGGCCAAGTAGGCACTCACCTATGGGCCCCCATACCTTCCCCCCCCCCCCGCTTGCAGCCCTCCCAGCCTGCACGCACAGCCAGCAACTGAGCCACTTTTTGCCCAACTTGCCTGGTGCGGCTGCTGCTGGCGTTGTCTCCAAGTTTGCCTCTCTCTGCCTCTCCCCCGCAGCTTTTGAGAAGGGGTTTTTGAGAAGGGGCCTGCAAGCTGCAGCAGGGCCTGCGGGTGGCGGGGCGGGTGCTCCATCTATGAAATAATTTGCAAGGGGATCCCGAGATTTCGAACGCCTAGGGGCCTCCATAGGATTTAATCGGGCACTGCTCCCCACCCTCTCTCTACCTATATGTAAGGATTGAGGAAGTCAGTTTGAAAGTATCTGAAGAGGTCCATCAGTGGCTATTAGCCACAGTGTGTGTGTATGTATAAAATATTTTGGCCACTGTGTGACACAGAGTGTTGGACTGGATGGGCCGCTGGCCTGATCCAACATGGCTTCTCTTATGTTCTTATGGAACACTGTTGGTCTTAAACTTTGTTCGGTTGTTTCCAGGGCTTTTTTTTGTAGCAGGAGCTCATTTGCATTTTAGGCCACACCCCATTGGTGTAGTCAATCCTCCTGGAGCCTACAGCAAGCCCTGTAAGAAGAGCCCTGAAAGCTTTTGAAGGATTGGCTACATCAGGGGTGCGTGGCCTAAGATGCAAAGGAGGTCCTGCTACACAAAAAAGCCCCGGTTGCTTCAAGCCAACATGGCTACCAATCTGAATCTATCTGATTCTTTAGGGTTGCCAGGGCTTTTTTTTTTTTGTAGCAGGAACACCTTTGCATATTAGGTTACACCACCACCCCTGATGTAACCAATCCTCCTGGAGCTTACAGTAGGCCCTGTAAAAAGAGCCCTGTAAGCTCTTGGGGGATTGGCTGCATCAGGGGAGTGTAGCCTAATATGCAAAGGAGCTCCTGCTACAAAAAAAGCCTTAAGGGTTGCTATGTAAGTAGGGTGTGTGGTATCTTAATAAACCAGAGAAGGCAGGGTACCTGTGCCAGGGGGCACAGACCCTGTGTGTTCTTTATAGGGTGAGCACACCTAGTAGCTCTCCGAATTCAGAAGAAGGAGAAGGAGAAGAAGAAGATGATGATATTGGATTTATATCCTGCCCTATACTCTGAATCTCAGAGTGGCTCACAATCGCCTTTACCTCCCCCCCCCACAACAGACACCCTGTGAGGTGGGTGGGGCTGAGAGGGCTCTCCCAGCAGCTGCCCTTTCAAGGACAACGCCTACGAAAGCTATGGCTGACCCAAGGCCGTTCCAGCAGCTGCAAGTGGAGGAGGGGGGAATCAAACCCGGCTCTCCCAGATAAGAGTCTGCGCACTTAAGCACGACACCAAACTGGCAACAAGACCCATCTCCAATGTAAATCAGGATTACATAGTAAGGAACTTGTGGTTAAAGCCACTTTTCTCCACAGATGCTGCCATCTGCTAACATCTATCACAACCGTTAGACACCTGTGCTTTCAGAGCTGCTGGGCACCCATCTGCCCAAACTGCGGTGATTAGTGTTCAAAGTGTTTCATGGGGCTGTGCTGACTTCAAGATAGCCAGGGAGGAGAGGAGAGCAGATCGCATAGGGATGCGGGGATGTGGGGAGGGAGATGCCAGGAAAGAGCTGCTGTGTTTTGGCTCATGAACGACGTCACGATCGTTCGTGATCGAAGATGCGGACCGGCAGTTGAACGCAGACAACTTGAGGCGAGGAGGCTGCCTTAATTAATGATCTCCACAATCGTGCCAATTGACTTGGCTTCAGTGGTTCGGTGCTACTCATACTGTAAAGCCTACAATGCTTTCTTAATCACTGATATTACCATCTGTAAAATATTGATCTTGGTTGATCTTGGTTTCATTCTGGTGTAAAGTGCTTTCTGGGGAATTAACAGGCAGAGTTTCAGGAGGCTGAGGAGTGCATAGAACAGAAGCTGTGCAAGCTAGAGACTCCAAACTTTCAGAAGATCTCCAGCTGACTCTCCTCTACCTGCTCTCCACAATTGGTGAGGATTGGTTTTATGCAGTCCATGTTACAATCACCCAAAGAAGGTGCCCCCATCCTCCACCATTTCCAATGGCGGGGGAAAGGAACAGCCAAAAAAGCAAGGGCAATAGAAGCCCAGCAGAAACGAATCAAAGTCCCAGAGAACCTCTGCAGAAGAAACTTGAAGGGGGGCTTTTTTTCAAGCCCAGCAGAACCAGTGCAGTGTGTCCAATAATAAGGAGGGGCAAAATGGCAGTGCAGACCCATGGCAGTGCAGACCCAACAGAACTAAGATCAAACCAGAGAATTTCTGCAGGAGAAATGGAAGGTGGGGTGATTTTTGCAAGCCCAGCAGAACCACTGCAATGTACTGGTGCCCACCAGAACCTAGTGCCATTGTGGCAATGCCAGCTCAACAGGACTGATGTCAAGCACAAAATCACAATCCAAGTGAGGGCAGTTGCAAGCCCAACAGAACCAGTGCAATGTACTAGTGCCCAGCAGAGCCCAGTGACAATGCAACAATGCCAGCTCAGTTACAATCCTAGCAGAGGGCATTTTTGCAAGTCCAGCAGAAACAGTGCAATCACTGAGTGCCCCGCAGAACCCAGCGCCAATGTGGCGATGCCAGCTCAACAGGACCACAAACCGGCCAAAATGAATAATGAGTTGATGAGCCAGTTTTTGCCCATCCTTAGCTGTAAAGATGATCCTACTATGTCATTTCTGCATTGTTTAATGTGTCATGATAATGCTGATGCTTTCAGATTTCTACAATCCAAATCCCGTTATATAGTTTACTGGTTATCTCATGCTGTTGATTGTATTGATTTGCACTCTGCCATCCTCCCTGAGCCTCCGTGAAAAATGCAGACTGTAAACAATGTAATAATAATGCCTGTTATCCTTTTGAGGGGTTGTTTCTGTTTTGCAATCCACATGCGTGCTTTCCCCCGCATCTTTGACTCTAAGGCTGCTGACTCCCACCTGGAAGTTCCTGGAGATTTGGGGTGTGGGGCCTGTGGAGGTTAGGGAGGGATTTCACCTAGGATCTGTGGTATATTGTAGAATCTGCCCTTTGAGGCTGCAATTTTTCAAAGGGAACTGATCTCTATAGGCAGGAGATGAGTTGCAGTTCCAAGAGAACTCCAAGCCACACCTAGAAAATGGCAATTCTACAATCCACGAAGTACAGCAGTCGGGTTAGAACGATCCCTATTAGTGTTATGCAAGAATCTTATATTTGTTATTGTATTGGGATTTATTTTTGTATTAATTATTAATCATTTAATATTTATCACGTCGCATGAGGTCTCTTTTCATGTTTTTAGAAAATTTGTGGAATATCCCCTGTTGAATGCAAGAACTGGAAACAGGCAGGGCAGAAGTCGACGACCTGTCCAGGGGTTTTCAAGCAACATTTGGAAATTCATATTTCATTGATGGAAATTTCACCGAAGAAATTACTATGGGTGTTTTCGCACTTACCTTTTACTGGCGCGACGACCCTCCTCACGCCGGCGGATCTGCAGTGATTTCGCACTAGAAGCGCCGGCGCAGCCCATTGCGCCGGCTACTTCCGTCGCTAAGCCAGCGCAAACGGAAACCGCCAAGAAGCAGGAAAACGTTTGCGCTGGCTTAGCGACGGAAGTAGCCGGCGCAATGGGCTGCGCCGGCGCTTCTAGTGCGAAATCACTGCAGATCCGCCGGCGTGAGGAGGGTCGTCGCGCCAGTAAAACGTAAGTGCGAAAACACCCTATGTGAAGAAGACATTCTCATGTTGGACTTTTTCCATATGTATCTACTCTAAGGACTTTATTAGGGACATATTTTTTTTGTGTTTATGGTTAATAAAACAATTGTTAGTTAACTGTCACTATAACCTTGTGGTTGTGTTTTTGATTATCTCCACAGTGACTTCTCTCAGTGCTACACTTCTAGAAAATGGCAGTCCTATAATCCAGGAAGTACAGCAGTCGGGTTAGAACGGATAAAAGGAAGTACTTCTTCACCCAAAGGTTGATTAACACATGGAATTCACTGCCACAGGAGTTGGTGGCGGCTACAAGCATAGCCAGCTTCAAGAGGGGATTGGATAAGCATGTGGAGCAGAGGTCCATCGGTGGCTATTAGCCACAGCATATTGTTGGAACTCTCTGTCTGGGGCAAGTGATGCTCTGTATTCTTGGTGCTTGGAAGGGGCACAGTGGGAGGGCTTCTAGTGTCCTGGCCCCACTGGTGGACCTCCTGATGGCACCTGGGTTTTTTGGCCACTGTGTGACACAGAGTGTTGGACTGGATGGGCCATTGGCCTGATCCAACATGACTTCTCTTATGTTCTTAGCTACGGAGATTTCCATGGTGTCTATAGCAGTCAGAAAAATTAGCATCTCTCCCATAGTGCAAGACCCTCTCACTTCCGATTGAATCTCCGCTAGATCAAGCCTTGATCTGGGATGGTGGGGAGTGATTTAGGACTTGATTGTACCCCCCTCTTTAATGAAAATTATGGACTGGCTGCAGAACCTCAAATGAGCCCCATGGAAGCCTGGGATGAGACCTCTCTCGGCATGCAGGGAAGCTGAGGACATCATTCCTTTTAAAAAAAACCCGGCACTTTGAGCTGTTAATAACACCAGGCCTTTTGAGGGTGTTAAATTCCGGCAGTCGTTGCTAAGCTGTTAGTGAGACTGTAGCGATAAGATCATTCAGTAGCTGCTCCAATTTTGTGATCAGAAAAGGAAAAGAACCAACAGTGGGTAGGAAATGCTGTTTTCTTAAATCCTTGGGAAAGGGAATTTTCCACCTCTTATATCGCAGAGGCACTCTTGAAATCAGACTTCTTGAAGCAGGAGCCGCATTTAAGCTGACCGTACTTTTCGCTCGCAAAATAACTCCACTCCCCCCCCTGGGCTTTTTTTTGGTAGAAAAAGCCCAGTACAAATTCATTTACATATTAAGCCACACCCCCGAGGTCACCATTGTTCCACACAGGGGTCTTTTTTGGTAGAAAAAGCCCAGCAGGAACTCATTTGCAGATTAGGCCACACACCCTGATGCCAAGCCAGCTGGAACAGTGTTCCTGTATTTTCCTGCTCAGAGTTTTTTTTTTTAAGCCCTGATTCCCCCAATGTAAAATGCAAAAATCTCAAGAATCTCAAATGCAAGAATCTCAACTTGTAAAACCATGTAAAATGCAAGAATCTCAAATGCAAGAATCTCAACTTGTAAAATGATATAAAATGCAAGAATCTCAAGAACGACGTTCCTGTGCGTTCCTACTAAAAACAAAAAACCTGACTCCCTTCATGCAAAGTGCAAGAATCTCAAGAATATCAAATGCAAAAATCTCAACTTGTAAAACCATGTAAAATGCAAGAATCTCAAGAATTAGAAATGCAAAAATCTCAAGCTGCCCTGAACCTGTTAGGGGAGGGTGGGATATAAATGCAATGCAATAAAATAAACTCTGTCAACACTATTCAAGTCCATATGTCCCCCCCGCCCCCTGTTTAGCAGATGTGCAGCTTTACTGAGCAACACAGTATATTCTGCGGCTGTTTCTCTCAGAATGCAAAAGCAAACACAAAGCTGCCTTCTTGTAGCACTTTAGAGAACGACACAATTTCTGAGGTGTGGGCTTTCAAGAGTCAAAGCTCTTCATTTTCTTCATGGTCAAAGCTCTTCATAGTCACAGACATGATAGACAACAACCCGGAATTTTCCACTAAATAGTTGGATTTTACAGTAATATCAAAATGTTTGTAGACTTTAAAGGTAATATCTATGTACTACTTTTTGAGTACTTGCAGGTATAATGAATTATACTTTTTCTTTTGCTTTCTTGATGTAGTAATAACTGTAATCTATTCTTTTACTTTCTGTACCTTATCCCCGATCCTTCCCCCAGTTCCCCAACCTTCCCTGTAAAAACTTAATAAAACTTGTTTTTTTTTAAAAAAAGAGTCAAAGCGCCCTTCATCAGAGAACAGGCTCCTCCTGATGAATGAAGCTTTGACTCTCGAACGCTTCCACCTCAAAAATTCAGCTTATTTTTTGACAAGGTTATATCTCGAAAATTTGAGTCCAGAAGCATCTTAGCGGCCAACCTGATTTTCGAAGTATACGCTTTTGAGAGTCAACGCTCTCTTTGTCAGATGCAATTAGGAGCAGGCAAAGGGAGTTTTCACTGTTGAAAGCTCACACCTCGGAAATCATAGAATCATAGAGTTGGGACCTCCAGGGTCATCTAATCCAACCCCCTGCACAACGCAGGAAACTCACAGCTACGTCCCCCTAAATTAACATGATCTTCACTGCTGTCAGATGGCCATATAGCCTCTGTTTAATAACCTCCAAGGAAGGAGAGCCCACCGCCTCCTGAGGAAGCCTGTTCCACTGAGGAACCACTCTAATGGTCAGAAAGTTCTTCCTAATGTTGAGCTGGAAACTCTTCTGATTTAATTTCAACCCATTGGTTCTTATCCTAACTTCTGGGGCCACAGAAAACAATTCTACACCATCCTCTAGATGGCAGCCCTTCAAGTTCTTGAAGATGGTGATCCTATCACCTCTCAGCAGCCTTCTCTCCAGGCTAAACATGCCCAGCTCCTTCAACCTTTCTTCATAAGACTTGGTCTCCAGACCCCTCACCATCTTCTTCGCCCTCCTCTGGACCCGTTCCAGCTTGTCTATATCCTTCTTAAAATGTGGTGCCCAAAACTGAACACAAGACTCCAGGTGAGGTCTTAGCAGAGCAGAGTAAATTGATACCATCACTTCACGTGATCTGGACACTAGACTTCTGTTGATACAGCCCAAAATTGCATTTGCCTCATGTTCTCTAAGGTGCACTGGATTCAAATCCAGCTCCACTTACTGCATGGGTATGCTCTGAAACCACCTGCGTAGTGTTGTCTTTCTCATGCACTTCAATCTATTTCTTCTGCATGGCATTTCAGAAGATCGGAGGGGGGGGGAGTGTTTTTTTCCAGCTCCTCTGCCAAAGGGGAGGCAAAAGCGCTCAGAGAAAATAATTTCCCCACGAATATTAACTCAGTTGTTTCGAATGAACTTCCAGTATATTTTTTTGTGTTTCAAACAATTTTATTAGTAACATATGGTAATATATTCAATTTCTTACATCATTAATAACTACTTTTTTTCTCTATCCCATATATTACCTTCTAACCACCCCTCCCCCTGTTACTTGACCCTCGCTGGTGTACTATACTTAAAATATTAATATTAAAGTTACCCTTAATTAATAAGAACCAAAATTCACATCCTCCTCCCTCTTATACTTAGTCATTATCAAAGATTGACCAGTGTTCTTTTATTTTCAACTCTTTTTCTACGTATCTTCTGAATTTTTCCCACTCCATCTTAAAGACTTCTAAATCATAGTCTCTTAAGGTTCTTGTTAACTTGTCCATTTCATAACTTTTACAATCCAATCCCATTTCTCTGGTATTTTTTCTTGCTTCCACAACTGTGCATACAATGTCTGAACTGCCAGTAGATTTTGCATCCAGGGTCAGCGTTATTTATGCAGTAAGTCTCTGATTCCCCCCATCCCCGAGACTTGCTTGAGCGGATCTCTGTGGCATGGGCAACCCGGAATTGCAGGAGCCAGGAAAAAGTTTCCGCATTCTGAGTTTTAAAGAACATAAAATTGCAGTATAATGTCATGAAGAATCTGTTATTGCAGGACTCAACAACTCCCAGGTGCCTGGGGACTAGAAATTCCATTCTGGTATCTAGTCCCCCCCTTTTTGGGGGGCTGTCAAGTCATAGCAGACAAGAAGAAGAAGAAGAAGAAGAAGAAGAAGAAGAAGATATTGGATTTATACCCCACCCTTCACTCTGAATCTCAGCGGCTTGCAATCTCCTTTACCTTCCTCCCCCACAACTGACACCCTGTGAGGTAGGTGGGGCTGAGAGAGCTCCAACAGAAACTGCTCTTGAGAGGAACAGCTCTGCAAGAGCTTGTGGCCGACTCAAGGTCACATCAGCAGGCGCATATGGAGGAATGGGGATTCAAACCAGGGTCTCCCAGAGAAGGGTCCACACATTTAACCACTGCACCAATCTTGGCAAACCCTGTGGGGTTTTCAAGGCAAAAGACAAACAGAGGTGGTTTGCTATTGCCCGCCTCCTCATCGCAACCCAGGTCTTCTTTGGAGGTCTCCAATCAAAATGCTAGCCTAGTTGGACCCTGCTTAGCTTTGGAGAGCTGATGTGATCAGGCTAGTCTGGGCTACCCAAGTCAGGCCACTGTGTGATGCAGAGTGTTGGACTGGATGGGCCATTGGCCTGATCCAACATGGCTTCTCTTATGTTCTTATGTGACACAGAGTGTTGGACTGGATGGGCCATTGGCCTGATCCAACAGGGCTTCTCTTATGTTCTTATGTGACACAGAGTGTTGGACTGGATGGGACATTGGCCTGATCCAACAGGGCTTCTCTTATGTTCTTATGTGACACAGAGTGTTGGACTGGATGGGCCATTGGCCTGATCCAACATGGCTTCTCTTATGTTCTTATGTGACACAGAGTGTTGGACTGGATGGGACATTGGCCTGATCCAACAGGGCTTCTCTTATGTTCTTATGTGACACAGAGTGTAGCACTGGATGGGCCATTGGACTGATCCAACATGGCTTCTCTTATGTTCTTATGTGACACAGAGTGTTGGACTGGATGGGCCACTGGCCTGATCCAACATGGCTTCTCTTATGTTCTTATGTAACACAGAGTGTTGGACTGGATGGCCTGATCCAACATGGCTTCTCTTACGTGCTTACGGATCTAGTACTTTAGCAGTCAATTCTTGGTGATTCTCAGCAGAAATACCAATACTGTGTACAGTTCTGGTCACCACACCTCCAAAAAGATATTGTAGCACCAGAAAAGGGTAACTGAAATGATGAAGAGGATAAAAGAGATTAGGGATTTTTCTTTTAGCACGGATGCAGTGAAAACCATACTTCTTGTTTGATTCTTTGCTTGATCAGGACTTAGCTCAATGATTTTATAACATCACTAGAGCAGAGTGATAACGTTTTTATTATTGTTCTTCGGGGCCGTTTTGTAGAAAAAGAGGTGCTGGAGCTCATCCAGGGATTGTTATGCAGCTGCAATACTATTCAATGGACAAGGAGGTGGAACTCTCAGAAGGAGGAGGTGGAGCTCTTAGAAAGGTACAGGAGCTGCACTTCTGTGAGCTCCCACTGAATCTGAGGCCTGTTCTTCATCAGTATTTTCTCCAGGTGTCTGTCTATATCATATGTTCATTATTGACTACATGGAATTTGTTGTCCTACAAATTCTGTGAATTTTTCTTCACTTGAGTCTATGTGTCAGTAACGCAAACGGTATTGTTGCGATTGCTGTAATTTGAAGCGTTTCTTCAGCAGAAATATCAATACTGTGTACAGTTCTGGTCACCGCACTTCAAAAAGGATATTGTAGCATTGGAAAAGAGCAACTAAAATGATTAAGAGGATAAATAAACCCTTCCCCATGAAGAAATGTTAAAGAGGTTAGGGTTATTTAGCATGGAGAAATGACAGTGATGCAACATGATAAGGAAAAGGAAAGGTCCCCTGTGCAAGCACCAGTCGTTTCCAACTCTGGGGTGACGTTGCTTTCACGTTTTCACGGCAGTCTTTTTACGAGGTGGTTTGCCATTGCCTTCCCCAGTCATCTATACTTTCCCTCCAGCAAGCTGGGTACTCCTTTTACCGACCTTGGAAGGCTGAGTCAACCTCAAGCCGGCTACTTGAAAACCCAGCTTCCACTGGGGATCGAACTCAGGTCGTGAGCAGAGCTTAGGACTGCAGTACTGCAGCTCTACCACTCTGCGCCATGGGGCTCTTAACATGATAAGAAGTTTCCATAATTATGCATGGGATATAGCAGGTAGAGAGAGAAGCATTTTTATCACTTTCTCACAATACAAGAACTCATGGGCACTCAATGAAATCCATAAGGAGTAGAACAGAGAAAAAGGAGGTACTTTTTCACCCAAAGAGTAGTTACCATGTGGAATTCACTGCTACAGGAAGTGGTGGCAGCTATAAGCATAGACAATTTCAAGAGGGAATTGGATAAATATATAGAATAGAGGTCCATCAGTGGCTATTAGCCACAAGGTATAGATGGAACACTCTTATCTATGGCAGTGATGCTCTGTATTCTTGGTGCTTGGGGAGCAACAGTAGGAGGGCTTCTGAAGTTCTGGCCTTGCTAGTGGACGTCCTGATGGCACCTGGGGTTTTTTTTGGGCCACCATGTGACATAGAGAGCTGGACTGGATGGGCCATTGGCCTGATCCAACACGACTTCTCTCACATTCTTAAAGCATCCTTTGGTGAGAGACAGAGGCCCGCTTTTATTGGGATGACAAAGGTCACCCCATATTTACTTGTACGTTGTAGCTTAAAGCTTTTAAAGATATTATAGGAAACTGCAAAAAGTTCAGGGATGAAGTATGCACGCATCTTGTCTACTGTCAGACACTTTGGGATTTCCTTTGGAGAAGCCTCCAATGCAATGAGAAACATTTGTAGTGTCGAGTGCCAAACTGGCTGTTCCAAGCATAGCTTGTGCAATGAGTAAGACTGTTATACTCAAGGCTGCTTATGCTTTAGAAGAAAACTCCATGCCAAGAGACTGGTCGTGGTTAGAACACTGGACTAGTAGGGTCTGATGGATCCCTTCTTGTGTCCCTTACCAGGTGACCTCTGTCACATCACTCTCTCTCAGTCTGCATCACATGGCTGTTCTGAACATAGAAGAAGAAGATATTGGATTTATAGCTCACTCTGTACTCTGAATCTCAGAGTCTCAGAGCGGTCACAATCTCCTATCTCTTCTCCCCCCACAACAGACACCCTGTGAGGTGGGTGGGGCTGAGAGAGCTCTCACAGCAGCTGCCCTTTCAAGGACAACTCCTACAGGTTAATTCAAAATGGATGTTCTCGCGGCAAGAAGCATTCTTGGCATCTTTAGGGTGGGATCAAAACGAACCAAAGAATTAGGTGAGAAGCTGACATCTCGGTTAGCTGCACAAGTGATACGTGTCAGCTCTGGAACAGTGGCACCTTCTACGACCAACTAAGTTTTATTCTGGGTACAAGCTTTTAGGTGCGCACATGCTAATTCAGATATTTATTTGTTTGTTTGTTTTCAATTTATAGCCCGCCCTTTTCCAAATAGGCTCTGAGTGGGTAGCAACAGTCAATAATACAAGGTTAAAATCAGATACATATAACAAAACAATATACAATCTAAAAGCTACACACACACACACACACACACACACACACACACACATATATATATATATATATATATATATATATATATATCTCCAGATTTCTATTTTGTTGTATGTCCTTCCAGCTAGACCACCTGTCGGCCTTAGGAGAGCACTCAAGAAGTTTGCAGATTTTTGTCAAGAGGAAGAACTAGAAAATAATAACAAAAAAACACTAATTCAGATACACACAGCTGGAATAAAACTTTGTTGGTCTTAAAAGATGCCCCCCTGCACTCAAACTTTGTCCTGCTGCTTCAGACCAATATGGCTGCCCACCCGAATCTACTTATCTCCTTCGTTTGCATAAAATTGCTTCTGCTAACCTTGACACGGGTGGCAAAGGTCGTTGTGGGGCACTGAAGTCCTTCCTCATAGACGTTTTGCTCAACAGGTACTGCTTACATATTTAAAGCCAGGGGGACTAGAAACCAATACGATTTTGGGGTAGAAAGTTTCAAAGCCGTATCCCATGAAGGGAGCTTTGATTCTTTGTAGCTAACACCCTGAAAAACATTTTGGTCTCTAAGGTGTGCTTCTGGACAGTGTTCTCTCTAAGCTCAGTTAGTGCAAGCTAGCTCACTGTTTTTTTTAGCCTCCAGCTCGCACCATTTCGTCTCAGCTCAGGAAAAATGGCCCCAGAGCAAACTCATTGATGCAGTAGCTCACAACTTCAATGCTAGTAGCTCACAAAGGAGAATTTTTGCTCACAAGACTCCACATCTTAGAGTGAACATTGCTTCTGGACTGGACTGCTTAGGGGTGCCAACCTCCAGGTACTGCCCCAGATGTCAGAGATCAGTTCCCTCAGAGAAAATGGCTGCTTTGGAGGGTGGAATCTACGGCATTATATACCATAGAGGTCCCTCCCCAAACCCCGCCTTTTCCAAGCTCCACCCCCAAGTCTCCATCTATTTCCTAACCAGAGCTGGCAATCCAATCTACTGCAGATCGACACAGCTACACTCCAAACTCTTAAGAACTAGAAACTTCATTTTAACAAAATGAACCCTGGTCTTTTCAGGGTGCCAAATGAACATAAGAACATAAGAGAAGCCATGTTGGATCAGGCCAGTGGCCCATCCAGTCCAACACTCTGTGTCACACAGTAGCGGGAAAAAACAACAACAGGCACCAACAGGAGGTCCACCAATGGGGCCAGGACACCAGAAGCCCTCCTACTGTGGCCTCCCCCAAGCACCAAGAATACAGAGCATCACTGCCCCCAACAGAGTTCCATCTATACCCTGTAGCTAATGGCCACTGATGGACCTTTGCTCATGGTCGGTGCGTGGGAGTAGCCCAAGTAGGCAGCTGCCTAGAGCACCACCTGACCTATGGGGCACCAGGAGGCTCCCCCTCTCCCCACACACAGTGTGTGCGTGTGTGCTCCTTGGAGGTGTGGGAGGAATGGAATTTGGTGGATTCCTCAGTGGAATTTGGAAAGGTGGCTTCTACCGCATTAGACCCCATTGAAGTCCCTCCCAAATATAAGAGGGTGCCATTTTTTACTTTTGCCCCCCCCTCCAAAATATGTATGTCTGGCTCTGCACCACCCAGCACCACTGCTAGCCTCTCTGCCCCCCCCCCCCTCCAGCTCATTTCCTCCTCCAGACTCCATTTCCTAAAAAATTTGAAAAGTTTCAAATCTGCTGCAGTTCATTTTCCCTATATTTTTAAATGGCCCTCTTTGCTCCAGGAAATATCCGCGACCAAGTTAGGCTGCTTTTTGAAATTGAAATTCTGAATAAGGCTAGGCCTTTGTTGCAAGTGAGAGCATCGAGATGACATGCAATTGACTTTTCCTTCATTTTCGTTTTTAAAAATGCCGTTGTCTCTATAATGCCTCGTAAGCCCTGATTTCATTAGCAAGCCTGGAACTGGGAAAGCAAATAACATCTGTTGGGATATATATTTTTTTTAATTTCTTTTTTGCATGCCTGTTTTGCAGGTGTGGAACCGACGGCAGCTTAGAGCTCTTTGGAGCCTGGGAAGGTCTCATGCGTCAGTCGCAAACGCCGCTGCCCATCGGTTAACATCTTGCGTTTCTCTGCAGAGCTCAGTTCTGCACCCTTTTGCCAGATATGCAAATGGGCTTAATGAAGTGCTAAGAGCTGAAAGCCTGCGGACCTGAGCAAAACGATTTCAAAACAGTTGCCAAAGAAAGCTCGCTTTTATCCGCCGTGGCTGGCCGGAGAACGAAACATGCAATGCTTTCCTTGGTAGTACATTTTTAAAAACGCTATACAAGGAATTTAGCATTTGTTAATAACAGAACTCAATTTGTTTTACATTACAATGCACATCGTAATAAACTGGGAGCAGTTTGTAGCTGGATGCTATTAGCTGAGAATGTGTGGGAAAGGTTCGCACAAGGTTGCCAACTCCAGGTTAGGAAATTCCTGGAGACATAAGGGTGGATCTGGGGGAGGGTGGGGTTTGGCATTTCAGGGGAGGGGGTATAATACTATACAGATGGGGTTGCCAATCTCAAGGTGGTGGCTGGCGATCTCCTGGGATTACAGCTAATCCCCAGGTAACAGAGATCAGTTAGCCTGGACAAAATGGCTGCTTTATAAGGTGGACTCTTTGGTGATTTACCCCATGGAATCCCTCCTCCCTTCAAGCTGCACCATCCTCAGGTTTCACCCCTCACATTTCCAGATATTTTCCATGGTAGGGTTGCCAAGTCCAATTCAAGAAATATCTGGGGACTTTGGGGGTGGAGCCGGGTGCAAGGCTGATACAAGCAAAAATTGAACTCCAAAGGAAGTTCTGGCCGCAACATTTAAAGGGACTGCACACCTTTTAAATGCCTTCCCTCCATTGGAAATAATGAAGGATAGGGGTACCTTCTTTTGGGGCTCATAGAATTGGACTCCCTGGTCCAATTCTTTTGAAACTTGGAGGGTGTTTTGAGGAGAGGCATTGGAGACTATGCTGCAAATGTGGTTCATCTACCTCTAAACACAGGTCCCTTAGAACCTCAGTTATCCACAGATTGTTTCTCCATTAAACCCTATAGGAATCGGTCTCCATAGGGAATGGAGTGCCCAGCGGACATTTCCCTCCCCGCCCCCCCGCTTTTTGATAATCCTGAAGCAGGGGGAGGGCCTCCAAACTGAGCGATTCCTTGCCCCCACATGGGGATTGGCAACCCCATCCCATGGAGTTGTGTGGATACAGCCAATATGGGAAATCCCTTTTAGCAGAAAACTCCTTCCCAAAGACTGGCTTTTGCTTTCTAATTAGGGTTGCCAACTCTGATTGGTGAAATTTCTGGAGATTTGGGGGTGGAGCCTGGGAACTGTGGGGTATGAGGAGAGAAGGGTCTTCAGCAGAAGGGCTGCCAGGTTTGCCCACGCCACCAGCGGGGTTAGGGGATGGGGGTTAGGGATGCCAGATCCATGTTGGGAAACTCTTGGAGATTTAGGTATGGAGCCTGGGGAGCATAGGGACCTCAGTGAGGTACAATGCCCCAAAGTACACCCTCCAAAGTATCCCAGAGTGGCTGTGGCTCAGCGGTAGAGCATCTGCTTGGCAGGCAGAAGGTCGCAGGTTCAATCCCCGGCATCTCCAGGTAAGAGATCTGGCAGTGGTGATGTGAAAAGCCTCTACCCAAGATCTTGGAGAGCCAATGCCAGTCTGAGTAGATCAGGGGTCATTTTGTAGAAAAATAGGTGGTGGAGCACATTAGCTCTCTGCTCACAACCTGAGTTCGATCCCAGTGGAAACTGGTTCAGGCAGCCGGCTCCAGGTTGACTCAGCCTTCTATCCTTTCGAGGTAGGTAAAATGAGTACCCAGCTTGCTGGGGGGGGGGGGGAGTGTAGATGACTGGGGAAGGCAATGGCAAACCACCCCGTAAAAAAGTCTGCCGTGAAAACGCTGTGAAAGCAACGTCACCCCAGAGTCGGAAACGACTGGTGCTTGCACAGGAGACTACCTTTACGTTTTTTTTTTTTACCCAGTCAAAAGCAACCGGTTGCAAGAAAGGAGATCCCCGGGCGAGCGAGGCCTGCTTGGGCTGGCTAGAGATCCAGCCAGCCCCAGCAGGCCTTGCTTGCCTAGAGCTCACCTGGACTGCTTCCCCCCAGTCAAAAGGCCAGCAAGTGACCCACTGCCCAAAAGCACATAAGAAGGGGAGAAAGGGTGGCAAGGGCTTCTCCAGGGGTGGCTGGCTGGCTGCCCGCTCTCCTAATCCAGGAATTGTTATGCAGCTGCACCTTCTATTCAATGGACAAGGTAGGTAGGTGGGGAGGAGGAGGGGGAGCCCTCGGAAAAGTTCAGGAGCTGTGCTCCTGTGAGCTCCTGCTGAATTTGAGGCCTGGAGTAGATAATACTGACTTTGATGGATCTGGGGTCTGATTCAGTATAAGGCAGCTTTGTGTGTTTCCTCCAAGGGAACTGACCTCTCCAGTCTGGAGATGAGCTGTAATTCTGGGGGATCCCCAGGTCCCACCTGGAGGCTAGAATTCCTACCATCAGGGTATAATACCATAGAGTTCACCTTTCAAAATCAACCATTTTCTCCAAGGGAACTGACCTCTGTTGTCTGACCTCTGCAATTACGGGAGATCTCCAATCCCCACCCAGAACCTGGCAACCCCGTTTCTAATGACAAATACTTCATGACATCTCCAGGCCCAGTTTCTCCAGTTCCCAACGAGGGTGTTTCAGCAGTTCGTCTACACCCATCAGCAGTAGTTAGCTTTTAATGTGTGTCATCTTCCCTTGGCAAAGAGGCCAGTCCTTCGCTGGCCCTGGGATGTGGTTTTTCACGCACTATTTCAAAGCGTCCCCTCGCCTTCTGCAAATGGGTTACGACAGGCCACACAGCCCCTTCCTGCCCCCACCCCCCAGGCCCGAGCTCTGTGGCTCGCCTTGTCTTTTTGCTTAGGACAAAATCGCTCAAGATATAAACGCCTCACCATGATGGCTGGGAAAGGAGGCCGTTAAAGATACAGAGGGGAACCGATACCTCTTCAGCAGCAGGTTAGCAGACCTGCAATTTGATGCTTATCTCTGAAGTTAAGGATATCCTGGAACAGCAAGGAGGTTCTTTCTTTTAATTAGGATCTTTAGACCCTGCTGGGCAAATGCACGAGTCTGTTGTCCTCTGCCAGAAAAAAAGAGGAATTGGTTTGTTTTTCTTCTTGAAGATGGTTTAAAACACTTTGCCTGGAGAAAATGCCTGCTTTGGGAGTGGGTTCTGTGGCATTATGCTCTAGGGTCGCCAACCTCCAGACCCTGCTGGGCAAATGCACGAGTCTGTTGTCCTCTGCCAGAAAAAAAGAGGAATTGGTTTGTTTTTCTTCTTGAAGATGGTTTAAAACACTTTGCCTGGAAAAAATGCCTGCTTTGGGAGTGGGTTCTGTGGCATTATGCTCTAGGGTCGCCAACCTCCAGGTGGGACCTGGGGATCCCCCAGCGTTACAGCTTAGCTCCAGACTACAGAGATCATTTCCCCTGGAGAAAATGGTTGCTTTGGAGGGTGGACTCTATGGCACTGAACCCCATTGAGGTTCCTGTCCTCTCTGGGCTCCATCCCCAAATCTCTTAAGAGTTTCCCCACCTGTTTGGCAAGTCTACCTCCCCCTCCCCTGGCAGTGGCCAAGGGATACCTGGCAACCAATGTTCTCTCTAAACTGCAGAGTCTTGTGAGCAAAAATTCTACTTTGTGAGCTACTGGAATTAAAGTTGTGAGCTGCTGCATAAATTATTGTGCTCTGGGGCCATTCTTCCTGAGCTGAGACAAAAATGTGTGAGCTGGAGGCTAAAAATCTGTGAGCTAGCTCACACTAACTCATCTTAGAGGGATCCAAGCAGGCAGCCGTGTTGGTCTGAAGCAACAGGTGACATCTATAGTCTGGAGCTGCACTGTCATCATGAACACATCAAACTGCATCAAGGAGGCTCAAAGGCAACTCTCAAATACTTCATTTCACAAACCACTGGACTCAGACCCCACACAAGAATATAAAAAAGAACTCAACAAGATTACAAAGGAATTACCACTGAGCATTCGGGAACAGATCCTGTCAGACACATCACAGGAACCTCGACCAGGTACTTTTTATCTTTTACCCAAAATACACAAACCAGGCAACCCGGGACGTCCCATTGTGTCAGGGATAGGCACCATCTGGATATATGGACTCTATATCAAACACCAAGATGGATTACAAGCTGTAAGTAATATAATCTCTGATAAAAACACAGCTGACTTTGCCACCAAACTACCATTTTGTTCTCACCCATAACTACTTCAGGCTTGGCAAATGAACTTTTCCTACAGATCAATGGTACAGCCATGGGCACCCGCATGGCCCCGCAATATGCTAACATCTTTATGGCTGACTTGGAGCAATGTTTCCTAGTCTCCCACCCACTCGTCCCTACCTTATACCTGTGTTATATTGATGACACTTGTCTTCAGCTTAGAGGGAACACTGCTGGCAACCCTATTATTGATTTATTTGATTTGATTTCTAGACCACCCTCCCCCAATGTGGCTCAGTGTGGTTCACAGCATCTACAGCATTATCCCCTGCTAAGGTTCCTTCCTTTTCCCAAACTCTGTCTTCCCCAGGCTCCAACCCCAAAATCTCCAGTGATTTCCCAATGGAGCTTGCAAACTCCCAACCACCAGCAGGTCATAGGGGAGTAGGGTTGCCAGATCCATGTTGGGAATCTCCTGGAGATTTGGAGGCGGAGCCTGAGAAGGGCCAGGACCTCAGTGGGATACAATGCCAGAGGGTCCACCTTCCACAATATCCATTTTCTCCAGGGGACCTGATCTCTGTAGTCTGGAGATGAGCTGGAATTCTGGGTAATCCCCAGGTCTCACCTGGAGGCTGGCATTTCTACAAAAAGTGAGATAAATGTCTTGCATTTGGGGGTGGGAGAATTGCCAGCTATCTAGCCAGAGAACAACTTCACTGTTGTTTAAACCACATTATTTCCAAACGTCATAAAATTGATCATTTTCAAATGATTAGTTTAATCATCCATTCTTTCCAAAGCCGACAGGGGGGACGGGAATCTCTTCCTTTGTAACCAACTTCTCTTTACGAGAAACATTTTTACCCCACATGGAGATTTGACAGATTCATATATTTGGAAGGCAGCACTGTGAGAAACCATATGCTTCGACGGGGTTTAATTTCAGTGTCTCGAAGCAAAAGGTCTGGATAGCAAATTACGGGGGATAATGATATCAGTCACTTTGTTTTCACGGATTAGGTCGCAGATGGGAACGGTTAAAGATGCATCTGAGTGTCTGCCAGTCCTTTCGCGAGTGAGGAGATCAAGTGAAATCTCTTTGCAAAGATGAGAGCTGACAGTTGCCAATGATACGCTTCCCGTCTCTCGTACCTCTGTCACCTTTTCCACATAGCAGAAGATGGGAACGAGAAGAAACAGGAGAGAGACTGGCAGAGGGCACAGATGGCCCCTGCCATTCGACCTGGTTGCGGTTAAAAGTGCCACCAAGTCACAGACAACTTGTGGTGTCCCTGTAGGACAGAGGGGTCAAACTCATTTGTTACAAGGGCCGGATCTGACATAAATGTCACTTTCACAGGCTGCGCCATGTGTGGAAGGAAAAAAAGGAGACAAAGAAGGAGAAGGAGAGGAAGGAGGAGGAGAAGATGATATTGGATTTATACCCCACTCTACACTCTGAATCTCAGAGTGGCTCACAATCTCCTTTATGTTCCTCTCCCACCCTTATCTGGGAGAACTGGATTTGATTCCCCACAGTTCCATCAAAGGAGTCCCAATGAACAGGAGGTCAACTTGATTATTCCTGCTTCGAACCTTTTCTAGCTCCAACCACATCTCTCAGCCACTGCAAAGAACAACAAGAACTCAAAAGTGTAAACTTCATACAAACAGGGAGTGTTTCTGATGCATCGATAAGTTGCAAAAAGTTGCAAAACCCACAAGATTCTTTTTTCAGCGCATCCAAAGACTGCACATAGCTGTAAAACATAATCAGAAATCACTCAAAAAATAGTAGCATTTAAAACTACTTTAGTAAGGATGCTTACTATAGAGCCCCCCCAAAAAACCTTTAAAATTTACAATTCTCAATGGACAAATGGGGCAGAAAATCTCCAGTAAGATTTCAAGATGGCACTAAACTCCAAAAGGCTCAAGGCAAGAAACCACAACTACAGTAAACCTTTATGGCTATAATCAATAATGCCTGCTGATCAATCAATCCTTCTTACAGAGACATACACATACATACAGGTAGCACACGATGAAACTGTGAAACTTTTGGGGAATTTTTATTGCTATTTAGTCTTCTATTGAAAATATTTGTATGATTTCGCTTCAATACATTCTTAGTTATCTGGTCACTATAACTTCAGTTGTGCTGTCTTTAATCTCCAGGTGGTAGCTGGAGATCTCCTGAGATTACAACTGATCTCACAGATCCGAGACTACAACCGATCCGAGATTACAACGGGTCCAGAGGAGAGCAACGAAGATGATGAGGGGTTTGGAGACCAAGTCCTGTGAAGAAAGGTTGAAGGAGATGGGCATGTTTAGCCTGGAGTGGAGGCGGCTGAGAGGTGATAGGATCACCATCTTCAAGTACTTGAAGGGCTGTCATATAGAGGATGGTGTGGAATTGTTTTCTGCGGCCCCAGAAGGTAGGACCAGAACCAATGGGTTGAAATTAAATCACAAGAGTTTCTGGCTCAACATTAGGAAGAACTTCCCGACCGTTAGAGCGGTTCCTCAGTGGAACAGGCTTCCTCAGGAGGTGGTGGGCTCTCCTTCCTTGGAGGTTTTTAAACAGAGGCTAGATGGCACTCTGACAGCAATGAAGATCCTGTGAATTTGTTGTTGTTCAGTCGCACAGTCGAGTCCAACTCTTTGCAACCCCATGGACAAAGTCACGCCAGGCCCTCCTGTCTTCCACCCTCCGCCATTTCGTCTTTTGCTGTCCCCTTCTTCTTTTGCCTTCTGTCTTTTCCAGCATCAGGATCTTCTCCAGTGAGTGCTCCCTTCTCATTTGGTGGCCAAAGTATTTGAGCTTCAGCTTCAGCATCTGACCTTCCAGGGAACAGTCTGGGTTGATTACCCTGAGGACTGACTGACTGGATCTTCTTGCAGTCCAAGGGACTCTCAAGATTCTTCTCCAGCACCACAGCTCAAAAGCATGTATTCTTCTGCGTTCAGCCTTCCTTATGCAATTTATGAATTCCTTATGAATGTAGGGGGAGGTATTTGTGAGTCTCCTGCATTGTGCAGGAGGTTGGACGAGATGACCCTGGAGGTCTCTTCCAATATGATTCTATGATTCTCCAGACAACAGAGATCAGTTCTCCTGGAGAAAATGGCTGCTTTGAAAGGTGTTCTCTATGGCATTATACCCCATGGAAGTCCTTCTCCTCCTCAAACCCAGCCCTCCTCAAACCCAGCCATAGTCTGGATGAAGCAGTTTTGAGATCCAATTATGGGATAATTCCAAAACTCTGCCCTCTAATGGCACCCATTGGCAAAGGTACAAAAATCCAAAGCAATCCAGTTGGTTGTATATTTATAGAGTATCTCCTAACATCTCATAGTGGTTCAACAACTCTTGTAAAGATTCGGTGCTTCCTCTCTCTGCGTATGTAATTGGGGTTTAATGTTCAAATCAAATCACCTCCTTTTTCATTGACTCTCAAGAAATATACCCGGTTTCCAAAGATAATTAGCTCTCACTTTATTAAATTTACTAACCTTGTAATATGTCACCATCTTCTTAATTAGTCCGGCTTGCAAAATGCCAATAAATGTGTTTAATGATTATTTCATTCCCCCCCACCCTTCCTTCCCTAGCACAAGGTTGCTTCTTTTAATGAGTTTGAAGTTTTAGATTTATTTTTAGCCACCTAAAATATTTGGTCACAATAAATGAGCTAACCTTTTAAAAAAACAACTCCGGAAGGTTGCTGATGTGGCAGTCTTTGGACCGCTCACTTTGGAGCATTCTCATTAATGCGTCGGAGACCATGGTGGATTAAACAGTAGGTGGCTTGCATGGAGTGAACCCCATTTATTTTGTAAATGTTGAACCACAAGCACTCCGTTCTCTTATTATGTCAAGATGGGCAGCCATGTTAGTCTCTCTGTAGCAGCCCCATGACGCAGAGTGGTAAAGCTGCAGTACTGCAGTCTGAGCTCTCTGCTCACAACCTGAATTCGATCCCGGTGGAAGCTAGGTTCAGTTGGCCAGCTCAGGGTTGACTCAGCCTTCCATCCTTCCGAGATCGGTAAAATGAGTCCCCAGCTTGCTGGGGGGAAAGTGTAGATGACTGGGGAAGGCAATGGCAAACCACCCCGTAAAGAGTCTGCCGTGAAAACATCGTGATGCGACATAACCCCAGAGTCGGAAATTACTGATGCTTGCACAGGGGACTACCTTTACCTTTTAGCAGCAGAAAAGAGCAAGAGTCCTGGAGCACCTTAAAGGCTAACAAAATTTGTGGCAGGGTAGGAGCTTTCATGAGTCATTGCTCACTTCTTCAGATATAAGTAGAATGTGAGTCCATCTATTCTATATATTGCAAAGTGAGCGATTTTAGATATATAGGACAGGGGTGGTCAGACTTGCTTAACATAAATGTCAGATGTTTGAGAGCTGCAAAACATGAACAAATATTACACACATGTCTTTATTTAAACTCTTAATACTTCCCTTGCACAGAATGATAAGATACATATGTCAAGCATACTATTTCTAAGTGATGCTTTACTCCTACTTTGTCATTGTCCTTTCCTTCCCTCCCCCTCGCTTTGCCCTCCCTTTCTTTCAGTAGATGCATAATAAATCTCCCTGCTTCAGGATATGTAAGTAACCTTGTATTAGAAATGCAAAATGACTCTCCCACAGGTTCTCACCAAAAGGTCTTAGCAAGTAGAGAATGTGTGAGAAAAGGAGATGTCTACATTCCTCAGTACCCAAAAAGATAGTTGTTAGTAGCCTTTGAACTATCAATGCAATTTGCATCTATATGTTATTCTTTTGAAGTTATCTGTAACCCTGCCTTTGAAGTAACCTTTAAGATATTTTGCACTATGATAATCTGTATCACTCCCAAGGTTTGAGTCTTTGGAACAAGTCATGAGTTTCAATAAAACAAGTCTTTGATTAAAAAAAAAAAAGCTTGATTATTTCGAAATATCGATGCTTGACAACATATACATGCACTTTACAACACAACCATGCTAGCATTCTAGCATGGTTGTGTGATAAAGTGGGAATAACAGTCCCCATAAGACCAGCATAGGAAAAGGTTAGGGAATTATTTGTTAACATCAGTAGGAGAAAGAAACACATGTGTACCATAAAAATCACTCACCATCGTTTGCATCATTATGCATCTCTCTTTACCTTAACACCAAGGTTAGTAATACAGCTCCTACAAGAACTATGAAACTAAGGGGGAGCCCTGCGCCACGCTCTTTCATTTGAACCTTCCAGTGGCTCCCTTGGCTCTTTTGCTTTCTTCCCCTGCTCTAGGTCTCTGGGTGACCTCTGTGGTGAAGAAGAAGAGCTTGCAAGTCTTCCCATTTCCCCCTTCCTTCCCCACATCACACCTGGCAGAAATAGTAATCTACCTGTGAGTCAGTGACTGAGTTCCTGATGATAAGCACACAATCTTGATAGTAAGCCTGCATTAAGCTCTTCCTTGACCTCTGGGAGCCTCACAATATGTGTGAAAGAGCCTGAGCCATAGTTTGGCCACCCTTGATATAGGACTTTTCAATACATAGGACAGAAGAAGGCAATGGCCAACCACCTCTACTTCTCACTTGTCTCAAAAGCTCCTTACCGGTGTCATCGTAAGTCAGTTGCCACTTGAGAGCACTGTGAGCAGATAGCCTGTGAATACTTGAGACAATGCCACGTGCCACAGCCGGAACTGCTCTTGAAGACTGCCTGGAAGTGTCAGCTGCTACAAAATGCAGTGGCCTCTTTTAGTTACAGGTCTCAGCTTGTGAACCCTTGTTTTAAAAGACTTGTACTGGTGTGACCAATGTATTTCTGGGTTCAGTTTAAGGTGCTAGTTTCTTGCCTTCCTATCCTGGGACTTTAATACCGGAAGGGTTGCCTCTGTCTCCATGAACCCATGCTTAGCAGTACAGGTCACAGCAATTGCCATTCGTTCTCCCTTCCCGCTGGATGGTATATCTATCATTGGCTGGCTCTTGAGCACTCATTGTTGCCACCATAACTCTATTGAATGGTCTGCCTGAAGTAGTGCAGAAGGAATTTTTGTTGTCTGTTTACAAGAGACTTCCGGGTCTAGGGGGAGGGACTCCAGGCCGAAAGTGTCTGGGGGGTACCTCTCCTCAGGGCTGGCACTAGGGCACACAGTACCCTAGGCTGGTCTGCCCCCCACTGCCCCCTCCCCGCCCTCCTCTGCAGTGCTGCCCCCCTCTGTGACACCACCCCGCAGCACAGCACCCCATTGCCCACACAGAAGAGATGGAGGTGGGGAAGGTGGTAGAAGAGCGGGGGAGGCTGGCGTGAGAGCGGGGAAGGAGGCAGGAGAGCAAGAAAACTGGCACAAGAGTGAGGGATCCGGCACAAGAGTGGGGAAGACAGCGTGAGAGCAAGAAAGGCGTCGTGAGAGTGGGGAAGGCAGCGCGAGAGCGGGAAAAAGAGCAAGAAAACTGGCACAAAAGTAGGGTTGCCAAGTCCAATTCAAGAAATATCTGGGGACTTTGGGGGTGGAGCCAGGAGACACTGGGGGCGGAGCCAGGAGCAAGGGTGTGACAAGCATAATTGAACTCCAAGGGAGTTCTGGCTATCACATTTAACGGGACAGCACACCTTTTAGAATGCCTTCGTTCCATAGAAAATAATGAAGGATAGGGGCACCTTCTTTTGGGGCTCATAGAATTGGACCCCCTGGTCCAATCCTTTTGAAACTTGGGAGGTATTTTGGGGAGCGGCACTAGATGCTATACAGAAAATTTGGCACCTCTACCTCAAAAAACAGCCTCCCCAGAGCCCCTGACACCCGCGGATCAATTCCCCATCATTCCCTATGGGAATCGTTCCTGGAGGTGCATAATGGCTGTGGGGGTGGAGCTTCCCCCGCCGGCCAGCTGGCTGGGGGAGGGGGGAAGCCTGTAAAACCAGGGGATCCCCCGCTGGGACCTGGGGATTGGGAAGCCTACACAAAAGTGAGAAAGCTGGTGTGAGAGCGGGAAAGCCAGAAGCAGAACGAGAAAGCTAGCATGAGAGCAGGGAAGGCCTCTGCTAATCACATGGGGGGGGGGGGAGGTACCCAATCTGGCACCCCCCCAGGGCTGGCACCCCAGGCAAATGCCTAATTTGCCAAGTGGAAGGGCAAGCCCTGCCTCTCCTCTTCGTTCACCTCCACTTGCACATGCATTCCCTGCTGCTGCTCCCCATGCCCAGGTTTGCCACCCTCCCGCACCCATCTGCCGTGCTGCCCTTTGCCCCTCGCATAGCGCTGCTCCTGCTACCGACTGGTTACCCACGTTGTGCCACCTGCATTTCCAAAGACAGCGTGCCCTTCTTGGTGGACACAGAAATATCAGTGAAATCGGAGAGTTGCTTAGCCACAAAGACATGGCTGATGTGGGCCTATATAGAATAAGATCCCGATACCAAGCAATAAGATCTGCGCAAATCCTGCAGCCACAGAATTTCAGCCTGGGAAGGGATGGCTGCAAACATGGATGCAGCCCGTTCCACCTGTTCTCCGTAACCTGATCAACACCGATGAGAGGCCCGCAGAATTGGACTTGCCACTTAGAGCACAGAAGATGGCTAATAGAATACGGACAGGCTTGCTCGGGCTGATTTATAACGTTCCCTGTTGCGAATATTTGTTTATTCGCTCAAATCGATGGTATATTATGAGGACTGATTGTTTATAGCACCCGTTTTAAGATTGATCTGTTTTTAAGATTGTTCTCTGAGCTGTCTCGGGGGTCT
Source organism: Heteronotia binoei (assembly GCF_032191835.1). NCBI lineage: Eukaryota > Metazoa > Chordata > Lepidosauria > Squamata > Gekkonidae > Heteronotia > Heteronotia binoei. The sequence goes on from NC_083228.1 coordinate 9,921,320, forward strand.
GTGGAAAAGTGGGATGTAGATATTCTATGCAAATGTTCCACTCAGGGCTTTTTTTGAGCAGGAACGCACAAGAACACAGTTCCGGCTGGCTTGGTGTCAGAGGGTGTGGCCTAATATGCAAATGAGTTCCCGCTGACCTTTTTTTCTACACAGAAGCCCTGTGCGAAACAATGGTGATGTCAGGGGTGTGGCCTAATATGCAAATGAGTTCCTGCTGACCTTTTTCTACCCAAAAAGCCCTGTGTGAAACATTAGTGACGTCAGCGGTGTGGCCTAATATGCAAATGAGTTCCTGCTGACCTTTTTCTACCAAAAAAAGGCCCTGGTTCCACGCAAAATGCCATCGCCCAAAAGGGGTGCCAACTCTGGATGGGGAAATCCCTGAGGATTTGGGGCAGAGCCTTGGGAGGGCAGAGTTTGGGGAGGGGAGGAACTGCAGCATTCAGGCGATTTTACTCTTAGGACCTAAACTGGAAGGTACACTATTTGCAATACTTTTTTTGCTGTAAATGTAATTGCTGCTGACATTAAGGCCGGATGCATTTGTGGCCTTCCAAAAATTATGTCATTCATTTCCAGACTGGAACATTTCATTTGGGGGCCCTATATTAATGGTTTATTTGGTGTAGTTTGGTGTAGTGGTTAAGTGTGCGGACTCTTATCTGGGAGAACCGGGTTTGATTCCCCACTCCTCCACTTGCACCTGCTGGAATGGCCTTGGGTCAGCCATAGCTCTGGCAGAGGTTGTCCTTGAAAGGGCAGCTGCTGTGAGAGCCCTCTCCAGCCCCACCCACCTCATAGGGAATCTGTTGTGGGGGAGGAAGGTAAAGGAGATGGTGAGCCGCTCTGAGACTCTTCGGAGTGGAGGGCGGGATATAAATCCAATATCTTCTTCTTCTTCTTCTTCTTGATTTATAGATGTAACTGGGACTTCGTTGCATTTGATCTCTGAAGAAGGCCTCCGCAGGCCGAAACGTGTCAGGTTATATATGTATCTTTCATGTGCATTTGTCATTTCAATAGGGTTGCCACATCCAGTTCAAGAAATATCTGGGAACTTCAGGGGTGGAGCCAGGAGACTTTGAGGGGGGAGCCAGGAGCAAGGGTATGACTTTTTAAATGCCTTCCCACCATTGGAAATAATGAAGATTAGGGGCACCTTCTTTGGGGGCTCATAGAATTGGACCCCCCGGTCCAATCTTTTTGAAACTCATCACGTCTTTTGAGGAGAGGCACTAGATGCTATGCTGAAAATTTGATGCCTCTACCTTAAAAAACAACCCCCCCCCCAGAGCCCCAGATACCTGCAGATCAATTCTCCATTATACCCTACGGGAATTGGCCTCCATAGGGAATAATGGAGTTCTCAGCAGACAGTTTCCTCCCCCACTTTCTGATGACCCTGAAGCGGGGGGAGGGCCTCCAAACTGGGGGATCCCCTGCCCCCACCTGGGGATTGGCAACTTTATACTTCAATGATTTTACGAGGCTTCATTTGGGCCCCTACAAAGTTTGTATGTGTTTTTGTTCAAGACACATGTACCTTTGTCTCTGACTACTGACATTTTTAACTTTGGGCCCCTTAGTATTCCAAACTTCCTTTGGAGATCTTTGCTCGGTTGTTATAATAGCATAGAATCCATCCTCAAATGCTGTCGTTTTTCTGCAGGGGAAATGATCTCCGTGGTTTAGAGTGAAGCTGTAAATCCAGGAAAGCTCCAGGCCTCACCTGGAGGCTGGTAACCATATAAGCCCAACCAATCTTCCACCTGCTATTACAGCAACATAACATGGGATACTGGCTTTGCACTGACTGACTTCTCCATTTCACAGTTGTACATAAAATGTAAGTGTTTTGCAGTCATTTTGGGCAAGGATCCAACGGAATTGGGCAACCAGCTCTAAGTCTAAATACTAAGAGAGAAAACATAATACCCAAGGGCAATGTCCCATGGCAAGTTGGCATCTGAATCTCCAGAGACTTTATTTCTACTGCATAATCAGCATTTGCAGGGAGTTATTTGCAAAAGAGAAGTGGCGAAGCCTGAAGGGGACTCAGCATCTTTCCACAGTGCTCCGCTTTTCTACTGCCTCCTACCTTCATGCACTCACACACGGTGCTTTCTGCTCAGATGTGTCAGATCTGATCCCAATTCTGCCTCTGCAAATTGCCAGAACCTCCTTTGCAGAAGAGAAGCACCAGCAGGGGGTTCAAGACAGGAAGTGCTCGAGAAATGTTTGTTCAGGCTAATGTTAAGTGTGCTCACTCTCAGACATATCATTGAACGTGACTCATATATACGTAAAGAGTTCCAGTTCTGTATCTTATAGAGCATGGGTGGCCAAACTTGCTTAACGTAAAATCCATACAGAACAAACGCGAGATGTTTGAGAGCTGCAGGGCACAAATGTCAGATGTCTGAGAGCCGCAAGGAAGGAAGGAAGGCAAATGGGGGAGGGAGGGAGGAGGGAGAGGTGGAAAAAAAGCAACTTTAATGCCTTTTCTAAGCTGCTGCTGGCTGGCTTGGCTTGGAGAAGCAATTTAAAGAGAAATGACTTCTCCTTGATGGCCAACGGGGTGGTGGGGGCTTCGAGAGCCACACAATATGTGTGAAAAGAGCCACATTCAGCTCCTGACCCGCACTTTGGCCACCCTTGTAATAGAATCATAGAGTTGAAGGGACCTCCAGGCTCATCTAGTCCAACCCCCTGCACAATGCAGGAGACTCACATGCACCTCCTCCTAAATTCACAGGATCCTCATTGCTCTCAGGTGGCCATCTAGCCTCTGTTTAGAAACCTCCAAGGAAGGAGAGCCCACCACCTCCTTAGGAAGCCTGTTCCACTGAGGAACCGCTCGAACGGTCAGGAAGTTCATAGAATCACAGAGTTGGAAGGGACCTCCAGGGTCATCTAGTCCAACCCCCTGCACAATGCAGGAAACTCACAAACACCTCCCCCTAAATTCACAGGATCCTCATTGCTGTCAGATGGCCATCTAGCCTCTGTTGAAAAACCTCCAAGGAAGGAGAGCCCACCACGTCCCGAGGAAGCCTGTTCCACAGAGGAACTTATAACAGTCAGGAAGTTCTTCCTAATGTTGAGCCAGAAACTCTTTTGATTTAATTTCAACCCACTGGTTCTGGTCCTACCTTCTGGGGCCACAGAAAACAATTCCACACCATCTTTTATATGACAGCCCTTCAAGTACTTGAAGATGATGATCATATCACCTCTCAGCCGTCTCCTCTCCAGACTAAACATCCCCAGCTCCTTCAACCTTTCCTCACAGGACTTGGTCTCCAGACCCCTCACCATCTTTGTCGCCCTCCTCTGGACACGTTCCAGCTTGTCTATATCCTTCTTAAAATGCGGTGCCCAAAACTGAACACAAGACTCCAGGTGAGGTCTTAGCAGAGCAGAGTAAAGCGATACCATCACATCACGTGATCTGGACGCTATACTTCTGTTGATACAACCCAAAATTGCATTTGCCTTTTTAGCCACCGCATCACACTGTTGAATCATGTTCAGCGTATGGTCCACTAAGACCCCGAGATCCTTTTTGCACATACTACTGCTAAGACAAGTCTCCCCCATCCTATAACCATGCATGGGATTTTCCCACCTAAATGCAGAACTTTACATTTCTCCCTGTTAAAATTCATTTCATTCGTTTTATTGGTTATAGAGAAAGTAAAAAAAAAGAGATGAAAATGGCCAACGCCATGCTGGGTATTATTAGGAAGGGAATTGAAAACAAATCAGCCAGTATCATAATGCCCCTGTATAAATCGATGGTGCGGTCTCATTTGGAATATTGTGTGCAATTCTGGTCACCGCATCTCAAAAAGGATATTATAGCATTGGAAAAAGTGCAGAAAAGGGCAACTAGAATGATTACAGGTTTGGAACACTTTCCCTATGAAGAAAGGTTAAAACGCTTGGGGCTCTTTAGCTTGGAGAAACGTCGACTGCGGGGTGACATGAGAGATGTTTAAAAGATTATGCACGGGATGGAGAAGGTAGAGAAAGAAGTACTTTTCTCCCTTTCTCACGATACAAGAACTCGTGGGCATTCAATGAAATCGCTGAGCAGTCGGGTTAGAACGGATAAAAGGAGGTACTTCTTCATCCAAAGGGTGATGAACATGTGGAATTCACTGCCACAGGAGGTGGTGGCGGCTACAAGCATAGCCAGCTTCAAGAGGGGGTTAGATAAAAATATGGAGCAGAGGTCCATCAGTGGCTATTAGCCACAATGTGGCTATCACCTTTTCAATTCCTTCCTTCCATAGGAAATAATGAAGGATAGGGGCACCTTCTTTTGGGGCTCATAGAATTGCACCCACTGGTCCAATCTTTTTGAAACTTGGGGGATATTTTGGGGAGAGGCACTATATGCTATACTGAAAATTTGGTGCCTCTACCCCAAAAGACAGCCCCCCCCCCAGAGCCCCAGATATCCACAGATCAATTTTCCATTATTTTCTATGGGAATAAATCTCCATAGGGAATAATAGAGGTCCCAGCAGACATTTTCCTCCCCTCCCCCCGCTTTCTGATGATCCTGAAGCGGGGGGAGGGTCTCCAAACTGGGGGATCCCCTGCCCCCACCTGGGGTTGGCAACCCTAGTGTGATTGAAGGTAAGTTGTGGCAGCTCCGCCTCCTGTAGCGGCCATTTTGGGGCTGTGGCCTGTGGCCACAGTGCTGTGTCAGAATTCCAATGGTGGAATCTGACCTCCAAAGGACAGAGATGCGTTCCCCTGGAGAAAATGGCTGCTTTGGAGTCTGCATCGCTGCTGAGCTCCCTTCCCTCTCTATCCCACACCTCTCCAATTAGGCTTCCCAACCCTCCCGCCCTGGCGGGGGACTCCAGGATTTCCACCCTCCTCCCCCGCTCCCCCCAAAAATGGAAGCGGGGGGAGAGGAGGGAAACGGCGCCGGTTAGCATGGGGAGTCGCCCGGAGGCCGCCGCGCTGCACCACTGCCGCCCCCTCCCCGCCCACCGCAGTTGCTCCTCCGAGATGGGCCCAGGCTGAGCCCATCTCGGAGGAGCAGCCAAGAGATGGCAGCAGCACAGGGGACGGCGAGGCAGGCCAGGAGCATGGTGAGCCGCGAATCCGGGCCCTTCTAGGACCCGGACTTGCGGCTCGCTACGCCCCCGGCCCGCCTCCACCCCCCCCCCCGCTTCCACCCCAGAGGCGGAGTGGGCGAGGCCGCCGCGCCGCTGCCACCTCTTCTCTGCTTGCCGTAGCTGCTCCTCCGAGATGGGCTCAGGCTTAGCCCATCTCGGAGGAGCAGCATGGCGAGCGGAGAAGAGGCGGCAGCTGTGGGGCGGCTCGCCACGCTCCCTGGCGCCATTTCCCCCCTCCCCCTAGCTCCACCCCAGTGTCTCCTGGCTCCACCCCCAAAGTCTCCCGGCTCCACCCCCAAAGTCCCCAGATATTTCTGGGGTTTGACTTGGCAACCCTATCTCCAATATCCACCACCAAATTTCCAGGAATATTCTAACCCAAATTTCCAGATTCGGTAGCCTTACAGAGCTAGGGCATCTCTCTCTGCGACTGGTCATTCTTTACGGTTGTCAGCAATGTTCCCTCTAAGCTGTGGAGTCTTCTGAGGAAAAATTCTACTTTGTGAGCTACTGGCATTCAAGTTGTGAGGGAGTGATTTGGCTACCGCATACATTAGTTCGCTTTTTGGGCATTTTTTCCTGAGGTAAGACAAGAAATGTGTGAGCCAGAGGCAAAAAAAATGGTGAGCTAACTCACACTAACTCAGCTTAGAGGGAACACTGAGCCCCCCCCCCCCCAAACCACTGATGGGGAATTGGGGGTGGTGTAAGGTTGCCAGATACAGGTTGGGAAACTCCTGGAGATTTTTTCATGGAGCCTATGGGGAGTAAGGGGACCTCAGTGGGGTACAATGCCATTCCATCCACTCTCCAAAGCATCCATTTTCTCCAGGGGATCTAATCTCTGTAGTCTGGAGATGAGCTGTGATTCTGGGGGAACCCCCAGGTCCCACCTGGAGACTGGCATCCCTATGAGCGCCAAAGCAGAATTATTAACAGTGACATGAGCCATGAGAAATTGACGCAGCAGATAAGAGACCTTTGTCTTAAGCTTAGCTGGTTGAACAAGCTCCAGGATTTGACAGTTCTCTTCACACAAGCCTCCAGGGAATCCTTGGCCATGTTCTTTGGGATAGCAGAGACCGTGTTAACGCAAAGTGAAATGGAAACTAAATCCACTCCTTTGGCTCCCCTCTGCCCTGGAGGCTCATGCAGTTTGGGCAACTCTTAACCTTTCAGAACAAGGTCTCCAGACTGCAGGACAGCGGCAAAGTTAGAAAAAGCATTTTGAATTGCACAGCCTGCGGTTCCAGTTCATAAGGAATTGTTCAGTTGTCACTGAACTTCATTTGCCGTGTTCATCCATTTATTGATTTATATTTGCCTACTAATTTTTACTACTAATATTACTAGTAATAATAGCAATGATACTAATATTTACTACTACTCTCGTGGATGGCTGCCTTGACGTGGCGAGAGGGCTTGCGTGGTTCAGTGAGGCTGTGGGCTATGCCATGCAGGGCCACCCAAGATGGGCAGGCCACAGCTGAGAACCCAGACAAAATGCGATCCACTGGAGAAGGAAATGGCAACCCACTCCAAAGCAGCTCACATAATTCTCCTCTCCTCCACTTTATCCTCACAACCAGGTAGGGTTGCCAAGTCCAATTCAAGAAATATCTGGGGACTTTAGGGGTGGAGCCAGGAGACATTGGGGCGGAGCCAGGAACAAGGGTGTGACAAGCATAACTGAACTCCAAGGGAGTTCTGGCCATCACATTTAAAGGGACAGCACACTTTTTAAAATGTCTTCCTTCCATAGGAAATAATGAAGGAGAGGGGCACCTTCTTTTGGGGCTCACAGAATTGGACCCCTTGGTCCAATCGTTTTGAAACTTGGGGGGTACTTTGGGGAGAGGCACTAGATACTATACTGAAAATTTGGTGTCTCTACCTCAAAAAATAGCTCCCCCATAGCCCCCGAAACCTCCAGATCAATTCCCCATTATACCCTATGAGAAACAATTCACAAATAGGAAATAATGAAGACATTTCCCTCTCCTCCACACACACACACACACACCTTCTTGCAAATGTAGGGGGTTGGCCTCTTTACTCACCAGCCAGCTTCTTCACAGACACAGGAAGTTGAAGCCTTTCACCACCTCCGGAGGTGCAAAGGCACATGGTCCTTTGGGGCGGGGCAGGAAGCAGCCTGGGAAAGCTCCGGCTGCTGCGATGGAGCTGGGTGGGAAGGGGAGGGGCAAGGAGAAGCTGCTGCAATCCGAGGTAAGAAGGGAAAGGAAGGGAAGGGAGTAGAAGCATCGGGGATCGGTGGTAAGGGGAGAGGAGAAGCTGCTGGGATCGGGGCTGGGTGGGAAGGGCTGCCATTCCCCCCCCCCCCCCGCTTTCTGACTTTTTGGCCAGTGGGGGGAGGAGGCTTCAAAACTGGGATTTGGGAAGCCTACAACCAGGCCTGGCATGTGGGGTTCCGGTGCCCAAGGCAGAAACCCAACGCGCACCTCTCCCCCCAGAAGAAAAGTTTTCAGGTGCGTGCGAAGCATGCACACAGCATGATGCTGTCATCCAGAGGTGATGTCAGCACACCGGGCACTTGGCTCTTCCTGTCACATTCTCAGGGTGCAGGCAGGCAGGAGTCCAAAGCCAGTCCAAGATCAAAGTCCAGGAAGTCAAGCAGGAGCCAAGTCACCAATGCAGAATCACAAACCGGAATGAGAAGTCAATGTCCAAAAGCCACAAGGTCAGGGTGCCAAGGAAATCAAGCAGGTCAGGATCAGGAATTAGGAAGGAGCATGGATGCAAGCCAAAGAATAGACTTGTTGCTTCCACAAGGTTACCAGGTCCTGGGTGGGAGCTATACGGGAGTCTCAATCAGTCTGCTGCCTGAGTGGCAGTGACTCTGCTAGAACTCAGAGCTGAGAGATCTGAAGCATTGGCGTGCCTCATGTCTTCACTCTGAAAGTTCTTTCCGGAGCTTGCTTTGAACTCTTGAGATGGGAGGAGGAGAGCTTGGAGAAGACTGATCGTCAACAGCTGACACTGATGCCTGGAGAGTGATTGATAGGCCAGCTGCTGTTTGTTCAGCTGAGGAACTGGCTGGCAACTCTTCCAGGTCTGTTAACCCTTCCTGCTCCTCCTCATCAGGGCTTATGACACTTCCCTTCCTTGGTGCTCTCAGAAGATGCTGGGGAAGGGAAGCTCTGCTGTTTATCAGCTCTGAGGGATCGGGGAAGCTCCTATGATCCCTCAGAGCCAAAAGAACTCGGAGCTTCGCTTCCCCAGTGCCCTCGGAGGATGCTAGGGAAGGGAAGTACCATTGTTTCTCAGTTCTGAAAGAACAGGGGAGCTCCTCCAATCCCTCAGATCTGAGTCCAATCCCTCAGATCTGAGCCCAAAACTCTTCACCGCTACGCTACATGGGTTTGCACACCAGGATTTGCAGTTAGGCCAATTCCCCATGGAATGTGTTGCTAGTGTTTGACATCTGCACATGTGCTTTAAGCAAACATTGATCTGAGCAAGTTAAGCCATGTTTAGGAAGGCAGAGATGGGCATTAAAAAAATCAGTCCAAAGGTTATGGACATCTGTATTGGTGCAGTCCTAAACAGTTGTGCATTATCTGAAGAAGTGAGCAGTGACTCACAAAAGTTCATACCCTACCACAAATTTTGTTAGTCTTTAAGGTGCTACTGGACTCTGGCTCTTTTCTAGAGGTACAGGGGTTTTAGAAGGATATAACCAGGAGTTCCCAGCAGGAACTCCTTTGCATATTGGGCCACACACCCCTGATGTCACCATTGTTTCACACAGGGCTTTTTTTGCAGAAAACGCCCAGCAGGAACTCATTTGCATATTAGGCCACACCCCCTAATGTCACCATTGTTTCACACAGGACTTTTTTGTGGGGAAAGCCCAGCAGGAACTCCTTTGCATATTGGGCCACACCCCCTGATGTCACCATTGTTTCACACAGGGCTTTTTTTGTAAAAAAAAGTCCAGCAGGAACTCCTTTGCATATTGGGTCACACTCTCTGATATCACCATTGTTTCACACAGGGCTTTTTTTGTAGAAAAAGCCCAGCAGGAACTCCTTTGCATATTGGGCCACACCCCCTGATGTCACCATTGTTTTGCACAGGGCTTTTTTTGTAGAAAAACCCAGCAGGAACTCATTTGCATATTAGGCCACACCCCTGAGGCCAAGTCAGCTGGAACTGTTTTCCTGTGAGTTTCTGCTCAAAAAAAGCCCTGACCTGAACTATTAAAAAGTTGGCCGGCACCTGGCCATTTTATTCTTCCCTTTTTTTCCTTCCTGCGGTGGCTCCCCAAGTCCTGCACAAATTGTCGCCCATCTCTTTGTGCCCCTTTCCTCTAGCCGCACCTGCTTCTAGCAGCCACGCTGCAAGGAGATGGAGAAACATTTTTCATCTAACAGCAACACCTGGTCCAAAGTGTGCAGCGAGAGACAATCTGAAAAAGAAGGTTTGAACTGGGGCATAATATATATCTGCTTTCTCTTTCCCCAGCAGTAGCCAACCGGTGCCAAAAATTCAATCAGGTACTTTCTTTGAGCCTTCGGAACAGGTTTCGTTCCATTCCTGGTTCATCTCTCTTACAAAACGATGCCCGAAGGGCTAACCATTTGTCCACGGGCGGCCCTTTTCCTTTGGCAGGCCAAATGTTTCTTTGTCAATGGTTCTCTCGCTGGGACTCTGCTGCGCAGCTGAACACAACGGGGCTGTCTCAGCAAGTGCAGCACTTGCTATAACAGCTTTTAGCCTTAAGAAACTGCCGTCTGCTCGCATGGGCAGGTATTCACTGCAGATAACACATCCGTGTGTCAGATCCTGCGTAAACAGCACCGGATAGAGAGCATCCACAGAAAAGGCAACAAAAGCTTCAGGAGGAACTGGCAGTGACAACTCGCACATTTACCTAGCCAGTGATCCTTTTCATATGCTGACAGAAGTGGGTGAACACTAGCATTGCCAAGTCTAACTCAGATAATATCTGGGGACTTTGGGGGTGGGGCTGGGAGACTTTCCCTAAAATAAATAAATAAAAACTCAGCAGTGCAGTTCCCCTGAATACAATCTTCATTTCCTCACCCAAGCAGCTGCAAATCCTCTCTCTCTCTCTCTCTCTCTCTCTCTCTCTCACACACACACACACACAGAAGCAAAAATAAAGCAGTTTGCAATCCCACACTCGTGTGGTCTCACTGGGGCAATTTACTCACGAGTTGCTGAACTTCCACTAACACAGGGAAACCAAAGGTTCAAGTTTCCCCTTTACTATGCAAACGACCTCTGAAAAGTTTGTCCAACAAACAGAGGGTCTGGGCTGCTTCCACAGCTCCTGGGAGCAGCCACGTTGTTCTGCCTGCTCACTCCGCCCCCATTCAGCCTTCAAGACACAGACACACCATCCAAAAAAGGAAGCCTTGGCAAGCTTTCTCCTAGCGTTCTGAAGGGGAAAGGCACATGGTAGCTGTGGAGGCAGAGCTTTCCCCCACTGGTCAGTTGACTGGGGGCAAGAAGGAGTCTGGGAAAGTGGGAGAACCCCCACTGGGACCTGGGGATTGACAAGCCTAGTGAACACCATCTTTAAACTGTAAGGTGTGAGAGGCAAAGGCCCATAGTTTATTTTTATTTCTTTGCTTCATTTATACCCTCCCATTCTCCCCAATGAGGACCCAAAGCGGCTCACAGCCTTCTTCTCTCCTCCATTTTACCTCATCACAACTCTGTGAAGTCAGCTAGGCTGAGACTGTGACTGATCCAAGGTCACCCAGCGAGCTTCCATGGCAGAATGGAGATTTGAACTTCCATCTCCCAGATTCTGGTTTGATACTCTAATCGCTGAACTACACTGGCTCTCCATAAGCCTAGTTAGCACATTTCCCTTCACTCTGCCTTTAAAAAAAAATCACTCAAGTGGGGGTTTATGTGAAACACTCTCACTTCAAGTAGGGTTGCCAATCCCCAGGTGAGTTACAAAAAACAAACAGCAAAATGCGATGTAAATAGGCTACCATTATATATATATATATAATGGTAGCCTATTTACATCGCATTTTGCTGTTTGTTTTTTGTAACTCACTTGTTTTTTGTATGTAAATCTTCAAGTAAATATATATATATATATATATATATATATATATATATATATATATATATATATATATATATATATATATATATATATATATAATTTGCTTCAAGTAATCTTCAAGTAAATATATATATGTGTGTGTGTGTGTGTGCAGCGAGAGACAATCTGAAAAAGAAGGTTTGAACTGGGGCATAATATATATCTGCTTTCTCTTTCCCCAGCAGTAGCCAACCGGTGCCAACAATTATACATATATATAATTTGCTGGTTTTATATATAATACATAAAAACAGTTTGCTGTTTGTTTTTTGTAACTCACTTGTATTTAGTATGTAAATCGTCAAGTAATTATATATGTATATATAATTACTTGAAGATTTACATACTTTTTAAAATATAAAACTATTTTTAAATTGACAAATATGTCAAGCACTCTGATTTAATAAAGTGAAAATGGTTGCAGTCTGGTCAAGTAATGGCCCCGGGTGTCATTCAGTTACAACCCCCCTCTTCTCACGTTCCTGTAGCCATCTGGCAAGAGATGCTTACTTAAAGGAAGTGTCTCGCTTTGTTTTAGTACCAACAGTCCCCCATAAAAATCCCAGGCCGAGCTTGGTTTTATCTTGGTCACAGGCTGGCGTTAGAAGGCTATGGTTAGGTAGAGGGAAATTATTGCTTTGCCCTTTGAACTCTGAATTCTAAACATGTCTGTTTGTATCTAAATAGCTGAATGTAACCATGTCTTCTTTAGTCTTCTCAAAGACAAAGTCTTATCTGCAACATGGAGTTTCAATAAAGGCCTACCCTTGATTAAAAACAAAGGAGTCTATTCTTGAACTACCTGTGCTTGACAAAATATATTTGATACAGAAATTCACAATAACAACCATAGGAAACATTTAAACCAATTTCAATCGAGCCCATAGTTATTTTAGTGGTACAGCATACAAGTAATTAGTTACAACAGACGAGTTTCATGTTGCCACTTCATCAGTATTATACAAGTCCTTGCCTTGTTAAGCTGCATATGATGGAGCAAGCCAGTTCCTTTTACTCAAAGCATGTGCAAATTCTTCCAATTTATTGCTGGCCAAAATACTTCCCATACAAGCACTGAGGTTTCCTGTAGGAACCACCTTAAAAATGCAAACAGAACACTGATAGAGGTTGTTATTGGACTAATATGGTGTATTTTGGGGACCCAGGGATGAAATCATAACCTCCAAATTATACAATTTAACCATTACAGGGAACATAAAACTCACCCATTGTTGCAATGTACTTGTCCATAAAGGAGCAAGCCTATTTATCTGGTTCCAAGCCTTCAATTTTAATGTTGGCATAATGCTCTCAGGCTGCAAGCTATGCAGCAATGAGACAAATCGTTATGAATTTCTTATAAAAGAGGGAGCCATTCTTCATTTTGAGCAGGAACAAATTCCTTGCTTCTTATTGCTGCCCAAGAAACTCTAAAGCACTACCAACTACTGATCCTTCTTAAGAGAATGTTCCCTATAATTACTTGCAGCTGGCCATACAGTTGCATGGCCCCAAAGTTTTATATATATATAAAGTATGGCAGCCTATTTACATCATAGTTTGCTGTTTGTTTTCCGTATGGCACCACAAAATTATAAGTAAAAGAATGATATTAATAAGATGTTCAGGATGCATATTGACCATTGGGTTGACTCTATTATAGGTTAAGCAGAACTAATAGTGAAAAGAAGAAAATAAATGAATGACTTTTTCATGCTAGCTGGTTTTTTGTAACATGGATCATATATAAATGGTTAGGTTGCCTTAGAGAGAAGAAAAAAAATACTAAATTAGCATGAAGTTATGAAGTATAGCAAATAAGTACGTTGGCAACCTTGATTGTGGTTTGTGCACCTTGGGGGCCATGCGCCCCCAGTGGTGGAATTCTAGCAGGAGCTCCTTTACATATTAGGCCACACTACGGTTGCCAATCCCCAGGTGGGGGCAGGGGATTGCCCGGTTTGGAGGCCCTCCCCCCGCTTCAGGGTCGTCAGAAAGCGGGGGGAGGGAAGGGAAATGTCTGCTGGGAACTCTATTATTCCCTATGGAGATTTATTCCCATAGAAAATCATGGAGAATTGATCCGCGGGTATCTGGGGCTCTGGGAGGGCTGTTTTTGGGGGTAGAGGCACCACATTTTCAGTATAGCATCTAGTGCCTCTCCCCAAAATAACCCCCAAGTTTCAAAAAGATTGGACCAGGGGGTCCAATTCTATGAGCCCCAAAAGAAGGTGCCCCTATACTTCATTATTTCCTATGGAAGGAAGGCATTGAAAAGGTGTGCCGTCCCTTTAAATGTGATGGCCAGAACTCCCTTTGGAGTTCAATTATGCTTGTCACAGCCTTGATCTTGGCTCCACCCCTAATGTTTCCTGGCTCCACCCCCAAAGTCCCCAGATATTTCTTGAATTGGACTTGGTAACCCTAGGCCACACACCTCTGGTGTAGCCAATCCTCCAAGAACTTACAAGGCTCTTTTTTGTAAGCTCTTGGAGGATTGGCTAGATCAGGGGTGTGTGGCGTAATATGCAAAGGAGCTCCTGCTAGAATTCCACCCCTGCACTCCCCTTCCCTGATGAAAATGTCTCTGAGGGTTTTTGCTCTGGAGTTGGAGGACAATGATTGGCTGCCAGTGCCGCCACTCCTAATGGGAAAGACTACCCGTTTCAGCACAAGGGCTCTCCAGGGTGGAAAGATTTTGCCACTGGCATGCAATTAAAAAATAATGCCCAAACCCACCCTTTCTGAGCAGGTTTGGGGAGCAAACACCAAGGCAGGAGTGAATTCAAATTTGGAGAAAGAGGCTTTCTTGTGAATTAGCTTTGCGATGAAAATAAAAAGTACAGGAGAAAGAGGTTTTTAAAGAAATGGGGGGGGGGGGGGGCAGGGAAGACCTGAGACAGCATTGGATATTTACAAAATTGTCTAGACACAAGAAAAAAAAATGATAAGATTGGGGAATTAAAATGGAAATTTAAGGCAGTCTGGAAAATGCTTTTGTTCATCTAAAATGGGGTGGAAAGCGCACCAATAGAAACATTTCTATGCACAGTTTTGGTGTGTGTGGGGAAGTGTGTCAAGCTAATATACTTCTTCAGACCATATTATTGTGCACATGCTTGAGGAAAACACCAAATTGGTATAAGCCCTGGAGACTGAACATCTCTTTTACAACCAGAATAATACCCAACATGGGCAGAAACAGCACAATCTGCCTTCCGTGTTCCAGCTGCCAAATTCTATCGATGCGGAAATGCCAAGCTAAAAAGGAGAGTTGTTCAGTCCCCAGACCCATTCATTCCTTACACAATGTGAGCTAGATTGTCAACATGGGAGCCGGCTGTGTGCCGTGGACTCCTGCCCATGAAGAACTCACCAAAAATACCAAGCTACAAAACACACATTGTCCCGAATGGCTGTCCAGTAGAAACAAATTGTGGCTTCAAACCAGAGATAAAAATAATAATAAGTTTGGAGTAATTACTAACCTCGTTGGTTAATTCCATCCCTTTTTGTTATTCTGATGGAATCCTGTGATTTAGAAAGAAGTTGCTGGAATTCTGGATTCAAAAATTTAAATAAATAAATAATTTTCTAGTATTGTAGCATCGATGGCAAAAATTTTCTAAATAGATGCAGATTACAGTGCGATCCTAAACAGAGTTATACTCAGGACTTTTTATGAGCAGGAATGCACAGAAACACAGTTCCAGCTGGCTTGGCACCAGGGGGTGTGGCCTAATATGCAAATGAGTCCCTGCTGGGCTTTTTCTACAAAGAAAGCCATTGCGTGAAACAATGGTGACATCAGGGGGTGTAGCCTAATATGCAAATGAGTCCCTGCTGGGCTTTTTCTACAAAAAAACCTGTCTAAAACAAGTCTAAAATCTACAACGATCAAATAAGATGGCACTTATCTGGGAGAACTGGGTTTGATTCCCCACTCCTCCACTTGCATCTGCTGGCATGGCCTTGGGTCAGCCATAGCTCTGGCAGAGGTTGTCCTTGAACGGGCAGCTGCTGTGAGAGCTCTCTCAGCCCCACCCACCTCACAGGGTGTCTGTTGTGGGGGAGGAAGGTAAAGGAGATTGTGAGCCGTTCTGAGACTCTTCGGAGTGGAGGGCGGGATATAAATCCAATATCTTCTTCTTCTTTACTTAGAGAGCATAATACTGCCTCATTTACTGACACTGTGGGAGGGGAGGAAAAGAATATATCAACAAAAGGGAAAAGAAGGAAGTCAGTCTAGTTAGTGTGAATTGAATTTGATGAGCTAATGCGCATGAGAGCAGTTGCCTTAGCACGGGTTCCTAGTTCATTAATGCGGCCAGTGGAAGTGGTAAATGAAACATGAGAATAGCTGGTTTCGTGTTGCCACACCAGTTGAACTAGAGGATTGCTGCCTTAAAGGAATAGAAGTGGATTCACAGTACTACCTGCGTATGGAAATATTCATGCACAGCAGGACTTGGTACCATCTTTTTTTCAGTTTAAAGCATCCGGATTGGATATCAATTTATGTTTATGAACTTTGGACTTTGAAAAGTAACTAAAAGTGACTGAAAAACTTTGCATTGTACTTATATAAAAGTGGAAGATATAAATGTACTCATTGACACAGCATGGTTGTTTGCAGGGCTTTTTTCCCGCAGGAATGCAGATCTGGCTGGCTTGGAGTCAGGGGTGTGGCCTAATATGCAAGTGAGTTCATGCTGGGCTTTTCCTACAAAAAGCCCTGTGTGGAACAATGGTGATGTCAGGGGGTGTGGCCTAATATGCAAATGAGTTCCTGCTGGGCTTTTTCTACAAAAAGCCCTGTGTGAAACAATGGTGATGTCAGGGGGTGTAGCCTAATATGCTTTTTCTGCAAAAATGCCCTGATTGTTTGTAATGCTTATGTGCAGCGTTTTTTTGCTTTCTAATCCCCAGGTGGGGGCAGAGGATCCCCTGGTTTGGAGGCCCTCTTCCCGCACTTCAGGGTCACCAGAAAGCTGGGGGAGGGGAAGAAAATGTCTGCTGGGAACTCTATTATTCCCTATAGAGACTTATTCCCATAGGAAATAATGGAGAATTGATCTGGGGCTCTGGTGGGGCTGTTTTTTGAGGTAGAGGCAACAGATTTGGGGTTGTTTTTTGAGGTAGAGCCACCAAATTTTCTGTATAGCATCTGGTACCTCTCCCCAAAATACTCTCCAAGTTTCAAAAAGATTGGACCAAAAGAAGATACCCCTATCCTTCATTTTTCCTATGGAAGGAAGGCATTTAAAAAGGTGTGCAGTCCCTTTAAATATGACGGCCAGAACTCCATTTGGAGTTCAATTATGCTTGTTACACCCTTGCTCCTGGCTCCACCCCCAATGTCTCCTGGCTCCACCCCCAAAGTCCCCAGATATTTCTTGAATTGGACTTGGCAACCCTATTCCCATAGAGTATAATGGAGAACTGATCTGTGGGTATCTGGGGCTCGGGGGGGGGGCTGTTTTTTGAGGTAGAGGCATAACATTTGCAGCATAGCATCCAATAACTCCCCTCAAAACACCCTCCAAGTTTCAAAATGATTGGACCAGGAGGTCCAGTTCTATGAGTCCCAAATAAGGTGCCTCTGTCCTTCATTATTTACAATGGAGGGAAGGCATTGGGTGTGCCCAATGTAATGGCCAGAACTCCCTTTGTTATGCTTGTCACACCCTTGCTCCTGGCTCCACCCCCAAAGTCTTCTGGCTCCACCCCCAAAGTCCCCAGATATGTCTTGAATTGCACTTGGCAACTCTACAGTAGAAAGTTCCACCGGGCTGCAGCCAGGGCCAAAAAAGCCCTGGCTCTGATTGAGGGCTGTTGAACACTCTTCGGGGCAGGGATCACTGGTATTCCAAGGCCTTTTCCTTCTCCCGGTCTGCCTCAAGGTAGAAGGCAGCTTTCAGTGTTCACTTCAGCAGTGTCATTAGGCAGCACTACAAGAGGGTGTATTATTTTTTTAGAATATAATTAAGTGCTCCCCGATCAGTAATTCTCATGTGGAGAGGCTATTGGAACTTAAATGGTGCTTACGGCAGGTATTCATGTCAAAGGTTCCACGAGAGCTGTAATTTTATGCATCCATACTCAGAAGCAAGCTCTGTTGGGTCTTAGTTTCCTGCCAATCTCCTCTCCTTTTACCCTCAGATTAGGAGAGCCTTACATACACTCAGTCCTTTCTGGTGGCAACAGAAAGACAATTAAACAGTTCTGATGACAGAAGCTTATATGTCTTGTCACGCTCTTTGCTTAGAGAAGAAGTGTTCTTGTAATTTAGGCTATGGACTTGGCAAAAGATAGATTAATCAATTAAGAGTGAGTTGATTAATTGGGAGCAGGACTCTTTTTCTAGCAGGAGCTCCTCTGCATATTAGGCCATGCCCCCCTGATGTAGCCAATCCTCCAGGAGTTAGAGGGCTCTTAGTACAGGGCCTACTGTAAGCTCCAGGAGGATTGGCTACATCAGGGGGCATGGCCTAATATGCAGAGGAGCTCCTGCTAGAAAAAGAGCCCTGACTGGGAGACATTTTCTGTAATGGAACGAAAAAGACCACATTAAAGAAACTTTGTTCTAGCAATGGGCAGTAGCTTTTGGGTACCTAGACTGACAATTTGCTGTACCAATTTATTTAAATGAATTCAATTGATTAGGTATATGGTTAATGAAACTTTGTTTCTGAATTTGTATTAGCACCAGGGCTTTTTTCTTCTGGAAAAAGAGGTGCCGGAACTCTCAAGAAGGAAATGAAGGAGAGACATGTGGGTGCCCTTTACAAACTTTAAAATGTTTTTTTTTTTTAAATTCTGTTTACACAAGAGGTTCTGGAACTCTGTTCTGCTGCATTCCCTCAAAAAGACAAAAAGGCCCTAATTAGTGCTAAAACTAATTTAGTCTCCTGCATTCTTGTCCATGGAGTCGCAGAGTCGAACTCGACTGTGCAACTGAACAACAACAAAATCTTTTCCATTATAGTATTCTCCTGAGACTCTGAATGTCCAAATCCTCGTCAAACACTCATTGAATATTTGACATCAGTACCTGACCTCTAATTTAATTTCTGTGTTTGATATTTGACCATGGCTATTGGTAAGTGTTTTCCCACCATGTGCATGGGGAGAGTTAGTACCAATTGGCTTAAGTAGAGTTGGGAGATATTATTTATACATTGTTCTACAACATTTAGTTAAATGACAGCTTAAAGAAAAACCACAGGAGAATGTAGATGAATTAAAGTGATGTATCAAAAATAGGGTTGCCAATTCCCAGGTAGGGGCAGGGGATCCCCCAGTTTGGAGGCCCTCCCCCTGCTTCAGGGTCTTTAGAAAGCAGGGGGGGGGGAGGGAGGGAAATGTCTGCTGGGCCATCCATTATTCCCTATGGAGACTGATTCCCATAGGGTATAATGGAGAATTGAACTGTGGGTATCTGGTGCTCTGAGGGGGGGGGGCTGTTTTCTGAGGTAGAGGCACCAAATTTGCAGCAAAGCATCCAATACCTCTCCTCAAAAGACCTTAAAAGTATCAGAAAGATTGGACCAGGGGATCCAGTTCTATGAGCCCCTAAAGAAGGTGCCCCTATCCTTCATTATTTCCAATGGAGGGAAGGCATTGAAAAGGCATGCAGTCCCTTTAAATGTGATGGCCAGAACTTCCTTTGGAGTTGAATGATGCTTGTCACAACCTTGCTCCTGGCTCCACCCCCAAAGTCTCCTGGCTGCACCCCAAAGTCTTCTGCTTCCACCCCCCAAAGTCCCCAGATATTTCTTGAATTGGACTTGGCAAACCTAACCAGAAATTGTGAGCTTTGCTAATTAATCAGCATTTCTTTTTTAGAAAAGAAACTGCCCAAGGGTGGCTATTTTGGTGACCTTAGCGGCGATTGCTCTCCTGGCCAAATTTCCGTTTGTTAACAGAGTCGCTATGGCAACAGCACCTTTACATCTCCAAGATAAGAAAGTGGCAAAGACAAGAATGGAATGGAAGGAGAAGTGCCAACTTCTTTCTGCTATCCCTCCCTCCCGTCTCCAATCTCGGTGTCTCTGTATGTCCGGTTTTTCTTCAGGTAATAACAGGGAGATAATGAGCAGGCTGACACCGGAGAATTGGCTGGCTAGTTTGAATTAGCACTAAGCTTGAAATGGGGGAAGGTGTTTTTCAAAAGTCTGTCAGCCTCTGAAGAAAAGGAGACTCCTGTATTTTGTGATCTTTGTGGGGAGGGGGCGTGGTTGGGGGGCACCCCCTGGAGACAAAAGCTCTGTCGTGGGTCACCTGCTTGATAGGGTCGCTTCAAAGGAAGCGACTGGCAGTTCAGACAATGGGACACTCTCCCCCAAAGTGCTTGCAGAAGGAGGGGGAAGGGATCATGTTGTGAATTTTTTGTTCGAACAGCAATTTTTCACGAGAGCTGGTGTTTCAGGGGGAGCTTCAGCTCTTGTGCAATTTTTGCACCGGAAATCAAACCCACAAATGTTGGGGCCTTGCTTGTTTAAATCAACATGTGAAATTCAACACAACCGCATCCACCTGCTATTAAGAACGTAAGAGCCTTGTTAGACCAGGCCAGTGATCCATCATTCTGCCTCACATGGTGGCCAACCCAATTCCTCTGGAAGCCAACAATAGGGCATAGAGGCCGAGACCTTCCCTGATAAGAGCTCTGCTGAATCAGACCAGCAGGCCATCTAGTTCAGCATCCTGTCTCACGCAGTGGCCAACCAGTTCTTCTAGAGGGCTAACAACAGTGACTGAGGTGTTTCCCTGATAAGGACCTAAGAAGGGCTCAGCTGGATCAGACCAGCAGGCCATCTAGTTCAGCATCCTGTCTCACGCAGTGGCCAACCAGTTCTTCTAGAGGGCTAAAAACAGTGACTGAGGTGTTTCCCTGATAAGGACCTAAGAAGGGCTCAGCTGGATCAGACCAGCAGGCCATCTAGTTCAGCATCCTGTCTCACGCAGTGGCCAACCAGTTCTTCTAGAGGGCTAACAACAGTGACTGAGGTGTTTCCCTGATAAGGACCTAAGAAGGGCTCAGCTGGATCAGACCAGCAGGCCATCTAGTTCAGCATCCTGTCTCACGCAGTGGCCAACCAGTTCTTCTAGAGGGCTAACAACAGTGACTGAGGTGTTTCCCTGATAAGGACCTAAGAAGGGCTCAGCTGGATCAGACCAGCAGGCCATCTAGTTCAGCATCCTGTCTCACGCAGTGGCCAACCAGTTCTTCTAGAGGGCTAACAACAGTGACTGAGGTGTTTCCCTGATAAGGACCTAAGAAGGGCTCAGCTGGATCAGACCAGCAGGCCATCTAGTTCAGCATCCTGTCTCACGCAGTGGCCAACCAGTTCTTCTAGAGGGCTAACAACAGTGACTGAGGTGTTTCCCTGATAAGGACCTAAGAAGGGCTCAGCTGGATCAGACCAGCAGGCCATCTAGTTCAGCATCCTGTCTCACGCAGTGGCCAACCAGTTCTTCTAGAGGGCTAACAACAGTGACTGAGGTGTTTCCCTGATAAGGACCTAAGAAGGGCTCAGCTGGATCAGACCAGCAGGCCATCTAGTCCTGCATCCTCTGTTATATAGCAGCCATCCTCTGGATGGCCAACAACAGGGGATAGAGGCCAAGACCGTCCTCTGATGTTGCCTCTTGGCACTGTTATTCAGAGGTGTATTGACTTGGAATGTGGAGGTTCCCTTTAGTCTGCATGGCTAGTAGCCATGATAGACCAATCTTCCATGAATCTGCCTAATCCCCCTTTAAAGCTGATTGTCACTACATCCCTGGCAGCAAATTCCACAGTTTAATCTCTCACTGTGCAAAGAAGTGTTTTGTTTGTCCATTCCGAATCTATTGCCCTGCAGCTTCATTGAATGCCCTGGAGTTCTAGCTTTTAAGGAGAGGAAGCAAAAGTTGACCAGTGTTGCCCTCTGAAGCCACAGCACAATTCTGCAATGATAGACCAAGACCAGCAGACATTTCTCTCAAGACCAGCAGACATTTCAGGGAGGCAGTGGGGCCCTTGGAGTAAAAGGATTACTGAAGGAGGATAGGGAAATGGCTGAGAAGCTGAATGAATTTTTTGCCTCCGTCTTCACTGTGGAAGATGAGAACTTTTTGCACACCCCAGAACCACTAATTTTGGAAGGGATGTTGAAAGACCTGAGTCAGATTGAGGTGACAAAAGAGGAGGTCCTACAACTGATGGACGAATTAAAAACTAATAAGTCACCGGGTCCGGATGGCATACATCCGAGAGTTCTGAAAGAACTCAAAGTTGAACTTGTGGAACTCCTGACAAAAATCTGTAATGTTTCATTGAAATCTGCCTCCGTTCCTGACTGGAAGGTAGCAAATGTCACTCCCATCTTTAAAAAGGGTTCTATAGGAGAGCCGGGAAATTATAGGCCAGTCAATCTGACTTCAATACCAGGAAAGTTGTTAGAAAGCATTATCAAAGACAGAATGAGTAGGCACATTGATGAACACGGGTTATTGAGGAAGAGTCAGCATGGGTTCTGTAAGGGAAGATCTTGCCTCACTAATCTGTTACATTTCTTTGAGGGGGTGAACAAACATGTGGACAAAGGAGACCTGATAGATGTTGTTTACCTTTACTTCCAGAAAGCTTTTGATAAAGTTCCTCATCAAAGGCTCCTTAGAAAGCTTGAGAGTCATGGAGTAAAAGGACAGGTCCTCTTGTGGATCAAAAACTGGCTGAGTAATAGGAAGCAGAGAGTGAGTATAAATGGGCAGTCTTCGCAGTGGAGGACGGTAAGCAGTGGGGTGCCGCAGGGCTCAGTACTGGGTCCCATGCTCTTTAACTTGTTCATAAATGATTTAGAGTTGGGAGTGAGCAATGAAGTGGCCAAGTTTGCGGATGACACTAAATTGTTCAGGGTGGTGAGAACCAGAGAGGATTGTGAGGAACTCCAAAGGGATCTGTTGAGGCTGGGTGAGTGGGCATCAACGTGGCAGATGCGGTTCAATGTGGCCCAGTGCAAAGTAATGCACATTGGGGCCAAGAATCCCAGCTACAAATACAAGTTGATGGGGTGTGAACTGGCAGAAACTGACCAAGAGAGAGATCTTGGGGTCATAGTAGATAACTCACTGAAAATGTCAAGACAGTGTGTGTTTGCAATAAAAAAGGCCAACGCCATGCTGGGAATTATTAGGAAGGGAATTGAAAACAAATCAGCCAGTATCATAATGCCCCTGTATAAATCGATGGTGCGGTCTCATTTGGAGTACTGTGTGCAGTTCTGGTCACCGAACCTCAAAAAGGATATCATAGCATTGGAGAAAGTCCAGAAAAGGGCAACTAGAATGATTAAAGGGCTGGAACACTTTCCCTATGAAGAAAGGTTGAAACACTTGGGACTCTTTATCTTGGAGAAACGTCAACTGTGGGGTGACATGACAGAGGTTTACAAGATAATTCATGGGATGGAGAAAGTAGAGAAAGAAGTACTTTTCTCCCTTTCTCACAATACAAGAACTCGTGGGCATTCAATGAAATTGCTGAGCAGACAGGTTAAAATGGATAAAAGGAAGTACTTTTTCACCCAAAGGGTGATTAACATGTGGAATTTACTGCCACAGGAGGTGGTGGCGGCCACAAGCATAGCCACCTTCAAGAGGGATTTAGATAAAAATATGGAGCAGAGGTCCATCAGTGGCTATTAGCCACAGTGTGTGTGTGTGTGTTTATATATAAAAAATATAATATAAATATAATATTTTTTTTGCCACTGTGTAACACAGAGTGTTGGACTGGATGGGCCATTGGCCTGATCTAACATGGCTTCTCTTATGTTCTTATGTTCTCTGACAGAGTTTAGATCTTCCCATTCAAGGCCTCCTCGGCTCCCCAGTCCAGGAGTTTTTGTTATCCTCTCACTTTCCCACTTTCTTCTTGCCAGCAGGGTAGTGCTTCTCTTGATTCATCTTTTCCTTCTGTCCTCCTGTTCTGATGCTGAAATATTAACAGATCCCCTCCAGCCATGATCTCCTTCCTGCCTCAGTTTCCTGTCTCATTTCAGCAGCCCTTGAAATTTCCCTTTCTCCTGAGGGGCTCATCAAACATGCTGTTTTCAGTTTAAGGCTGCCAGGCTTCATGTGAGGCCTGAAGATCCTCCAGAATTACAGCTGGTCTCCAGATAACAGAGATCAGTCCCCCTGGAGAAAATGGCTGCTTTAGAGGCTGCCTTGTATGACATTGTACACATCTGAGAGTTCCCATGGTCTAAGTTTGCCGGCCTCCTGGTGGTAGATATCAAGAAAAGCCGTGAAAATTAACCAACTGCAGTCACCAAAAATTACAAATTGTGTAAATTCTATTTCTATTTCTATTTCTCAGGGCAATATAAATATAAATTGAAAGAGTCAATCATACAAAATTCAAACCAATACACATCCATTCCATAAATACGAAGGTCCATGTAAATTCAGTCCATTAAAATACAGCTCCACCTTTCCACTTCTGATCTTCCTTTTCCTTCCCGTTAATACAGCAGAGTGCTTGCGTGACCCCAATTCTCAATAAAGATTATTTATAAATCCAGACATAATCTTATCTCCGTAATACTTAGAATCAAAGAATCATAGAGTTGGAAGGGACCTCCAGGGTCATCTAGTCCAACCCCCTGCACAATGCAGGAAACTCACAGATACTGTTAGGACCTCGAGTCAAGGAATAACACAGTCCAATAATTCAGCAGTTTATTCCATAAGCAACATAAGGCAGTACACTATCTTTGCTAAGACTAACGTCTTAACCCAGGGACTCTCCTTTTAACCCCTCGCCCCAGCCGTTACATTTCAAGTGCAAGCGTGGCAAAGCAAAGTGGGAACCAGGGTTTTGGCAGGACCCCCTCCCACTACCAATTTTAGAGTCCAGGTGTCTAATCTATACTTCCCTAGCGTCTGACCTTGGCGATGGTGGAAACAGCTTGACCAATAAATTCCCAAGATAAGCATGAAGGGGGATGAACAAAGCAAAAATGCACCCAAGCAAATTGGTTACATCATAAAACATGGCAAGAGGAATACAGAGGAGATGACTCTTGACAGATACCTCCCCCTAAATTCACAGGATCTTCATTGCTGTCAGACAGCCATCTAGCCTCTGTTGAAAAACCTCCAAGGAAGGAGAGCCCACCGCCTCCTGTACAGGAAGGGGAAGATGTCAGTTTGGCTGGGATTAAAACCTCATTCAGAGAGACAAAATCTATTTTGAGCTCTGGAGGAAAAGGTGGGATGAGAGCAGGCCTCTCTGAATGAGGTTTTAATCCCAGCCAAACTGACACCTTTCCCTTCTTGCACAGCACACTCTGTCTGGGGCAGTGATGCTCTGTATTTTTGGTGCTTGAAGAGGGACAACAGTGGGAGGACTTCAGGAGTTCTGGCCCCATTGATGGACCCCCTGATGGTGTCTGGGTTTGGCCCACTGTCTTGGATGGGCCATTGGCCTGATCCAACATGGCTTCTCTTCTCTTTCTGGCACCCCACTAGTGCTCCCCCTTATAAAAATTGTAGGGAAAATGAAGAGCACCAAACTTGAAACGTTTAACATTTTTAGTTTACTGGTTTTTAATTTACTGGGTTTTAATTTTAATTAAAAAAAAAAAAACCTGTGGGAA
The DNA here is from genome assembly GCF_032191835.1 of Heteronotia binoei. Taxonomy (NCBI): domain Eukaryota; kingdom Metazoa; phylum Chordata; class Lepidosauria; order Squamata; family Gekkonidae; genus Heteronotia; species Heteronotia binoei. The sequence goes on from NC_083228.1 coordinate 9,946,222, forward strand.
TAAGCAATTTCTTTTAAAAATTGTGACAACTAGGTTGGGAAACTCCTTGAGATTTGGCGATGGAGCCTTGGGTAGTATTTCCCATTCTCTAATGCTCTTTGCATTAATGCAAAGTAGTAATGGAGTATGGAATATTTCCCCATCTCTAATGCTCCTTAATTGCAAACCAAAACCACCATTCCGAGTCAGAAAAAGGGATTCCAGATCCCCTACTTGAAGGAAATGCCGTGATTCTGGGCACTTGGTAGGTAAGGCTCCTATCAGCTGACAAAGAAAGGCATCTCCCATGTACAACAACACAAGGGGGAAAGACGAGGTGGCACAACAGCAATTTAAAGTCAACAGTCTACACAAATATTTCCCAGCGGTTGTCAGAGAGAACGAGGCTGCAGCTGTCAGGAGCCGGAGATGTGCGACAAGGAGGGGGCACCCAGCGAAGTACCCTAGACCTGGTTAGGGTTGCCAATCCCCAGGTGGGGGCAGGGGAACCCCCGGTTTGGAGGCCCTCCCCCCGCTTCAGGGTCATCAGAAAGCGGGGGGAGGGGAGGGGAATGTCTGCTGGGAACTCTATTATTCCCTATGGAGATTTAATCATGGAGAATTGATTCACGAGTATCTGGAGCTCTGGGGGGGCTGTTTTTTGGGGTAGAGACACCAAATTTTCAGTATAGCATCTAGTGCCTCTCCTCAAAATACCCCCCAAGTTTCAAAAAGATTGGACCAGGGGTCCAATTCTATGAGCCCCAAAAGAAGGTGCCCCTATCCTTCTTTATTTCCTATGGAAGGAAGGAATTGAAAAGGTGTGCCGTCCCTTTAAATGTGATGGCCAGAACTCCCTTTGGAGTTCAATTATGCTTGTCACAGCCTTGATATTGGCTCCACCCCAATGTCTCCTGGCTCCACCCCAATGTCTCCTGGCTCCACCCCCAAAGTCTCCTGGCTCCACCCCCAAAGTCCCCAGATATTTCTTGAATTGGACTTGGCAACCCTAGACCTGGTGGCGCCCTACACAGCTGCCTACTTTGCCTACTCCCACGCACCAGCCCTGTTCTTAAGATGGGCAACTGGTTCTTCTCTTCCCCCAGCAGCTGGAACACTCTGAGCTATCACACCTGCTCCGCTATTCCGTATATGAGGCTTTACAGTGACAAGTGCCGCACCACAGAGATTAAAGAGACTCTCGTGTTTTATGTTTTATTCCAGCAGGTAGGTTGGATAGAAACATCTCAAACCCTCTTGGGGGTAGACCAGTGGGGATGCTCCCTACGGTATGGCCAGCGGTTGCTCAGCCAGATGGTATCGTGTCTTGAAAGCATCTAATTGGCTTATCGGGCCTGCGCACATGTTCCCGTGAATTAAGATAAAGCCAGGGGAGTACGCATTAGACTGATAACTTGCTTTCACTTGCTGAGGTGCTTAATTAAAACAGGCAACAGTGCCCGGCTTTTAAGGGACAGGGCTTCAGCAACGGCTTTCCATCTCACACACACACACACACACCCCAGGCCATGATATGTGGCAGCAGAAGGCCAATCAACAGCTACTTGTGAAAGATAGTGTTTCCTGTGGAAGGCTGGAAATAGACACTATTGGGGGGGGGGAGGGAGTGCGGTTCATGCTGAAAATAGCAGCTTTGCTCATCATCCTCTAGTCTCTCCAGGTAATGTCAAGGTAGGACAAAATGGTTAAGAACATAAGAGAAGCCATGTTGGATCAGGCCAATGGCCCCTCCAGTCCAACACTCTGTGTCACATAAGAACATAAGAGAAGCCATGTTGGATCAGGCCAATGGCCCATCCAGTCCAACACGCTGTGTCACATAAGAGAAGCCATGTTGGATCAGGCCAATGGCCCATCCAGTCCAACACGCTGTGTCACATAAGAGAAGCCATGTTGGATCAGGCCAATGGCCCATCCAGTCCAACACGCTGTGTCACATAAGAACATAAGAGAAGCCATGTTGGATCAGGCCAGTGGCCCATCCAGTCCAACACTCTGTGTCACATAAGAACATAAGAGAAGCCATGTTGGATCAGGCCAGTGGCCCCTCCAGTCCAACACTCTGTGTCACATAAGAACATAAGAGAAGTCATGTTGGATCAGGCCAATGGCCCATCCAGTCCAACACTCTGTGTCACATAAGAACATAAGAGAAGCCCTGTTGGATCAGGCCAGTGGCCCATCCAGTCCAACACTCTGTGTCACATAAGAACATAAGAGAAGCCATGTTGGATCAGGCCAATGGCCCCTCCAGTCCAACACTCTGTGTCACACAGGGGCCAATATAAATAAATAAATATTTATTTTGTAGAAAAAGAGGTACTGGAGCTCATTAGCACAACTCATTTGCCTATGACACACGCCCCTGACATCACCAGAAGGTGGACTAAATTATATCAGCTCAGCATCTACCTTAAAAGGTGTCTTGAATTATAACTGTCATAATAAAACCTTACTTCCATCATACTTTTTAAATTACTTTCTCCTCTTTGGCTCCAGTGGCGTGATGAAGATGCCCATCTGTTTGGTTTCTATGTTTTGGTTATTTTCCCATTTGTGTATGTGTGTGGGGGGGAGGGGGGAATATTAGAAAGTTTGTCAAATCTTAGAGTTCAGCAAAATTCTCACAGGGAGTTTTTCTCAGGATGGAGCCCAGAAGCAAGTATTTGGGGCAGGGAGAGAGAAAGAAAGAGCACAATAAAATCCAGAGGTTCTGGAGCTCCACCCCTGTGAGCTCCTGCCCTGTGAGCTCCACCCCTGTGAGGCCTGGTGATGTCACACGTTTTGTATTACTAATGAAGACCAGACATAGAACTGCTGTTTTTTGGCAGCAATCACACTTCTCCCATGGCCGCTGTCCTGGCCTCAGATTGCTACAACTAGGACGGTGTGAAACCCCCCTGAAAAATCTTATCTGTCCTATTGGAAGTCCTCTCCCATTTCCCAAAATTCTGGTAGATCCATTGTCAGACTGAGACCCGATTAATTGCCATTTGGAGGTCATCTGGGGTTGCCAACCACCAGGCGACACCTGGAGATCTCCCACTATTCAGGGCTATTGTTGTTGTTGTTGGTGGTGGTATGTACTGAATTTATTGATTCGCGCTGCTTCACGCGCTTCCACTGAACCATGGAAAACGGCAGGTCACCTGGAAAGATTTGAACTCTGCAAATGGACCAATGAGCGGTTGGAGTGCGAAAACACCACAGTGATTTGGCGTGGACTCATGGGCAATCACACACATTGTCGGAACTGACCTCTCTGTCAGTTCCCCCAACTTATAAACCTTTGCCCTGACCATTATAATTCAAGCCAAAGCGTGCCAAGCAAAGCGGGGGTTTTGTGCGGGGTTTTTGCTAAGCTCTCGTCACCACAGGTGCCCACTATCAGTTCACAGTTCTCATCTCCTCCAGCTCTTTGACCTTGGTTACCTAGCAACTAGCCAATTCCCAGATATGCCATCCTCCCTCCAGAGAAGCAACAAGTTACAGTTATATCAAAGGCATAGCAAGCGCAGCATAGCATTGAAGTACCCCACAGCATTGTACAATTGAATACACATGACAAGAGAAACAAGATGGAGTGACTCTTGACACTTAGCTTCTGGCAAGAACTGGCTCGTCCAGGCTATCCTGGTCAGGATACATGTGCCGTTGAATCACAATAAACCCTTGGCATCCCCGTGATGTTCCACCTCCTGAAGTTTTCATGCCAAGAGACTTTCAGAGATGGTTTGCCATAGCCTGCCTCTGCCCGAATCTGGGGATTGACAACCCAAACCAGAGTCAACCTTGCCTAGCTCCCAAGATCTGATGCGTTCAGTCTAGCCTGTGCCATCTGGATCATGGGAGGGAGTAAATTAATAGATCTGGACAGTTTAAATAAGGACAGTTTAAGGTGGCATATTGTTGCCTGTCTTGCACAGGAACTGGTTTTGACAGCTTTGTGGAATCCAGGAGTTCTTAACTATTTTGGGACTGAGCTGTTTGATGACAATAAAAGGTGCTAATTTATGATACTTTGAAAATGTGCCGATGCACACTCCGGGCTGTAAGGCAAGTGCATAATTGGAACTAACTCAACACAGTTGGCTCTTTCCTCAGAGTGACCAAGAGGTGGCTTAACTAACTGACCTTCCTAATCCTCACAACAGCATCATCAAGTGGGCTGGTATTTTTAGCCCTGCAGTGTGGAAGGGGGAAGACGGACTTTAGCGGTGCCTCATTTGAAGCCATCTGGATTTCATGGCAGTGGTAGAAACTTGACCTCTCTTGGCTAGTGATCAGCAAAACCAGAATCTCACAAAGATGACTGCAGATTTATACCCCGCCCTTCTCTCTGAATCAGAGACTCAGAACGGCTTACGATCTCCTATATCTTTTCCCCCCACAACAGACACCCTTTGAAGTAGATGGGGCTGAGAGAGCTTTATACAGCAGCTGCCCTTTCAAGGACAACTCCTGCGATAGCTAAGGCTAACCCAAGGCCATTTCAGCAGCTGCAAGTGGAGGAGTGGGGAATCAAACCCGGTTCTCCCAGTTAAGAGTCTGCACACTTAACCACTACACCAAACTGGTTACAAGAAACTGCTACAAGACAGGCCCAAATAAACCAATGACCATGTTCCTCAGTGGAACAGGCTTCCTCAGGAGGTGGTGGGCTCTCCTTCCTTGGAAGTTTATAAACAGAGGCTAGATGGCCATCTGACAGCAATGTGGATCCTGTGAATTTAGGGGGAGGTATTTGTGAATTTCCTGCATTGTGCAGGGGGTTGGACTAGATGACCCTGGAGGTCCCTTCCAACTCTATAATTCTATGATTCCAGAACATCCCAGGGTTTTCAGACCCTCTCGTGAAGGTGGGGTTTCCCTGCTGAAAGGCCTACCTCCTCACCACGAATCAGCTGAGCAGTGGGGGGGAACTTACCCCCCCCAAATTGGGAGACCCATCTGACATGCAACAATGTGTCTACATCCCTGCCCATGTGACCTGGAAATGACATCGTGACATCCAGAACTTTGCGGCAACGCTCAGGTATTTGGGCAAGAACTCTAAGGTAGAAGTCAAATTTACCATATATACTAGAATGCTATCCTGACATCCTGAACATGATGACATCACTTCTGGGTCACATGAGCAGTGATGCGGGTAACGTTGCTGTATGTTAGATGGGCCTCCCTGGTGATTCATTCCATGCTGGTTGCTAGGAGAGAAGAAGTGCAATAAGAGAGGTCACTCTGTAGGACTAACCACTTAACCCCAAAGGCTTCCTTTGTCGGGTTGCCAAGTCCACTTCAAAAAGTATCTGGGGACTTTGGGGGTGGAGCCAGGAGACTTTGGGGGTGGAGCCAGGAGCAAGGTTGTGACAAGCATAACTGAACTCCAAAAAGAATTCTGGCCATTACGTTAAAGGGACCGCGCACCTTTTAAATGCTTTTCTTCCATTGGAAATAATGAAGGATAGGGGCGCCTTCTTTGGGGGCTCATAGAATTGGACCTCTCAGCCCAATCTTTTTGAAACTTGGAGGGTGTTTTGAGGAGAGGCGGCAGATGCTATGCTGCAAATTTAGTGTGTCTACCTCAAAAACAGCCTTTTCAGAGCCCCAGATACACACAGATCGATTCTCCACTATACCCTATGTCAGGGGTGGCCAACGGTAGCTCTCCAGATGTTTTTTGGCTACAACTCCCATCAGTCCCAGCCAGCATGGCCAATGGCTGGGGCTGATGGGAGTTGTAGGCAAAAAACATCTGGAGAGGTACCCTTGGCCACCCCTGCCCTATGGGAATCGGCCTCCATAGTGTCCAGCAGACATTTCCTTCCCCCAACCCCGCTTTCTGAGGACCCTGAAGCGGGGGGAGGACCTCCAAACCAGGGGATCCCCTGCCCCCACCTGGGGATTGGCAACCCTATTCCTATGACCATCATCATCATGCATTTATTACAAGAAAGACTGGCAAAAACTACAGTCCTCAACATATAGCCATTGAAACTCAGTCCAATAATAAAACACTCAGTTCATAGTAATCGCATAGATTCTGGTAGAGTCTATATATATAGTCCTATTCCAAGTGGCTGTCCTGTTGCACACATATTTTTTTCCATGGGATTTTATGACATCGGCATATGACTGCATGCATTGACTCCAGTGTTCCCTTGAAGCTGAGTTGGTGTGAGCTGGCTCTCAGTTTTTTAGCCTCCAGCTCACACATTTTTGTCTTGGCTCAGGAAAAATGGCCCCAGAGCAAGCTAAGCTATGCACTAGCTCACAACTTTAACGCCAGTAGCTCACAAAGAAGACTTTTTGTCCACAAGACTCCACAGCTTAGAAGGAGTACACTGCAATCTATGTGGTTACTATGAACTGAGTTAATATTGAACTGAGTTTCAATGGCTATATATTGAGGATTGTAGTTTTTGCCTGTCTTTCTTGTAATAAATGCATGTGTATTGTTATTAATATAATTTGGGTCACAGGAACCCTTTGGGGTTATGTCGTTATTTTTTGTGGGGTGGTTTTATGGCCATGCTGGCTGGGGCTGATGGAAGTTGTAGGTAAAAAACATCTGGAGAGCTACCGTTGGCCATCCCTGTGTTAGAGGAGTTAACAAACTGCATCATTTGGTTTATTCGCCATCATGTCCTAAGGAGAATTACATCCTTCTGAGCCTATGGACTGAGATGGGCATAGCTCTGCCTAGGACAGCAACCTGGGGCTGCAGTCCTACAGATTCCATGAAATCAGTCCTCGGATTCAGCAGGAGCTCACAGGGGTGCAGCTCCTGAACCTTTCTGAGGGTTCCACCTCCTCCTCCCCACCTTGTCCACTGAATAGTAGGTGCAGCTGGATAATAATCCCTGGATGAGCTCCACCACCTATGTTTCTACAAAATGACCCCTGCATGGAATAAAATGAAACTCCAAGTGGACTTCCTTAGAACATAAGAGAAGCCATGTTGGATCAGGCCAATGGCCCATCTAGTCCAACACTCTGTGTCACACAGTGACCAAAAAAAACAACCCAAGTGCCATCAGGAGGTTCACAAGTGGGCTAGAAGCCCTTCCACTTTGCCACCCCCCCACAAGCACCAAGAATACAGAGCATCACTGCCCCAGACAGTTTCAACAATATGCTGCGGCTAATAGCCACTGATGGACATCTGCTCCATATATTTATCCAATCCCCTCTTGAAGATGGCTATGCTTGTAGCAGCCACCACCTCCTGTGGCAGTAAATTCCACATCTTAATCACCCTTTGGGTGAAAAAGTACTTTTATCTGTTCTAACCCGACTGCTCAGCAATTTCATTGAATGTCCATGAGTTCTTGTATTATGAGAAAGGGAGAAAAGGATTTCTTTCTCTACTTTCTCCATCCCATGTATAATCATGTAAACCTCTATCATGTCACCCCGCAGTCGACGTTTCTCCACGCTAAAGATCCCCAAGCGTTTTAACCTTTCTTCATAGGGAAAGTGTTCCAAACCTTTAATCATTCTAGTTGCCCTTTTCTGTACTTTTTCAAGCGCTATAATATCCTTTTTGAGGTGCGGTGACCAGAATTGTACACAGTACTCCAAATGAGGCCGCACCATCAATTTATGCAGGGGCATTATGATACTGGCTGATTTGTTTTCAGTTCTCTTCCTAAGGAATTTGTTTTCAATTCCCTTAGGAATATTCCCTTTAAAGACGCATCCCTGTGATTTGCTGGAGGGATGTTAGTCTGTCACCTACTCATTAAGAAACCATCTGTTTCATCTCTTTGATTCAGATAGTTGGAGACCTCTCCAGATATTAGCCCTGACTTGGGCAACTAAGCCTGATCTCATCAGATCTCAGTTGGCCTTGCTTAGTACTTGACTGGGAGACTACCACCAGGGCCAGGGCCAGGGTTCTTTGTGCCCTAGGCCCCCCACCCAGGCAACGTAGCAAGGGAGGGCAGGCTCCGAGCACCTCAGAGTGCATCAGCTGCCATGTCACCTCTGCTCAGTCTTCCAGGGTTTGTGTTTCCAGCAAGGGAGGGCAGGCTCTGAGCATCCGCTGCCATGCCACCTCTGCTCAGTCTTCCTGGGTCTGTGCTTCCAGCAAGGGAGGGCAGGCTCCGAGCACCTCTGAGTGCATCAGCTGCCATGCCACCTCTGCTCAGTCTTCCTGGGTCTGGGCTTCCAGCAAGGGAGGGCAGGCTCTGAGCACCTCTGAGTGCATCAACTGTCATGCCACCTCTGCTCCATCTTCCTGGGTCTGTGCTTCAAGCAAGGGGGGGCAGGCTCTGAACACCTCTGAGTACGCCCACCGCTGCACCACCTCCAGTGCCTCTTCCCCACCACCATCGCTGCCATCCACCCACCCACAGCACTCCTGATAGGCAGCAGAGAGGAGGGTGACAATGGCGAGCGCAGCAGGGGTGGCAAAGGAGCATCTGGGGTGGGGCATAAACAGTGAGGGGGGGTACCCATTGGCCGCCCCTGTGGCCAGGTGGAGCCCTAAGCAGCTGCTGCATCCCTGGCCAACTAGGACTCACTGGCCCTGACCACTAAGCATGTCCAGGGTCACTACACAGGGGCAGTGTAATGTACTGAGTGACGAGACGTGTTGAAGGCAACATATTTTATTGGCGGGTACATCACAAGAGGGAGAAATGCGGGCCGGGTCCCGATTATATACATACCCCGGAACAATCCTCCGTCTGGCCAGGTCCAATCCTGGCCAGTTAAACTTCCCGCCACAGATCTTGATTGGCGGAGCGTATTAGCGAGCTACATCCAGGGACCAGTGGGCTTCCACTGGTCGCCTCTGTAGCGTTCGCTGTGTTGTAACATCAAGACTGAAATGCAAGACCTAACAGGCCTGCAATGGCAAACCACCTCTGAATGTCTCTTGCGGCTGAAAACCACACAAAGGGTTGCCATAAACTGGCACTTTCCACCACCACCGGACGCTAATTGCTAGAGATCTGCTATGTGATTTTGCTTCCCCGAGCGGCTGCGTTGGATGTTTACCGCAGGTAACTGAATTAGGCAGCGCTTAATGTAACTGAAAGTAATAAATGGCTTCCTGTCATATCGAGTACTCAGAGGTGGATTTGTGGGCTTAAACTCATCTGCAAAAGGCTTTGTTAGATTCGCAAATCATGTAAAATGCGACGGCACTGCGTAAATAGAACGCTGCAGAGCTTCAGGTCTTTTTTGCTTCCATTGCAGAAGTTCATATCCACAAGTAATGTGGGGGCAGAAATTTTTCCAGTGCTATATTTTTATATGGGAATTTTTCTGCCTCCCCTCCCCTCCCTTCATATGTAAATATAGAGAGTTCACCTAAACTTATCAAGTAAGTCATGGGGCAGCAAAGAGTGGTGATAGATGGGCTAAATGTGGGATAAGATGCATGGACAAGCCTGTTGCTCGTCCATGGTACATATGCCTTCTTCTGCTAACATTATTTAGATATGTAAATTGTTTGTTTGAATTTGAATCAGAAATTTTTTTCCCAGCTTGGAATTCATGACATTTTCCAGTTCAAATTTCCCCCAGAAAACCTGCATCTATCATGGTTGCCCTTTTGGTGGTGATTGCGGGGGGGGGGGGCACTTTGTACATTGTAGTGTTTCTCCTGGGTTTGCAAAAATGCCCCTCCTTGCATGGATTGCAGGGCTGGTGCTAGGGTTTTTGGTGCCCTATGAAAGCAGCCCACTAGTACCACCCCCACCCCCAATAAATGTAAAAAAACAAAATTGTAGGATAAATGATGAAACTTGAAACTATTTACATTTTTAATTTACAGTTTTTTATTTTAAATTTTATTTTTTGAAAAAATATTGTGAGATTAAGCAATAGAAATTGTGAGAATACTTATTAGGGTTTATAGAATCTTTCGGGATCAAGTGCCGTGTTCTACTGGAGAAAGTTTTCCTTCCAGACGTTTCGTTCTCAGCTGCGGAGAACATCCTCATTGGCGTTGCAGCCAGAGCAGGCGCTCAGACCTTCTTGGCTGCTGTGCATTGAGTGGGCTAATAGCCACTGATGGACCTCTGCTCCATATTTTTATCTAACCCCCTCTTGAAGCTGACTATGCTTGTAGCCGCCACCACCTCCTGTGGCAGTGAATTCCACATGTTAATCACCCTTTGGGTGAAGAAGTACTTCCTTCTATCTGTTTTAACCTGACTGCTCAGCAATTTCATTGAATACCTATGAGTTCTTGTATTGTGAGAATTATGATACTGGCAGATTTGTTTTCAATTCCCTTCCTAATAATTCCCAGCATGGCGTTGGCCTTTTTATTGCAATCGCACACTGTCTTGACATTTTCAGTGAGTTCTCTACCATGACCCCAAGATCTCTCTCTTGGTCAGTCTCTGCCAGTTCACACCCCATCAACTTGTATTTGTAGCTGGGATTCTTGGCCCCAATATGCATTACTTTGCACTTGGCCACACTGAACCTCATCTGCCACGTTGATGCCCACTCACTCAGCCTCAACAGATCCCTTTGGAGTGCCTCACAATCCTCTCTGGTTCTCACCACCCTGAACAATTTAGTGTCATCTGCAAACTTGGCCACTTCACTGCTTACTCCCAACTCCAAATCATTTATGAACAAGTTAAAGAGTATGGGACGCAGTACTGAGCACTGTGGCACCCCACTGCTTACCGTCCTCCACTGCGAAGACTGCCCATTTACTTTCTGCTTCTTATTAATTAGCCAGTTTTTGATCCACAAGAGGACCTGTCCTTTTACTCCATGACTCTCGAGCTTACTAAGGAGCCTTAGATGAGGAACTTTATCAAAAGCTTTCTGGAAGTCAAGGTAAACAGCATCTATTGTGTCTCCTTTGTCCACATGTTTGTTCACCCCCCTCAAAGAAATGTAACAGGTTAGTGAGGCAAGATCTTCCCTTACAGAACCCATGCTGAGTCTTCCTCAATAACTCGTATTCATCAATGTGCCTACTCATTCTGTCCTTGATAATGGTTTCTACCAACTTTCCCGGTATTGAAGTCAGACTGACTGGCCTGTAGTTACCCGGATCTCCTCTGGAACCCTTTTTAAAGATAGGGGTGACATTTGCTACCTTCCAGTCCTCAGGAACGGAGGCAGATTTCAATGAAAGATTACATATTTTTGTCAGGAGATCCACAAGTTCAAATTTGAGTTCTCTCAGAACTCTTGGGTGTATGTCATCTGGACCTGGTGACTTATTAGATTTTAATTCGTCTATCAGTTGTAGGACCTCCTCTTTTGTCACTGCAAGTTTGCACTGCAACTCTGGCGCTGCTGCTGCTGGGCACATTGCAGTGGTTCTTCTGGATTTGCAAAAATTCCACACACACACACCCTTTCAGTTTGTATTGCAGCGATTCTCTGCAACTTTGAATCTGTTCTGCTGGGTTTTTATTGCTGTTGCTTTTTTTTTGGCTGGTTTTCCCTCTTCCATTGGAAACAATGGAAGACAGGTTATCTTCTTGGGGGGGGGGGCATAATTTGGACCTTGTAAATCCAATCCTCACCCAAGCTGGAGGGCTGGTAGAGGATAGTTGTCTAGAGATCCTCTTGCCTGTCATTTCCCAGAAAGCGCTTTCCTGGGGGCACCTTCTTGGAAGGGGGGCTGTAACTCAGAACCTGAAGAGTCAATCCTCACCAAAGTTGGAGGGCAGGTAGAGGAGAGATAGCTGCAGATCTCCTGCAAGCTTGGTGCCTCTAGCTTACCCAGGGGCTGTTCTACCACCTCATGAACTTCACAAACTGAACTAGTTCATTTAGCCCCTAAAAGTTTGTGATGGTTAATGGTTCATGAACAAGGAACCAGGAATGCCACAAACCAAACCATATTTTCCTAGTCTGTGCCCGTCCCTAGTCGCTAAAGGAGTGTGAATTCCTCACAAATTAAAAACAAGTGAGTGAGCCCAATTTGTTTCTTTTCATAATAGAAACAAAGGCAGGGTAGTGGAGCAAAGGAATGATAGAAAAAGAAGACCACAGATTTATACCCTGTCCTTCTCTCTGAACAAGAGTCTCAGAACAGCTTACAATGGAATCCCTTTCCTGATTCCATTTATTGGCAAAAGTCAGGCTAAAGTTAGTCATTTTTGTTTGTTTTAGTTTTTGATTCACTTGTCTGCAAAAGTAAATTTTGGCAGCTGTGAAGTGCTTTTACGAGATAGCCATCTCAAATGCAAACCGCTGGCATACAGTGAGATGACCAGATCCTTAAACCTTGAATACCTTCCTTTTGTTTGTGCACTGGTGGTGGTGGGGGGGTTACCTGTAGCAGAGGTGAATGAGTGAAGCTATTTGATCCTTGTGGCGGAATGCCTGACCTACATATTAGCAACTCCTGCAAGGGATGTCACTGCAGAATTCTGGATTAGAAGAACCGGCCCTTTTCGTTTTTCAAATTTTGGCTTGATCAGCAGGACTTCGTATCCATTTCTGCATCTGTGTCAACCTGATTCTGGCAAATTTAATGTCTCTGGGGGTATGAACTATTTTCTACCCCCCTTCGCTGTGTTATGAGTAGCGTGGTATAGGTCTGGAAAATATAGTCAGTAAAATATTGCCTCTGTTTTAAACATGTGACTTGAAGCTGAAAAGGGGACCTGCTATGCCCAAACAATCAATACTAATTTCTTACCCATTTCTCTAGAAATTAATATAGGATGTTGCAGTCATAGATATAGTCATCATAACAGTTATCTATATACCGAATTCTCAACTTGGCTCCACTCACAGATAATTAGATCCATGGATTGGGGCAAAGTGGAGTGAAAAGGAGTGGTTTTTTTTTTTTGTTTTTGTGTTTTGCAAACTTGGATTACTCCGCAGGTTTGCTTTAAAAAGAAATCTAAAAATGGATGGTGAGATTAATTCCCCACAAGTTTTGCATCAGGACTTGTGCAGAACCCCACTGGAAAGTCGTGGGTCAGACTCTATAGTGATTCCAGCATAGCTCTCTTATTAGCAAAAACTCAACTGAAAAAAACACACACACACACACACATAGATAGCCACAACTATATACACAGAAACTCTACCCAAAACACAGAGAAACTCCAGCAATAAACAACCCAATAGAAAAGCAGGTGCTCAGAACTCTCATTTGCATGGGCTTCATTCAAATGGATATTACTTGACTGGCTGGCTCAGCAAGGGCAGCCACTCTGAGTGTAGCTGCAAGGAGCCTCTGAAACAATGGGCTTCGTTCAAATGGATATGGTACTTGATTCCATTTTGTTCCACTAGTGCTAGAAGAGGCACTTTTCTCCAGTAGACAGTGCTTTACTCTGACACTGGAAACTCAGAGTGATATCTTGGAACCTTCCCGGTCACAAAATAATGCTGTGAGCATCACACATTAGGAGAAAGTTCCTTCCAGGGGAGGAAAGTGTCTCTTCTAGTGGAACATATCCACAGGATTCAACCCAAATTGGTGCACAAACCCAACTTATCTGGAGTGTGTGGTGAGGTCTGAATGTAGCCCTGGTGGTACAAATGCTAGATGAAACCAAGGCTTTTTTTGCAGCAGGAACTCCTTTGCATATTAGGCCACACATCCCTGATGTAGCTAATCCTCCAAGAGCTTACAGGGTCTACTGTAAGCTCTCGGAGGGCTGGCTACATCAGGGGGGGGTGTAGCCTAATATGCAAAGGAGCCTGCTACAAAAAGAAAGCCCTGAATGGGACAGGACTTCGGTTTGGGAATCATATGACGTTTACAGCTGGCTTTGAGAACACCAGTAAGTCTGAATTCATTTTGGGCTCAACAAGGGTTTTTCTTAACATATTAGGAGTACACAATGGGCAGTTCCTGAATCAAATCTTGTTGATGGTCAGATAAGACGGTATGACCTAATTTTTGTATTCCTCCCCCCCAAAAACTGTTTCAAGGTCTGCTCTACAGGGTTGTCCGCAGGGCTCCTGAAAAGTATAAACAGGGGTAGAATTCTAGCAGGAGCTCCTTTGCATATTAGGCCACACACCCCTGATGTAGCCAGTCCTCCAAGAGCTTACAGTAGGCCCTGTAAGAAGAGCTCTGTAAGCTCTTAGAGGATTGGCTGCATCAGGGGTGTGTGGCCTAATATGCAAAGGAGCTCTTGCTAGAATCCCACCACTGAGAAGTATAAACCACCTTGGACTTTCTAAAGTTGCTATCTTATTGCTAAATATTACTAATGGAGATCACTGCAGCCACACGATCAGCTGCCTCGATCCAGCATGCTTCTGAGTCAACTGGTGAGAAACTGCGGCTGCCTCCTTCTGACCCAAATTCGAGCAGCTCTTTGCACAAATCCATTCTGAAAATGCCTGATCCATGCAGTGAAGGAGTCAGTTGCTAAACTTTGTGCTGCTGTTTTACTGTTCCCTAAGCAAACACAGTATCTCCATGTGCCCCGTGGCCTGCTAAAACTCACTGCAGCTCGGTGAGCCAGTTTGGTGTAGTGGTTAAGAGCATCAGGCTTTGATCTGGAGAACCGGATTTGATTCCCCACTTCTCCACATGCAGCCAGCTGGGTGACATTGAGCGAGTCACAGTTCTTTCAGAGTTGTTCTCTCAAGAGCAGTTCCTTCAGCATTCTCTCAGCCCCACCTACCTCATCAAGGTGTCTGTTGTGGGGAGAGGGACGGAAGGAGATTGTAAGCCGCTCTGAGTGAGGGCTGGGTATAAATCCAACTCTCCTCCTCCTCCTGTTTGTGGAAAACCACATCATATGCTTCTTGTATCTTCCCAATGGCCTATAAGATGATCAACAGCCTTTGAACAAGTTTCCATGAAAGCCCTGTCCAGGTCCAGCGCATGGGAGTCAACAAGGCAGGTGGCCACCTAGGGCGTCATCGCACCACAGGGGCGGGGAGATGGTGCCCCCTCCCTATCCCTGCTCACGCTGATCCTTATGCTCTTCCCAGCTCAATCTGAAGCAGGAGAGGGCTGGGCACAGGGTAGAATCATAGAGTTGGAAGGGACCTCCGGGGTCATCTAGTCCAACCCCCTGCACAATGCAGGAAACTCACAAACACCTCCCCTAAATTCACAGGATCTTCATTGCTGTCAGATGGCCATCTAGCCTCTGTTTAAAAACCTCCAAGGAAGGAGAGCCCACCACCTCCTGAGGAAGCCTGTTCCACTGAGGAAATGCTCTAACGATCAGGAAGTTCTTTCTAATGTTGAGCCAGAAACTCTTTTGATTTAATTTCAACCCATTGGTTCTGGTCCTGCCTTCCGGGGCAACAGAAAACAAATCCACACCCTACTCTAGATGACAGCCCTTCAAGGACTTGAAGATGGTGATCCTATCTCCTCTCAGTCGCCTCCTCTCCAGGCTAAACATCCCCAGCTCCTTCAACCTTTCTTCATAGGACTTGGTCTACAAACCCCTCACCATCTTCATCGCCCTCCTCTGGACCCGTTCCAGCTTGTCTCTATCTTTCTTAAAATGTGGTGCCCAAAACACAAGACTCCAGGTGAGGTCTTACCAGAGCAGAGTAAAGCAATACCGTCACATCACGTGATATGGACACTATACTTCTGTTGATACAGCCCAAAATTGCATTTGCCTTTTTAGCCACCGCATCACACTGTTGACTCATGTTCAGCATATGATCCACTAAGACCCCTAGATCCTTTTCGCACATACTATTGCTAAGACAAGTGTCCCCTGTCCTATAAAGGGTGGTCCAAGCGTTCGTGCTTTGCAGGTGCCCTGATGATGTCACTTCCAGTAGAGCCCGGTGGGGGGCACAGGGTTCAGCTTGGGGCACCAGAACCACTAGCACTGCGCCGGGCCCTGTCTATAAACATTAGCATTCTGCTGTAGAGTTTGCAGAAACATGGGTGATGCTAGTCTGGTCAGAAATGGGGGTCTTCCCAGGCGAGGCATGAGATCGGGAAACTATACCAAAGCACAACAAAAATCAGTTGGCATGACAGTTCTATAGAAAATAAGAGCACAAGCAATCTGAATTCTGCACTCCATTCTGGTGGGACTGGAAGTCGGTGAACAGGTTCTTCCAGTAATTTTAAGGTCAGTAACAATACAGCACCTCCCAGACATGTTTGGTTTTATATACAAAACATTATAGGGGGGGGGGGGGGGAATAGGCATCAATATTTATTTTGTACAGTTTGGGGAGATTAAGTAGCTTTTTTTCCAAACCTGCTTCTGCCAATAGATCATTCTTAAGTTATGCTGACTCAGAATAGTTCTTGGTGGGTGTTAATTCTTTGGATAAATAATCTTTTGGCCATAAAAGCACTACGTAGTATGCTAGTTTTACATTCACTTAGGGAAAGTTCTTGAGGCTTTACAAGAGAAGGAACCGAACTGTTTTAACTGTTTGGTATAAAGGAAAACCTTTTGCAACCTGTTCAGGATCTTCTGTCCTTTTAATAGTTTGTTGTTATCTGAAATCTTCCCTGTTTCACCAAATGCTTATCTCTCAATTGAGGCCACTCAGTTCTGGAGATCTCTCCTTTTAGAATCCTTTGAAATGTCAGCAAGCACGTTGATTAAAAAGTAGCATTTCTCCTGCCCCCAACTGGACCTCAGCTGGCTGATCGTTCTCTTCTTATGCAACCATGATCCCAGTGCCTCCTTGAGGGAGAAGGATCAGGAGATAAGAGTGCCACACTACAAGGAAATATTTGGTTTAAAGTGAAGGGCTCTAAAGTCATCTTGAAACTTTCTAGCCTTGAAATAATGTGTTGCTATCTGCAAAATTTGCTGATGCAATCGACAATCAAGAGACATTCAGTTGTAAACATGCTAGAACAGAGGTGGCCAAACTTGATAGAACAGAGGTGGCTTTACTCTGCTCTGGTAAGACCACACCTAGAGCCTTGTGTTCAGTTTAGCCTGGAGACAAGGTGGCTGAGAGGTGATATGATCTCCATCTTCAAGTACTTGAAGGGCTGTCCTATAGAGGATGGTGTGGAATTGTTTTCTGTGGCCCCAGAAGGTAGGTCCAGAACCAACGGGTTGAAATTAATCAAAAGAGTTTCTGGCTCAACAACAGAAGAAATTCCTGACCATTAGAGTGGTTCCTCAGTGGAACGGGCTTCCTAAGGAGGTGGTGGGCTCTCCTTCCTTGGAGGTTTTAAACAGAGGCTAGATGGCCATCTGGCAGCAATGAAGATCCTGTGAATTTTGGAAGAGGTGTTTGTGAGTTTCCTGCATTGTGCAGGGGGTTGGACTAGATGACCCTGGAGGTCCCTTCCAACTCTATGATTCCATGATTCTATGACATCCCACCCCACGTATCTCCTCCCTTTTCTATCCCAAGTTCCAGGAAGATCTGAAAAAATACCACACATAATTCCTCCTTGCAAAAGCATTCCAGTGAGACAACTTGTAAACTGGCCAAATTCAGTGCTGAGACTGTTCATAAGAAACTTTTCGATTATTGTATGTTTAATTAATTGCAGCACAATAAGGATACGCAGTTTAATCTCTGTATATGAATTTTATATACGTATGTAAAGTTAAATTGCTGAATGATCTCTTGATAGTAATAAATGCTTTTTAAAAAAAAATCAACAGGCATTAAAAAGGCATGAGACGAGCTACTTTAGCCTGCTAAAATTTGGGCAAATGATTGAAGATTTTAAAAACACCCCACCCACATGAGGGGGAGAGAGAATTTGAACATAGATGAACTTCCTAAGGACTACAAATGAAGAGTTATATATCCCTGGTTCTAAAACACTATGCTCCAGTATGAAAATTATCGCATGTATCGACCAAGGTGATCTTCTCCTTGTTAGTCAGTCATAGAATCGTAGAGTTGGAAGGGACCTCCAGAATCATCTAGTCCAACCTCCTGCACAATGCAGGAAACCCACAAATACCTCCCCCTAAATTCACAGGATCTTGATTGCCATCAGATGGCCATTTAACCTCTGCTCCAAAACCTCCAAGGAAGGAGAGCCCACCACCTCCTGAGGAAGCCCTGTTCCACTGAGGAACCGCTCTAACAGTCAGGAAGTTCTTCCTAATGTTCAGCCAGAAACTCTTTTGATTTAATTTCAACCCATTGGTTCTGGTCCTACTTTCTGGGGCCACAGAAAACAATTCCACCCCATCCTCTATAGGACAGCCCTTCAAGGACTTGAAGATGGTGATCCAGTTTGGTGTAGTGGTTAAGTGTGAGGTCTCTTATCTGGGAGAACCGGGTTTGATTCCCCACTCCTCCACTTGCACCTGCTGGCATGGCCTTGGGTCAGCCATAGCTTTGGCAGGGATTGTCCTTGAAAGGGCAGCTGCTGTGAGAGCCCTCTCCAGCCCCACCCACCTCACAGGGTGTCTGTTGTGGGGGAGGAAGGTAAAGGAGATTGTGAGCTGCTCTGAGACTCTTCGGAGTGGAGGACGGGATATAAATCCAATAACCTATCACCTCTAAGCCACCTCCTCTCCAGGCTAAACATGCCCAGCTCCTTCAACCTTTCTTCATAGGACATGTCTCCAGACCCCTCACCATCTTCGTCACCCTCCTCTGGACCATTCCAGTTTGTCTATATCCTTCTAAAAACATGGTGCCCAAAACTGAACACAAGACTCCAGGTGAAGTCTTTTCAGAGCAGAGTAAAGTGACACCATCACTTCACATGATCTGGACACTATACTTCTGTTGATGCAGCCCAAAATTGCATTTGCATTTCAGTCTGTCCTATTTATTCTGTTTTAGACACACTCCTCTTCTTTTTTTTGTCTTCACTTTTATTTATTTTGTTCTCTGTGTGGCCTGTTCTTTCCCCCTCTGTATTCTATATCTTCCTTCTTCCCACACTGCTAATTTTTGCCAAGCAAACGTTGCAGATAGACTTTGTAGAATGTGGCAAAAAAGATAGAGAAGGAAATAGAACTGAGTTTTTTCCCCCCTCCCTTCAACTATAAATCCTTCTCTAGAGTTTCACTTGAACAGTATCCTCTCTAGGTCTCTCTCTTTCTAAGACGGCTGTTCATTTTCAGAGTCCTGTGCAGTACGTAGGCGTAGTAGGAGGGCCCCAGGGATCCTCATCCGCTCAGATTTTTAAATTTACATTTTGAGGAACCGCACGCTTGATATGAAAGTTTAAAGGGGCATAGATTATATTTTTTTTCAATTAAAGTGTTGATGCTCAATATCAAGAATAATAAGAAGGGAAGCGGCGAAATAATTATATGTTAAAGATGTGTGCTGGGTTTATTTTATTCCAGCGTACAGGGCAGGATACAGAGTTGAATATCGGTTATCTTTTTACAATTCATTGGCTTCAAGGAACTCATACTTTCTCAACTGCATTTTGGACTCCAATTTTCCATGCCTGGCCACCATGAATGTATCAGGAAGCCCGTGCAAAATCAATTTGACGGTGTTAAGTCCCGTGCTTCGGCTGCTGCCCATATACAATCTCTTCCTATGCGCCTCTTCAATCCAAAAATTGCAGTTCATAGCCATTAGTTTTGACATACTGTGGATTGGCATTGCTATGTGATTTGGGGGGAGGTGGAGGGAGGACGATAGCCTATATCTTTTTTTTTGGGGGGGGGGGGGAGTTTGGTTGGAATATCAAAATGAATCAGCTTAAAACCCGTTTCTGTTTTGCCCTTCACAAGATTTCAAAAGCGTTAAGTAGTAGCAGGACCAATAATGGCTTATTATTACTCATCTTCACAGTATCATTATAATATGGGAGAAGAGTGAATGGGTATAAAGGCAAGGCAAAAAAGCCATGAAGAATTGTCAGCTAGCAGGGCGAATTTTCGGCGCAAGGTAAGTGCTCTTGCAAAGGGAAGGGGGGGGGGAGAGAATGTTCAATGCAGGATGAATGCCTCAATTAAAGTTTGTTTAAGCAAATTGATTTCCCTTCTTTTTGGTTAATTTGTTGGTTTTACATTTACCGTTGGCCTCCTTGGAGAGCTTTTCGCAATCACTGTGCTTAAAGAAAGCGCTTAGTAGAAACCCACAGATCCATTCTACCAACAGCAGCGCTTTCCCTCAGGGTCGTTGTGCCCAGGGCAAGAACTCCTTTGCGTATTAGACCACACACCCCTGATGTAGCCAATCCTCCTGGAACTTACAGTAGGCCCTGTAAGAAGAGTCCTGTAAGCCAGGGGTGTCAAACATGCAGTCTGGGGGCCAAATCAGGTCCCCAGAGGGCACCTATCAGGCCCTCGAGCAACTGGCTGTCATCTGCTTTCTTCTCCCTCTCTCTTGCTTCCTTCTGCAGAACAGCTTGCTTTGCAAGGCTTGTTCAATCACACAGGAGCTACAGAGCAAAGTCTCTTTTTTTCTCCATTGGCTGAGGCTTCTCCCTTGGGGAGGAAGTGGGGAGGGAGAGCTCGTTTTTCCAGGCTCTTTCAATTGCATAGCAGAGCTACTGAGCAAAGCCTCTCTTCCTTCTATTGGCTGAGGCTCCTCCCCTTCCTGCCTCCTGGGAAAGGAGGGAAAGAGCTAGAGCTTCCTCTGCTCAGTTTGCATAAAACGAGTGCTAATGTTTTAAAACATGTTTATTATAAAAGTTTTTTAAGAAAACCCTTAATTGTATTTGTCTGTGTCCTTTATAAAGTTTATATCTCTGCTACCTAATCTTAAATATGTACACAAACGGCCCGGCCCAACATGACTCAGCCCAACTAGACATGGCCTGGCCCAACAAAGTCTCATTTATGTCAGATCTGGCCCTCATAACAAATGAGTTCGACACATCTGCTAAGCTCTTGGAACATTGGCTACATCAGGGGTGTGTGGTCTAACATGCAAAGGAGTTCCTGCTACAAAAAAAGCCCTAGTTGTGGCCCAAGGAAAGTGCCCACCCCCCTGCTACCAATACAGAACAGTAGAACTCAGCCTTATGTGTAGTAGTAGTGGTATTGCCTTCCTCTGAAAAGTGAGTTGTTCCCCTAGCTCCCACAACTATTCCAGAACAAACTGGAGCAGGGGGGCCCCAATCTTTTCGAGCCTGTAGGCCCACCTGCACAGACACAGTATAGTGGATGCAGCCACAAAATGGCTGCTTCAGAAGGCGGAGCCTGGCGCAAAATGGCTGCTCCAGCTTACCTTCAGTCCACACAACAAAGAGCTTGTGCTACGCTGGCACCTGCAACAAAAGTAGCTTTTTAAAAAATATGCACAGCCAATAGGGTTGTCAAGTCCCCTGCGAGCTCTGGTACCTATTGGACCATAGAGTTTTTCCCTCCCAAATTGACTAGAGCATCCGTGAAAACCATAGAGTTTTCCTGGATCAGCCAGTGTGCGATGTTGCCGACGCGATGACATCACTTCTGGGTGACGTTCATCACACCTCGACGTTCGGGGGAGGGTTCCTCCAGGGTGGAGAATCCCCATCTGGGCCAGGGACTTGGCAGCTCTGACAGCCAATCAAAAACTCCAAGGGCCTGTCAGAAGCCTTGCTGCACAAAAGCCCCACCTACTTTCTAAAGACACTTGATAGGTGCCAGGAAAGATGTCAGAACAAAGCGGGAGTCCAGTAGCCCCTTTAAGACCAACAACTTTCATTCAGAATGTAAGCTTTCGTGCGCATGCGCACTTCTTCGGACGAGGAATGAGGTACAGCAAGCAGGAGCTACATATAGCTGGTGGGGTTAGGGTTGCCAACTCCATTCAAGAAATATCTGGAGACTTTGGGGGTGGAGCCAGGAGACATTAGGGTGGAGCCAAGATCAAGGCTGTGATAAGCATAATTGAACTCCAAAGGGAGTTCTGGCCGTCACATTTAAAGGGACGGCACACCTTTTCAATGCCTTCTTCCATAGGAAATAATGAAGGATGGGGGCACCTTCTTTTGGGGCTCATAGAATTGGACCCCCTGGTCCAATAGTTTTGAAACTTGGGGGGTATTTTGGGAGATGCACTAGATGCTATACTGAAAATTTGGTGCCTCTACCCCCAAAAACAGCCCCTCCCAGAGCCCCAGATACCCGCAGATCATTCTCCATGATTTTCTATGGGAATAAATCTCCATAGGGAATAACAGAGTTCCCAGCAGACATTTCCCTCCCCTTCCCCCGCTTTCTGACGACCTTGAAGTGAGGGGAGAGCCTCCAAACTGGGGGATCCCCGCCCCCACCTGGGGATTGGCAACCCTAGGTGGGGTTTGAAATGCAAGGTGGTACAAAGTTAAAATCCAATACTTTGTACCACTTTGTGCTCTAAACTCCACCAGCTATATGTAGCTCTGCTTACTGTAGCTCATTCCTCGTCTGAAGAAGTGCGCATGCACGTGAAAGCTTACATTCCGAATAAAAGTTTGTTGGTCTTGAAGGTGCTACTCGACTCCTGCTTTGTTCTACTGCTTCAGACCAACACGGCCGCCCACCTGGATCTATCTACATGGAAAGATGTCCGTGAGTGTCATGGAGTCCACCGGGACCACTTGGGGGGGGGGGGCTGAACTAGAGTGTGCTGAATGTTGGATGGCATAGCAGGGAGTTGGAACAGAATAGCGAGTGTTCACTGGGAAGTCTCTGATATCAGTCTGGTCTCAGGGGAAAGGCTGCATATTCCATGATAGTTCCATGATTAGTTTCCCTGAGGTAATTCTTACAGCAGATTTCAGCAATGGGGCTCACAAGTTAAATAGATAGGACAATGTGTGTGTGGGGGGGGGAGCTATTTTTTTTCCTCCTTGTAACATTTTCTGGTCTACAGTCACCGTTCTCAAGTACCTCAAGTTTGTGTTTTCCCTGTGATAGTGACAGCAGTTTGGTTTGGCTATTTTCCTGGAGTGTGTGTGTGGGGGGGGGGGGTGGTGGTAAGGACTTGAGGGGAAAGAGCTAAACAGTCTCTCTCTTTCCATGCTGGGCTTTCCTTTAAAATGCAGGCCTTGCAACAGCAATCTTTTTTTTTTTTTTTAAATCCTGAGCGAAAATAATCACAAAACTCCACATAATTTATTTCCAGTGTTGGTCACAAATCCACCAAGACGTGGAGGTCTTTGACACACACCCAAAAGTGCCACATAAATACTGTGCAGGATGCTCATTCAGTAGCCTGAGAGCCACCAGTGGTACTTTGACACGGCACCTGTTCACCGTTTGGCACCTGCCCCATGTTTCAGAAAAGTGGGCAAGCCCCTTGCCTGCTGGGGCTTCTATCAGGCAGGTAGTTCCCATTTGAAGCAGCCGCGGCCAGAGTAGGGTGAGCTGTGAGCCTCTCTGAGGCGCTGATCACATGCTAGGGATGGAAATAAATGGGACTCCGTTGATGGTAATGGTGAATGCGGCTCTCTACACACCACAGAGTGAGCCTGACTGCTGTTTGGGTTGTGGCTGGGGACATGGAGGGACTGTGCCACTGACTGCAGAACTAGGCCACTTCCAGTAGAAGTCACATCCAGCAGAAACCCAGCGCTACAACACTTCCTGTAGAAATTCAATTGCAAGAGTTTCTGGTGTGTTGTAAAGTGAGCTCAGTCAGCTGTTAAGTAAGCAGCGACCGTTTAGTCAAGAAGGAATAGCCACAAGCAACACAGGCAACTCAACTCAATATATACACAGCGGCTTTGCTTAGCGGCAAAACCTCCTGTTGGCCTCTCCGGGATCCTTCATTTGCATTTCCTGTAAGAAATGCCTCGAATGTAGGCATCAGGATCCTGGACAGTAATGGAAGCAAGCTTCAAGCTCAGGCCCAGTACAGCAGTAGGAACTATAATGCATAACATGGTGATTCCTAGAGTTCCCTATATCACTACCATGCTTCGAATCATAGAGTTGGAAGGGATTTCCAGGGTCATCTAGTTCAACCCCTGCACAATGCAGGAGACTCACAAATACCTCCCCCTAAATTCACAGGATCTTCATCGCTGTCAGATGGCCATCTAGCCTCTCTTTAAAAACCTCCAAGGAAGGAGAGCCCACCACCTCCTGAGGAAGCCTGTTCCACTGAGGAACTGCTCTAATGGTCAGGAAGTTCTTCCTAATGTTGAGCCGGAAACTCTTTTGATTTAATTTCAAACCATTGGTTCTGGTCCTACCTTCCGGGGCCACAGAAATCAATTCCACACCATCCTCTAGATGACAGCCCTTCAAGTACTTGATGGTGATCATATCACCTCTCAGCCCCCTCCTCTCCAGGCTAAACATCCCCAGCTCCTTCAACCTTTCCTCATAGGACTTGGTCTTCAGACCCCTCACCATCTTTTACCAGAACTGACATAGCTCTGTACACTACACTGCCGGTTAGTTGTTTTTTTTCTCCAACTACCACTTGGAGCAATGGTGGGAGATGGGGGAACTGGAACCCTACTGGCATTAGTGTGAGGAAAAGACCCCTCTTTCCCCAATATTATAGTCACAAGCATGGTTGCCAGGGCGCCTGGAGAAGTGAGCTTGCACCCGTCTGGCCAGAGAGTGCGAGTAAAGCCATCCAGGAACTAAATGGAACTCATGTGTACAAGCAGCCTAAGTGTGCAAGCATTCTAAACAGGCACAGAGTGCTTGCCAACATGCACGGACGTTTCCCCGTTACTGCGCGGAGTCCGCCATGGTGGGGAAGAAGCTGCGCCGCCACGGAGCTGTCCAGGCAACCGGTGTTGAAGCGCTAAGCATGGAAACCACTGTGTTTCGCTAACACCACTCGTAGCCATCTTCCTGCCAGGCTGGACTTCATTCCTTCTTAGTGGGAATCTCACGTACACACCCTGAGTCATTCCTAGCCCGCAAGCAACCCATCCGTTTTATGAATGGATTAACAGCTCAACTGTTGATCCTAATTGCTCAGCAATACCCTGAACAATAACTCTTGCCCAGGAGATGATGAGAAAAGAGGAAGGACATCTCCTGTCACATCCAAGTCTTTTGTCCACACCGGGGATACCTAGGTCAATATTTGATTCCCTATTGTCACCTTCCCAGATAATCCCATCTCATCCCAAGCACCCAGCCATTTCCATACTGATACCATTGGAGCCGCCTCAGGCCCTGTCGCAACCTGGAAGTTTGCAGGATGCCCAGGACGAAGGTGAAGTTCATTGGTCAAAGCAAACACCCAATCAGGTGTCACCAAAGAACTCACCATTGGTTCAGCTGATGTCCAGCCTTCGTGGTCATCAGCAGAATCTCCCATCTCTCCTCCCCGTCACCTCCCATCCCCTTGGGACTCAGGTGACTCTTTATAACCTGTGGACTAGCTA
This sequence comes from Heteronotia binoei, assembly GCF_032191835.1. Taxonomy (NCBI): domain Eukaryota; kingdom Metazoa; phylum Chordata; class Lepidosauria; order Squamata; family Gekkonidae; genus Heteronotia; species Heteronotia binoei. The sequence goes on from NC_083228.1 coordinate 9,971,348, forward strand.
CCCACAGGTGTGCTTCTATTCAGCAACCCACTCCCCGCTGTATAGATCCATCCCCGATTCCTGATCAGTTTCGGGTCCTCCCCCATTCCCTCAACTGTCGCCATCGGAGCCTTCATTGGAGTCTGCGAGAGGTAATTATCGCCCTGTCTGTCTACCCATATATGTTTCCCTATCAATCTATCTATGTTTCTTAGACCTGTGTGAATGTGTGATTGTTTTGTATTTTTACCTTGTATGAAAGAACTATTTTTCACAATAAATTACAATTGGTTTTTATTAAATTAGAGTCCTTTTTATTGAACATTTACTCTCTGGATGGTTGAGCCTGGTATACATTGGTAAAAAGATTCCTATTAAGCCAGGTGTCTACCTAACTAATTCCCCAACCTCGTTTTGAGGGCATTTGGCTTAACATTAGTAACAGTCACAGGACTTGCTTGCAGTATCTTTTATAAGGAGTGGAAAATAATATTGCTATTTTAGGAACTGAAATTTTCTCTCCAAAACTGGAGATAGCTTCACAACCTGTAAGTTGCCAAAACATCTGTCCTTAAATGTCAGTGTGCAGTGTACAACTCTCAAACACACATACACCACCACCCCGTCACATTGTATTTGATTTTAGGAATCAAAAAACACACCCAAATACCCAACTTGTCTATTTTCTGGCATTACAAGGAAGCCTTTTCAGTGGGAAGTCAACAAATACGTATTGGCTCTATGCTATCAAGGGTGAAGGGTTATCCAAAAGAAGTGGCTTGGTGCAGCCCTGAAAATAGTTAAGGCTGTATGATTCATCGCACAGTTTAACATTCTATTCTTCTCTGTAAGACTACTTAAAGAGCATATACCCAGGGGGCTTTGTTCGTTTAATTTGATTCTCAATCCCTGCTATGTTCTGCTCAGAGCCAAGCTAGACAGGATGGAGGAAGATCTGAGAACAGATTTGCAGCTCTTTGGAGACTTCAAAGGAGCTGCAGTGGGACCCCACCAGACTGGGGAGGGCACTGAACCCTTTCCCCTATGCCGTTTTTCCAGCGCACATCTCCCATCTTAGAGTTAGGACTAAACTCCATTGGATCTCTTGGCATCAGACATGAGGCTGCCTAATACCAATTCAGATCAATGGTCCAATCAAGGTCAGTATTGTCTACTCAGGAAGAAAAAGAAGGAGAAGGAAAAGAAGGAGGAGGAGGAGGAGAAGAAGAAGAATTATACCCCACCCTTCTTTCTGAATCAGAGTCTCAGGTAGGGTCAGGGTCTGGAGATCTCCTGGAATTACAACTGGTCTCCAGACTAAAGAGATCAGTTCCCCAGGAAAAAAATGGCTGCTTTGGAGGGTGGACTCCAAATAGCATTCATATCCTGTTGAGGTTTCTCCCCTCTCCAAAACCACCCGTCCCAGACTCCAGACTCCCCAAATCGCTACAAACTTCCCAGCCTGGAGCTGGCAACCATAGACTCCCAATAGAAGAAGAATTAGGGTTGCCAACCTCCAGGCAGTCTTGAGATCTCCTGGGATTACAACTGATCTCCAGGTGACACAGACCAGTTCCCCTGAAGAACATGCCCACTTTGGAAGGAGGACTCAGTGGCATAGTACCCCATTGATATCCCTCCCCTTCTCAAACCCTCTCCTTCTCAGGCTCCACCCCCCCCCCAAGATCTACAGAATAAGAAGAGGAGGATTTATACCCTGCCATTCACTCAGAGTCTCCGAGGGGTGACAATCTCCTTTCCCTTCCTCTCCCCACAACAGACACCACACAGTGTTGTGGTGGGCTTGGGAAAGCTATTTTGAGAACCGCTCTTGAGAGAAAGGCTCTGAGAGAATTGTGACTGACCCAAGGTCACCCAGCTGGCTGAATATGGAGAAGTGGGGAATCAAATCTGATTCTCCAAGATTAGAGTCTGCCACTCTTAACCACTGCACCAAACTGGCTCACCAAACCGCAGTGCGTTTTAGCGGGCTACGGGGCATATGGAGATAACATGGCTGTTTCTACACTCGGGGTTGACTCTGATTTTATGAGCATGAAATCTGCCTGCAGAAAACTCCTGTTCAAAAGTACTCTTGTAAAGTGGTAGAATTAGCTTCTACCATAGTGTTTTGCCCCAAAATCAGAGCATCGCCCCCCGAATCATGAGCATCACTTCCGAATCTTGAGCATCACTTCCGAATCATGTAGGCATGTCACATTTATTTTATGCCATTCTACATCAGTTTAGAATCATAGAGTTGCAAGGGACCTCCAGGGTCATCTAGTCCAACCCCCTGCACAATGCAGGAAACTCACAAATACCTCCCCCTAAATTCACAGGATCTCCATTGCTGTCCCATGGACATCTGGCCTCTGTTTAAAAACCTCCAAGGAAGAAGAGCCCACCACCTCCCGAGGAAGCCTGTTCCACTGAGGAACCACTCTAACGATCAGGAAGTTCTTCCTAATGTTGAGCCAGAAATTCTTTTGATTTAATTTCAACCATTGGTTCTGGTCCTACTTTCTGGGGCTACAGAAAACAATTCCACCCTATGCTCTAGATGACAGCCCTTCAGGGACTTGAAGATGGTGATCATATCACCTCTCAGCCACCTCCTCTCCAGGCTAAACATCCCCAGCTCCTTCAACCTTTCTTCATAGGACTTGGTCTCCAGACCCCTCACCATCTTTGTCACCCTCCTCTGGAGCTGTTCCAGCTTGTCTATATCCTTCTTAAAATGTGGTGCCCAAAACTGAACACAAGACTCCAGGTGAGGTCTTACCAGAGCAGAGAAAAAGCGATACCATCACTTCACGTTAACTTGGCACTATACTTCTGTTGACACAGCCAAATTGCATTTGCCTTTCTAGCCACCACATCACACTGTTGACTCATGTTCAGCATATGATCCACTAAGACCCCTAGATCCTTTTCGCACATACTACTGCTAAGACAAGTCTCTCCCATCTGATACCTATGCATTGGATTTTTCCTACCTAAATGCAGAACTTTGCATTTATCCCTGTTAAAATTCATTTCATTGGTTTTAGCCCAATTTTCCAGCTCGTCAAGGTCATCCTGTATCCTGTTTCTGCCTTCTATTGTATTTGCAACCCTTCTCAGTTTGGTGTAGTGGTTAAGTGTGCTGTCTCTTATCTGGGAGAACCGAGATTGATTCCCCACTCCTCCACTTGCAGCTGCTGGAGTGGCCATAGATCTCGCAGAGCTGTCCTGGAATGGGCAGCTTCTGTCAGAGCTCTTTCAGTCCCACCCACCTCACAGGGTGTCTCTTGTAGGGGAGGAAGATAAAAGACATTGTGAGGAACTCTGAGATTCTGAGATTCAGAGTGGAGGGTGGGATACAAATCCAATATCATCATCTTCCTCTTCCCTGTTTGGAGGGACAATTCTGCCTCTATGGCCAGCTGGCCAGCAGTAGAAAGGTAGGGACTGAAAACGGGATAACACTGGTGGGTCTGGTATCCCTTACTGCAGGGGTGGCCAACAGTAGCTCTCCAGATGTTTTTGGCCTACAACTCCCATCAGCCCCAGCCAGCATGGCTGATGGCTGGGGCTGATGGGAGTTGTAGGCAAAAAACAACTGGAGAGCTACCGTCAGCCACCCCTGCCTTACTGTATGGCATTATACCCTGCTGAAGCCCCTCCCCTCCCCAAACCCCACCCTCCCCAGACTCTGTCACTAAATATCCAGATCTTTCCTAATCGAGAGTTTGCGACCCAAATGGAGGTCAGAGAAGTTATACCTGGAAAATGTTTTCCCCTTACCTATTGTAACAAATGGAGTCACCTATTGGATTGGTTCCATTATTTCAATGCCAATATAGGGGTTATTTTTTATATATATATAATAAGATTCAAATCTGCCCATTCTTCCCCCTGCACAGCCCTAATTGAAGCATTCCAACTGCCGCTCTGTTTTTTAAAAAGTGGCATATGATTAGTGCCATATTGAGTCAGCAATCATGGGCGAAATTAGGTTCATTTACGTATGTCTAATGGAACCCCTGATGTCGTTGATAAATTTCCCCATCTCTGTTCCTTCGGAAAGGGGTCTGAAGAGTAATATCAAACAAGCAGAGGAGAAGCAATGTCTCCCCTCGTGAGCCAACTCCCTCTATTAACATTTCCCCTCTCCCTGAGGCCTTTGACTCCATTTCAACTCCCCCCCCCCAAAAGAACAAAGTTCCTTTGTGATAGATCCAGGTGGGCAGCCATGTTGGTCTGAAGCAGAAGAACAAAGCAGGAGTCAAGTACAGGGTCAGATGGGGGGGGGCAGAGAAGGGTGCTTTCCCTGGGCACCACTGGAGGGGGGGTGCCAAATTGGGTATGGAGTCCATTCTATTCTATGGGCCCATAAGGTAGGATGGGCCCATAATAGGCTTGCCAATCCCCAGGTCCCAGCGGGGGTTCTTCCGCTTTCCCAGGCTCCCTCCCACCCCCAGTCAGCTGGCCGGCAGGGGGAAACTCCGCCCCCAGAGCACCATGTGCCTTTCCACCTCTGGAGGCTTCAGTCTCCGATTGAAAGGCTTCCTCTTGGGATGGTGTGTCTGTGTTACTTTGAAGAAGTTGGCAGCAACTCATGAGTAGAGAGGCCAATCCCTCACTTCAGAGTCACCAGAAAGGAGGGAGGGAGGGAAATGTCTGCTGAGCACTTCATTATTCCCCATGTGGAGATCGATTCTCATAGGGTATAATGGGAAATTGATCTGGAGGTTTCGGGGGCTCTGGGGGAGCTGTTTTTCGAGGTAGAGGCACCAAATTTTCAGCATAGCATCTAGTGTCTTTCCCCAAAGTACCCCCCAAGTTTCAAAATGATTGGACAAGGGGGTCCAATTCTATGAGCCCCAAAAGAAGGTGCCCCTGTCCTTCATTATTTCCTATGGAAGGAAGACATTTAAAAAGGTGTGCTGTCCCTTTAAATGTGATGGCCAGAACTCCCTTGGAATTCAATTATGCTTGTCACACCCTTGTTCCTGGCTCCGTCCCCAATGTCTCCTGGCTCCACCCCCAAAGTCTCCTGGCTCCACCCCAAAGTCTCCAGATATTTCTTGAATTGGACTTGGCAACCCTAGCCCATAAGGGGGCATCATTTTTTAATCCCTCCCCCCCCCAAAAAAACCCCAACATGTAGATCTGGTCCTGGTCAAGTTGCACCTTTAAGACCTACAAAGTTTTATTCAGAATGTCAGCTTTCGTGTGCTAGAAGCAGACGTCATCAGACAATCGGATGGAAGGTGAAGTCTGCTTCTAGCACACGAAAGCTGACATTCTGAATAAAACTTTGTTGGTCTTAAAGGTGCTACTGGACTCCTGATTTGTTCTAAAGTTCCTTTGAGGAAGGCTTGAGGAAGTTGGCTTCAATATATCCAATGAAGTCTCTGGGCTCGCAAAAACTTACACCCAAAATTAAGCGTTGGGCTTTGCCACCAGGTGCCCCCAGTCTCAAATTTTGTTCTGCTGCTTCAACCCAACGGAGCTCCCCGCCGGAAATCTTTCTTTTTGCGTGGGTGTGCACATAAAGGTTTATACCCCAAATTAAACTTTGTTGGTCTAAAAGGTGTCACTGAACCCAAACTCTCACATATGTCTGTTCACACTTTTCTTATCTGTATATGAACTTGCTGCTATTCACAGGTCTTACTAAATGCTTTAATCCAATCTTAGCTATATTTATCACAAAGTTACTTATTTTATTTAATTCAACTTGATTTTTAGATTCATATCTCACCCTATCCCGCAAGTGGACTCAGGGCGACTTACGACAATAAAACAAAAGTTAAAATAATATCATAAGTATTATGCATCTTTAACTAGCTTTTCTGGCAACTACCCCCGTTATACCTATATGTGGGGCTTCAGGAAATTTGTTTCAATGTATGTGAAGAAGTGTAAAAAGGTAAAGGTAGTTTCCTGTGCACACACCAGTCATTTTCGACTCTGGGGTGACGTTGCTTTCACAACGTTTTCATGGCAGACTTTCTACGGGGTGGTTGGCCATTGCCTTCCCCAGTCATCTACACTTTCCCCCCAGCAAGCTGAGTACTCATTTTAACAACCTCAGAAGGATGGAAGGCCGAGTCAACCTGGAGTCGGCTACCTGAACCCAGGTTCCGCCGGGATCGTGAGCAGAGCTTAGGACTGCAGGACTGCAGCTTGACCACTCTGCGCCACGGGGCTCTAACAAAAACTCAAACCGAGGATGAAACTTCGTTGGTCTTAAAGGTGCCACTGGACTCAAGCTTTGTTCTGCTGCTTCAGACCAACACGGCTGCCCACCTGAATATAGCCCAGGCCCAGCCTTAAGGAGCTTTAACACACTCTGCGTTTGTTGCCTGTGACACTCTCACCGTCACTCTTCAATTCTGACCTGTTGATTGACTTTGCTGGTTTTCCAACACGACGAATGATATCTAAACCAAACTGGTTGTTCTTCCAATTTGTTAATTGTACTCAGGAGTCATTTTGTAGAAAAAGATGCCGGAGCTCATTAGCACAATGAGCTAATGAGCACACTTCGATGAGCGGCTGCCTGTCGTTTTGGCTTGCGACGCTTTCCCTTACGGGGTGGGCATTGTGTCGGCCCACGCGTTGCCTTGGGCATTCAGAGTCAATTTGAAGTGGCATCGTAGCTTGACAATGATCCCACAGATGCTGAAGCTCAGCATTCCTTTTGTCTGCACTGTGTTGTTGCCACCTTTTCCTGTTGTATATGACTTGCAGTGTTTAGCATCATTTAGCCCAAGCTCTCCTCTTCCATCTTTAAAATGGACTGTGTTCATTCTGACCTAGGGTTGCCAAGTCCAATTTAAGAAATATCTGGGGACTTTGGGGGTGGAGCCAGGAGACATTAGGGGTGGAGCCAAGATCAAGGCTGTGACAAGCATCATTGAACTCCAAAGGGAGTTCTGGCTATCACATTTAAAGGGACAGCACACCTTTTCAATGCCTTCCTTCCATAGGAAATAATGAAGGATAGGGGCACCTTCTTTTGGGGCTCATAGAATTGGACCCCCTGGTCCAATCTTTTTGAAACTTGGAGGATACTTTGGGAAGAGGCACTAAATGCTGTACTGAAAATTTGGTGCCTCTACCTAAAAAAACAGCCCCCCCCCAGAGCCCCAGATACCCACGGATCAATTCTCCATTATTTTCGATGGGAATAAATCTCCATAGGGAATAAGAGAACCCAGCAGACATTTCCCTCCCCTCCCCCCACTTTCTGACGACCCTGAAGTGGGGGGAGGACCTCCAAACCGGGGGATCCCCTGCCCCCACCTGGGGATTGGCAACCCTATTCTGACCCTGGTTCCAGACTCCCTGGACTCCCTTTTTGTGTTACCACTTATGGACTGAGTTAACTCTGGCCTAGTGTCAGAGACACAAGACTCTTATTGTTATGAACTCATATTGTGTTAACACAGGCCAACTGCTTCTATGGACATTCAGTGATAAGCAGGTTATATTAAGGGTAGCACATGGCAGTTCAGTGTGTCTTGTCTTACCCTACCGCAGACTTGCACCCCCAAACTCTGTTTGGGCCACTCTCCACCTTCATGCCTTCTGCTTCAAGAATCCATGGAACAGGTCGTATCACCCCTCCCCCTCTGCAGTGTTCCTTAATGTCTCTATATGTTTCATCTCTATGTTTCTTAGGTCTGTATGTATGAAGAGTGAATTTATTTTCCATGTATGCTTGGGTTTTTTTAAATAATAAATATCATTTGTTTTAGTCAACATCTCCTCGTTCTTGGGTAAATTTCTAAGAGACATCTCCGGTATACACAGGTCCTGGATGCCGTTAAGCGTTTAATTGCCCACCAAACTAATTCCCCAAACCTCTTTTGAGGGCAATTCAGCTTACAACAACTTATTTACATATGCCAAACACCCCCGACGTCACCGGAAGGTTGTACCAAATTATATCCACTCGGCATCTACCTTAAAATGCTTCTTGAAGTATAATTGTCATAGTAAAACCTTACTCCCATCATACTTTTTAAAATCACTTTCTCTTATGTGGCCACAGAGGCATGAGGAAGATTTCCATCTGTCTGCTTGATATGTTTTGGTTATTTTCCCATCTTTTCGGGAGACAAATATTAGAAAGTTTATCAAATCTTAGAGTTCAGCAAAATTTTCACAGGAGGTTTGAACAATGGAGCCCAGAAGCAAGCTTTTTTTTTGGGGGGGGGGGGGTGGGGGGGGAGATAAAGAAAGAGCGTAATAACATTTAGAGGTTCTAGAGCTCCACTCCTGTGATTCCTGCTGGAAATAAGACCCGATTGTACAATTTTGGCATAGATTCTGACTTGGTATTATTTTGCATGCTTAACCACCACTCACCAGCTATATATAACTCTGCTCATTTTAAAATGTTGATGATGTTTAGTATAGACAAAATAATATGGGACAATTTATGTAAAGAAAGCATTGTAGACGTAAGCTTGTATTTTTTGAAAGTAGTTTTATGCAGAATAAGGTCCAAATGTATTGTGCTCTCTATTCCCCCTATCCCCTACCCTTACTCTTTCTGAAGCTAATAAAACTCTTTAAAATTATATATAACTCTGCTCACTGTACGCTATTTCATCGTCTGATGAAGTGCACACGCACACAAAAACTTACATTCTGAATAAAACTATGTTGGTCAAAAAGGTGCAACTGGACTCCAACTTACAAGCAGTTTCTGCTTGCAACAGGAGAGCGGCGCGCCAACTCCTAGCTCTGCAGCATCTTGTTTGGTGAGAGCCAGTTTGGTGTAGTGGTTAAGTGTGCGGACTCTTATCTGGGAGAACCGGGTTTGATTCCCCACTCCTCCACTTGCACCTGCTGAAATGGCCTTGCGTCAGCCATAGCTCTGGCAGAGGTTGTCCTTGAAAGGGCAGCTGCTGAAAGAGCCCTCTCCAGCCCCACCCACCTCACAGGGTGTCTGTTGTGGGGGAGGAAGGTAAAGGAGATTGTGAGCCGCTCTGAGACTCTTTGGAGTGGAGGGCGGGATATAAATCCAATATCTTCATCTACCTCACAGGGTGTCTTTTGTGGGGGAGGAAGGTAAAGGAGACTGTGAGCCGCTCTGAGACTCTTTGGAGTGGAGGGCGGGATATAAATCCAATCTCTTCATCTACCTCACAGGGTGTCTGTTGTGGGGGAGGAAGGTAAAGGAGATTGTGAGCCGCTCTGAGACTCTTCGGAGTGGAGGGCGGGATATAAATCCAATATCTTCTTTTTCTTCTTCTTCTTCTTCTTGTGCGAAAATGAAGAGAAGCACTGGGGGCAAAAGGGCTTTTCACCTGGGACAAGCTGTAGTGTGAAATCGGTATCTCTCTCTCTGAAAAAACTCTATGATAACCATAGAGGTTTTTCCTGAGGGATAGAGGTTCCTCCCAGCAATGTGCCCAGCGTGATAACATCACTTCTGGGTGACGTCATTGTGCCACGTGCACTTTGTGCACGCTAGGATTATCCCTTGCCCGGAGCCAGGTAGGACCTGGCAACCATATAGTGAATACTTGACAGACTTGCCGAGTGTAGGCTGGCATCCAGTGGGAGACAGTGGGGCAGGAACACTGGAGGCCACTAGGAGTGACATTGAGAAAACACATCTGGAGAAAAGGCAGAAGTGATGTCTCTCTAGGAATTGCCAAGAACTCTACGGTAAAACTCTATGGTCTTGGCCAGTGATGGGAGGTGGGGATGGTGGATGGAGGAACCCTAGCATTTGAGCATGCTTGAGAGCTCTATTATTTGAGTGTTCCTGGTGATGGCTACAGAGGGGATCCAAAATGTTTGCCACTTCAGTAGGGTTGCCAAGTCCAATCCCAGAAATATCTGGGAACTTTGGGGGTGGAGCCAGGAGACTTTAAGGGTGGAACCAAGAGACACTGGGGTGGAGTTAGGGAGGAGGGGGGAAACGGCGCCAGGGAGCGTGGTGAGCCGCCCCGTCTCGGAGCGGGCAACGCCGCTGTGCAGCTGCTGCCTCTTCTCCGCTCGCCGTGGCTGCTCCTCTGAGATGGGCTCAGGCTGAGCCCATCTCGGAGGAGCAGCTGCGGTGGGGGGGCCGCAGTGGGGCGGCCTCGCCCGCTCTGCTCCACCTCTGGGGCGGAATCAGAGGGGGGGTGGAGGCGGGCCGGGGGCGTGGCGAGCTGCGAGTCCGGGTCCTAGAAGGGCCCGGATTCGTGGCTTGCCATGCTCCTGGGCTGTCTCCGCCCTCCCCTTCTCTGGTTTTGCCTGCGCTGCTGCCGCCTCTTGGCTGCTCCTCCGAGATGGGCTCAGCCTGGGCCCATCTCAGAGGAGCAGCTGCAGTGGGCGGGGAGGGGGTGGGGGTGGCAGCGGCGCGGCGGCCTCACCCGCTCCGGGATGGGGCGGCTCGCCATGCTCCCCGGCGCCGTTTCCCCCCTCCCCCCACTTCCATTTTTTTGGGGAGCGGGGGAAGAGGGTGGAAAACCTGTGGTCCCCCGCCAGGGCGGGAGGGTTGGGAAGCCTACACTTCAGGGAGCATCGCCACTTGCTTTGAATCAGCTTAGTTTGCCATTAGTGATATTGTTCTGTGCTTACATAGTGCAAGAACAACCTAGGTGATCCCTGACCAGCCACTTCTGCATTAGAGTTGCAAACTCCCCTGCAGCTTCTGGTGGGGGACTGCCTTCGCGTGTGCAAAGCGCATGCGGCGCAATGACGTCAATCACAAGTGATGTCATCGTGCAGATGATGTCATGTGCCGGATGCTCTAGCAATTTGGGAGGCAAAACTCTATGGAACAATAGTTCCATAGAGTTTTCCCTCCCAAATTGCTGGAGCATCTGGGAAAACCATAGTTTTCTCAGAAGCTCCTAGAGCGGCAGGCATGATGACGCCACTGTGAGTGATCTCATCGCGCCAGCAATGTTGGGGAGGATCCCCCCCCCCAGCAGCCCAATGTGGGCTGGTGGCTTGGGAATCTCCCAGGTGAGGGAATCCCCACTTGGGCTGGCAACCTGGCAGGCCTATTCTGCATCATTTCTTAATCCTGTTGGAGTCCCTTTCTGGATCATAAAATTATCCTCTGTTTCACCTTAGATATGGCCTGGATGATGGATGCTCAAGCTATATTTGCCACCTAACAGATGTTTGATAAGTAAAACCCTCTTGGGAAAGACCTGGGGTAGTAATGAAAAGGGGTGTATTATGGGTGGTAGGCCCTATTTAAATGCAGGATCAATTAACATAATTTCTGTACTTTAATTCAATTACAGCTGTGTGGTTTCATTACTTTTTTCCCCCTCCGGTTGGAACAGAGGACAAAGAGATGGGCTGGAACCGGAATATTAATCCTGCGGGATGTACGGATATAATGAATGTCTTCCTATGAGTAATGTACGGTATGAACTGGGAGTCCACAAGGAAAGGGGAGGACAATTTGGATCTCCACTCCTCCCAGACTCTGGATCCTGTCAGTTCCTCTCTTCTCCCATTCCCCCTTTAATTTAACTTTCAGCTGCTCTCAAAATTATTTGCTCCTGGAACATGTTTGGTTCTGAATCTGGCCTATCTAGACCAGGGGTCCATGGCCTGTTAGCAACCGGGTCATGAGTTGTATAATTCTTTTATTATATATTACAATGTAATAAGAAGAAGAAGAAGAAAAAGAAGAAGAAGAAGAAGCAGTCATTTTGTAGAGAAATAGGTGGTGGAGCTCATCCAGGGATTGTTATGCAACTGCACATACTATTCAATGGACAAGGAGGTGGAACTCTCAGAAGGAGGAAGAACTCAGAAAGAGGAGGAGGAACTCTCAGAAGGAGGAGATGGAACTCTCAAAAGGTGCAGGAGCTGTGCTCCTGTGAGCTCTCACTGAATCTGAGGCCTAACAATAATAATAACAATCAGGGCTTTTTTGGGAGAAAAAGCCGAGCAGGGACTTATTTGCATATTAGGCCACACACCTAGGGCTGCCAATCCCCAGATGGGGGTAGGGGATCCCCCGGTTTGGAAGCCCTCCCCCCACTTCAGGGTCATCAAAAAACGAGGGGGGGGGAGGGAAATGTCTGCTGGGAACTCCATTATTCCCTATGGAGACTTATTCCTATAGGAAATAATGGAGAATTGACTTGCGGGTATCTAGGGCTCTGGGGAGGCTGTTTTTTGAGGTAGAGGTGCCAAAATTTCAATATAGCATCCAATGCCTCTCCGCAAAATACCCCCAAAGTTTCAAAAGGATTGGACCAGGGGGACCAATTTTATGAGCCCCCAAAGAAGGTGCCCCTATTCGTCATTATTTCCTATGGAAGAAAGGCATTTAAAAAGGAATGTGGTCCCTTGAAATGTGATGGCCAGAACTCCCTTTGGAGCTCAGTTCTGCTTGTCACACCTTTCTCCTGGCCCCACCCCCAAAGTCTCCTGGCTCCACCCCCAAAGTCCCCAGATATTTCTTGAATTGGACTTGGCAACCCTACATACACCCCTGACATAACCAATGTTTTGCACAGGCCTTTTTGTAGAAGAAGTCAAGCAAGAACTCATTTGCATATTAGGCCACATACCCTGACACCAAGTCAGCCAGAACTGTGTTCCTGCTCAAAAAAAGTCACAATAATAATAATAATAATAAGATGATGACAACAACATTGAATTTATATCCTGCCCTCCACTCCAAATGTCAGAGCGGCTCACAATCTCCTTTACCCCCCCCCACCCACAACAGACACCCTGTGAGGTGGGTGGAGTTGAGAGAGCTCTCCCAAAAGCTGCCCTTTCAAGGACAACTCTGTGAGAGCTATGACTGACCCAAGGCCATTCCAGCAGCTGCAAGTGCAGGAGTGGGGAATCAAACCTGGTTCTCCCAGATAAGAGTCTGCACATATAACCACCACACCAAAATAAAGTGCACAATTGTATCATCCCAAAACTATCACCCCCCGCCCCCTGTCGGTCCATGGAAAAATTGTCTTCTACAAAACTGGTCCCTGGTGCCAAAAAGGTTGGGGACCACTGCTCTAGACCAGATTAATTCTTGTCTTTTCAGGAGAAGTCTTCTAGTTAACTTACAAAGTCGTCTTTTCTGAGTCTCCTCTAGGGTTGCCAGGTCCGATTCAGGAAATCTTTGGGGACTTTGGGGATGGAGCCAGGAGACATTAGGGGTGGATTCAGGAGCAAGGGTGTGATAAGCATAATTGAACTCTGAAAGGAGTGCTGGCCGTCACATTTCAAGGGACTGCACGCCTTTTAAATGCCTTCCCTCCACTGGAAATAATGAAGGCTAGGAGCACTTTCTTTGGGGGCTCATAGAATTTATCCCCTGGTCCAATATTTTTGAAACTCGGTGGGTGTTTTGAGGAGACATACTGGATGCTATGCTGAAAATTAGGTGCTTCTACCTCAAAAAACAGCCCCCCCCCCCGAGCCCTAGATACCCACGGATCAATTTTCCATTATACCCTATGGGAATTGGTCTCCCTAGGGAATAATGGAGTGCCCAGCAGACATTTCTTCCCCCCCTGCCCTTTCTGGAGACCTTGAAGTGGGGGGAGGGCCTCCAAACTAGAGGATCCCCTGCTGCCTCCTGGGGATTGGCAACCCTAGAAGTCCCCACAACTCTACAGAAGCACATATCCCATTTGTGAGCACTTGTACCGCTTCTGCGATTTATAAAGGCGGCAGCTGTTTTATTGTCAGATGCTGTGGTTTTTAAGCTATTGGTGAATAGCTGAATGCAGAGAACATCAGGATTCAGAGCCCTTTTCAGCTTCTCGAAAATGAACAAATTTTCAGGCTGACAAATTGGTGGATCGGTGAAGAGGAGCCCAGGGAAAAAAGCTGGGATGCCCTTGTTCCAGTATTCGGGATTTTTTTTTGGCTCCTGCACTTCTTGGTGCAAGGTTATACACCAAACATGGCTATACCCCATTGAATATGGCTATACCCCATTGAATTTTGTAATTTTCCTCTACATTAAATGGCCCTGACCTAGCAGGCTGGGTTGAAAGTCCTTGTGCTTCCCATGCACTAGAGAAGGAAGCGGTGAATGCACATAAGAATGCCAAACTTTGAAACAGGAAAGAAGAGCTTGCTTGCATCAAAGGTCCACAGCCATCTAGTAACAAAGCATTGTCAAAGAATTTTTTTCTTTGACCATGTTTGCACTTAGATTTTAGGTTTCCTTGGAGCGACATCAGTCAGAAGAAGAAGGAGGAGGATAATTGCAGATTTATACCCCACCCCACTCTCTGAATCAGAGACTCAGAGCACCTTAAAGGTAAAGGTAGTCCCCTGTGCAAGCACCAGTCGTTTCCGACTCTGGGGTGATGTTGCTTTCACGTTTTCACGGCAGACTTTTTTACAGGGTGGTTTGCCATTGCCTTCCCCAGTCATCTACACTTTCCCCCCAGCAAGCTGGGGACTCATTTGACTGACCTCGGAAGGATGGAAGGCTGAGTCAACTTGGAGCCGGCTACCTGAACCCAGCTTCCGCCAGGATCGAACTCAGGTCGTGAGCAAAGCTTAGGACTGCAGCTTTACCACTCTGCACCACGGAGCTCTTATAAGCGGCTTACAATCTCCTTTATCTTTCTCCCCCACAACAGACCCCCCCTGTGAGGTGGGTGGGGCTGAGAGGGCTCTCCCAGCAGCTGTCCTTTCAAGGACAACCTCTGCAATAGCTATGGCTGACCCAAGGCCATTCCAGCAGGTGCAAGTGGAGGAGTGGGGAATCAAACCTGGTTCTCCCAGATAAGAGTCTGCACACTTAACCACTACACCAAACTGGCCCTCAGAAGAAGAATAAGAAGTCAATGATGATGACGACGACAATGAAGATGATATTGGATTTATATCTCACCCTTCACTCTGAATCTCAGATTCTCAGAGCAGCTTACAATCTGCTTTGCCCTCGTCCTCAACAACAGACACCCATGTGACTCTGTGACATCATCAGTGCAGGGGGAGGTGCCAGATGTTAGCCTTGCCAGACAGTCTAGGGCTGGCCCTGACCAGTTTCTAACCCTAGAAGAGGCAGTTTGGACTTCTGAAGAGAAGTCATGTTTGCTCTTCTACCTACCCCAGTTGGAGAGGGCAGAAAGTGCTGTTTGAAGGCACCGCAGCACATGGTTCAATCCGGAGTGCTATCCCTTTATATTCCCTGCACTTGAAGAACAGGACATTTGGTAGTCATCAGTCCCTTCTTGAGAGTGCAATGCTCCAATTTAGCTTTAGAATCTCCTGCAAGTGGGTATCCCAGTTCCTACAGTGCTCAACTACGTGCAACCAGCTCCCATCTGCTCCCCACTGCTGAACGTCCATCCATCTAGACCCCTTCTCCTCCAGCCTTGTCTGGTCACCCTCTCAGGTGTTCAGTCAACTTGGACTGGATAGTCCTTGACTGCTATAAATAGTTCTGAGCCCTCAAGATCTGTTCCCCATAGAGAAAATGGCTGCATTGGAAGGTGGACTCTGGTGTTATACCTTCCAGAGGTTCCTCCCCTCCCCAAACCCCACTTTGCAGAGGCTCCACCCCCAAAATCTCCAGGTATTTCCCAACCTGGATCTGGCAGCCCTATGCTAGAGACAGGTTGCTTCCGTCTCTCCAACCCTCAAACTGTCTTGGACTGGTTGTCCTCCCGCCCCCAGTTCTACAGTTACTCTCTTTCCAGCTGGTGTTTTTGAATTATTTACCAAGATGAACAGGTAAGAGAGGAGATTAAATAGTGGCCTCGGCCATTGTGGAGAGGAAATGGAACGGGACCCAGTCGTAAGCTCTTATGGAGTCAAACCCCTCATTAGCGTTCACTTCTCGAATGGCTTCACATTTTTCTCAATCAACATGAAATCTAGTCTGACGACAACACTTTAGACATCTTTGTCAAGGGGGAAACAAACCCTTCCATTCAGTCACATCGAGAGCTACATTTGATATGCTCTTCTGACTCCTCTAAGTAGACATAGCAGTTGGGATTCTCCATTTATATTATAGACCTATCATCGGTTTGCAGGCTACGAGTGGTAGAATTTTTTTCCCCAAAGGTTCATCTCTTTGGGAACGAGGCAGTACAATCCATAGGATTGCACAAATAAGATGTCTTAATGCAACATGATTTCTCTCCCTGGTTGCCAAGTTACAAATGAACTGTTATCGCGTTGACTCATCTACATTTCAATAGGCCCTGTCTCTTCTCGCCCCCCCCAGTTTAAAGAAAGAACCATGGGGAAAACAGCTGATAACACACCGATAAGTATCAAACTCCCCGTATGAATGGGCTTTATATTCTACTCATTGGCAAACAGGATCAGACACTGCCATTGACTCCTGAGATTAGCCAAAACGATCAACATGGAATTGTGCGAGTGACTAAGCTCTGACAAGCTATAAATTGGCTCACAATTTATTTATTTATTTCCTTTTATTAAAAAAAAAGAAAGAAAAGAAAGAAAGAAAGCCAGGGTATTAGTAGGCGCTTCAAAGCAACCCAGTGATCCATCAACAAACGGTAATCTTTCCTTGGCGGTGCTCTCCACCTGAATTTTCTATTGATCCTGTTGAATATGGAGAAAGGGTGATGATACTCGGTTGGCAGAAGTGACATTTATCAAAGGGATGCCCCAAATGACAAAGGACAGTTATGAACCCATCATTTCACGATGCCATTATATAACGGGTGTGTGTGGGGGAAGATACTAGACAGCAAACTCAAATCCAGAAAATAGCCTGATGCTGATCTACTGTTGGTGCTGATCTACTGTTGTGATGCTGATCTACTGTTCGAGTAGTCAGGTCCTCTTCAGGCATTATGGAGCATGCAGATAGAGTCCTGGGGTCTCCATGCTATGGCAGATGTAACGTGGTAGCTACATGGAAAAGTCTCTGATGGTGCTACTCCATGGAGCTACATGGAAAAGTCTCTGAAGGTGCTACTCCATGAGAGACATTTCCATGTAGCTACCTGGAGAAGTTGTAACAGAATTTTGGAGAGCAGTTTTGACTTATGGAAGTATGGACTTGGGAGTATATTTGTATAGTTTTGTTGTGTGTCATTTCTAATTGTACTATTGAAACGTCATTGCTTACTGTGTATTTTGATATTTTCATATTGTATAAGAGGTGTCTGTTTGATAGTATTATTATATATTATTACATGGTAAAGTATTAGTGAAGACTGTCATGTACTGTTTACTGGGGGTTTCCTTTGCTCGAACCTTGATTACCCCCAGGACTCCATGTGTTTGCTTTTTAGTACCTTCTTTCGGATCAGGCAGGCCTGGGAGACTAATCGCAGTTCTTTCAACGAATGCTTTCTACAAATTCAGAATCCTGCCGTTTACCTCAGTATCTTGTCGCTTCTTGTAAAAGAAGCAGATTTTGGCTTTTAAAGATCTAAAAAGTCTTGCCTCCTACAATATTCATGAGAATATCTCAGCCCTCACATCAGGTCGGGGGCGTAGACTTTCCAATTTCCCGCAGGGGGCTGGGGCTTAGCCAGAGGCATTACTATGATAGGTCCCTAAAAGAACTGCGATCCAATGACATCATAGGGAGGAGCCAGTGACACCACAGGGAGGGACCTCCATTATCACTACCTATGGAGGTCGGGCAATGTGGGATTTAGGGAGAAGCCTCCCAGAAATTTAACAGGAGTCCCCCTAACAATGGGCCAAACCCAGGGAAAGGTGGGAGTTGGCCAGTGGTTATAGTGGTATCTCAGCAGTCTCCTGCTGTGTCGTTTTTGAAATTCACTTTTAGAATGAATGGTCACTTTAAGATCTGCAAACATGCATATCGTGTGCATAGGATAAACTAATGGTCACAAATTTGATGGTAAAAGGCAACACACAAAAGCCTTTAGGAGAACTTTTTAAAAAGTTTCCCTGGATGTTCATTTACAGGCGTCTTGTTTCTGCGTTATTCATAAGAGTAACATTGTACTGAAATTTACAAAAATAAGGCTTGAGCCCCCAAGTCCTGTATTGGTTGCCCGGAGGGGGCTCAGCCCCCCCTGGAAAAATCCGGAGGGGGCTCGAGCCCCTGAGCCCCCCTGTCGTTTACGCCTATGCCTCAGGTGTCCCCAATGTGGTGCCCACCACATTGTGTCAGAATTTCAAAGGTGCTGCCCACCAATACTCCCTCTAAGCTGTGGAGTCTTGTGAGCAAAAAATTCTACTTTGTGAGCTACTGACATTAAAATTATGAGCTACTGCATCAATTAGTTTGCTCTAGGACTATTTTATTGAGCTAAGACAAAACTGTGGGAGCTGTTGAGGACCCCTTTCTTACACCCATCTTAGAGACTTACAAAGAAAGCCATCTTGATGTTATAATAGCAGGTCAAGGGAGACCTTCAAGATTTCTGGTCTCTCGTACCTGGAGAACTCTCTTCCCTTGGAAAACTATCAAAACCCAGACTTCAAGTTCTCCCAAAATGTAACAACCCAGTTTAAGCCTGGCTTTTGTCGGTCAGAGGTAAACTAACTGGGACGAGATCAAACGTGTGCTGTATTTATATCAATCTTGATAGTTTTCTTTTTGCAAATGTGTTATCCACCCCAGTGTTAACAGACCTGCGCTTAAACATAACCGTTGTTCCACAAATGCAGTTACCCTTGCAAAAGCACTTAAATAGTTTCTGGAAGCACCTCTTGTAATGCCACGTCGCTTTTTATGAGTCTGTGTACCAATTGCACTATGAGCCACAAGACAGAGCATGAGACGCAACAGTGGCGTTTGGGACGATGCCTCCCTTTAAGCACATTCGGGATTCCGTGGCGGGAACTCAACACAAGCCTCTTTCAGCAATGTGAAACTGCACATCAGCGTGTGCAAGAACACAGATGCGTGTGGAAAAGGACTCTACCATACAGGCTGCTGTTTCCTACCCTGACCCCAGTAGTGTTGGATTCAGATTCAGATTCTCCAGCCCAGGAGTGGCCAAACTTGCTTAATGTAAGAGCCACATAGAATCAACACCAGATGTTTGAGAGCCACAAGACATGAATATCAGACTTAAAGAGGAAGGAAGGAAGGAAGGAAGGAAGGAAGGAAGGAAGGAAGGAAGGAAGGAAGGAAGGAAGGAAGGGAGGGAGGGAGGGAGGGAGGGAGGGAGGGAGGAAGGGAGGAAGGGAGGAAGGAAAGGAAGGAAGGAAGGAAGGAAGGAAGGAAGGAAGGAAGGAAGGAAGGAAGGAAGGAAGGAAGGAAGGAAGGAAGGAAGGAAGGAAGGAAGGAAGGAAGGAAGGAAGGAAGGAAGGAAGGAAGGAAGGAAGGAAGATGGCTTGCTAGCCTTTTATAGGGCCTGTAAAACAGAGCTGTTCTGCCAGGTCTTTGAGTGAGGTGGCAAGCATCTGCCCATTAGATCGGTTGGCCTCCCCTACTGTACTATCCTACTGCACTGATTTGCTGCACTGTCCTGCTACACCATCTCATCATATTGTTTTGCCGGACTATTTTGTTGCATTGAATACTGCAATTGGCTTTTTATTATTATATGATTTTATTGTGATTTTATTATTGATGTTGTGCTCCGCCCTGAGCCCCTACGGGAGAATGGGTGGAATATAAATAAGCAAAGGATGATGATAATGATAATAAAAGATGGGGAAGGAGAAAGAAGTGGAAAGAAAGCAACTTTAACTCCAAGCTGCTGACTGGCTTGGCTTGGAGCAGTGATTTAAAGAGAAAATGCCTTCTTCTCCAAGCTAGCTGATGGGGGTGTTGGGGCTTTGAGAGCCCCACAGCATGTGTGAAAGAGCCACATGTGGCTCCCGAGCCACAGTTTGGCCACCTCTGCTTTAACAGAAGATGTTCTTTATAGCATGACTGTCCTCTTTTGAAGCACAGTCCTGCAACCTTGGGTGGGGAGGCAGGGGGATAAAGCATAGTAAGCATATGATTGCCTGCAAATGCAGTATTGGACTTGGCGGTGAATGCTGTGCTGCTGTACCCATGGACACCAGGGGATCAGTCACAGCCATCTTTACCCTGGCTGGAAAACACAACTATTCATTCCAGAAATGCATCCAATACAAGCAGCAATAGGGAGGTCTACGAGCAACTCCCCTAACCACATTGGGCACCCACGGCCCTCCTCACACCCAATTTGCGCCAGATTTCAGAAATAACCGACCCCAGTAGACTATTGCCAGTTTCTACACAAGCCTGCAGAATAAGCCCCAGCACAAACAGTCCCATGGTATAATTGCTTAAAAACCAAAGTATTTCCGACGCATGACAGGTGAGACGCGTGAAGTAAAGCTCAAACAATAATGCATGTTCTGTTGGTGGCACCGGCATGTTGGTGGCATGAGGTCTTGTTCAAAGTGCATGATTAGTAGAGTTGGAAGGAATTATTCAGCACGTCCCACCCCCACCCCCCCACCCTCTCCCCAAAAAAACAGCCTTTAAAAAACTGGTCTCCTTAAGGAAATTATGATCCCCATTACCTTCTCTTCCATGTATTAAAGACACCTCGGGAAAGCTTTCTTTAACAGTACCATTTTTTTTTTAAAAAAAAGACATCCTCGATGTTTGCCAGAATGCCAGCTCCACAGAGACAACCCCACCGCCTAGGACGGTAAAAGCATTCACAAGAAAGCAATTTCCCCCCCCCCCCCCAAATCACATTTCCTAAAGCAGCAGCATTCGCAGAATCCAGCTTCCGCCAAACTAAGGAAAGCCAGCAACGTCTCGGAGCCCCCCAAAAGAATTCACAGTTAAGCTCCCACCCCTCCGAAAAAAAAATCAGGATATTCGTGACTCTTTATGCTTGGATTGGGGGGGGGGGGTGTTAAATAACAAAAAAACGTAGCACTGCTATCTTTTGTCAGTCTGGGTAGCATAGCACGGCGCCGCTGATGGCCCCTCGCGGGGGTCGGTCTGTGTGCCATCGCTTGCCAAACACTTGGCACAAATGAAGGCGATCTATTTGCGCCTGGGAGACGCTGGATTGCTATGGAGATAACGGGGGCGTGCGGAGAGCAAAGTCCTCTTGGAAACTAGGGGCATCCGAGCTCCGTCAAGTCCTAAGCAGCGGGGGGAGCAGCGAGACTTGGCTGCGAAGAGACCTGGGGGGCAGGGGGGTGGGGGGGGGGGCTGTCGCTATTGCCCCAGAAGACAGGACTCCAGAGCAGCGTTCCCTCTAAGCGGAGTGGGTGTGAGCTAGCTCACAAGTTTTTTTTTAGCCTCCAGCACACCCATTTTTGGTCTTCGCTGGAGGGGGGGGGAGGATATATATTACGATTTATTTATCACATTCAATTTCTATCCCGCCCTCTCCGCGAGCGGACCCAGGGCGGCTCACAACAGTCATCCTCCCAAGTTAAAAACCCATCGAACATCATTGCAACTTTGAATTTGAATTTAAAACACAAATCCCGATGTTAAAATTACGATTTCAAGTGAATTTGGGCAGGAGCTCGCAAAGAGACATTTTAACTCGCAAGACGGCACAGCTCAGAGGGGATATTCGCTCCGGAGCCCCGCGAAGGAGAGAGACTCCTCTCCTGCTTCGGAGCCAGGTAGCAACACCCCCCCACCCCCACTCCCCGGTCCAAAGTTGCTCTCCTTGGAAGCGCAAGCCCATCTCCCTCCCCACCCCCCCGGCCGCCTGGCACCCTTTTCTGGTGCCAACAACGGCAGCGTCAGTACAACACCCTGGAGAGGCTAAGGCCAGGTTGGCACCGGCTGGCACCGCGCGCCCTGGCAGGTGGATCGGTCCCCAGCCTCCTAAAAAGCCAACAGCCAGCATCCAAGCAAAGGGACCCTCCGAGCATCCTTCTCTGCGCGCCTCTTACCTTGCGGGGCTCCGGCGGAGCGGTGGTTTCCCTGGACGCGCGGCGAGCCAGCCGGGAAGGAGGGCCAGGCGCGGGTCCCCGTGAGTCATCCTCAACGCCGGCGTGGGCTCCCTCTCCGCTCCGGCGGCTGGCGGCTGCTGCTGCTGCCTCGGCGAGGCGACGGCTCCTGCCGGCTGGCTGCCCGACGAGCGCGTCCCATTCTGCAGCTTCCTGCAGGGGGGGGAGAGAAGCGTCAGGCAGGCAAGCCGGAGGGGAAGCGGCGGCGGCCGAGCGGGAGGGGTTGGGAGGGAGAGAGCCGAGAGGCTGGCCGCAAAGGAACGTACCATCGGATCCCGGGTGCACGCCCCCACCGCGCGCAATAACGCCTTCCGCAACTAGATTTTTTTTGGGGTGGCTGTTTTACGCAGTAAAAATCCAGCTGCAAAGACGCATGGCTTGGCGTAGTCCGGTAGTTCCCAGTGTTGCAGGCGTCTTGTGAGCAAAAAAGTCAACTTTGTGAGCTACTGTTATTAAAGTTGGGAGCTAGTGGCATTCAAGTTAAGAACACAAGCCGTGTTGGATCAGGCCATTGCCCCTCCAGTTCAATATTTTGTGTCACACGGTGGCCAAAAACCCCAAGTGCCATCAGAAGGTCCACCAGCCGGGCCAGATGTGAGCTACTTCATAAATTATTGTGCTCTGGGGTCATTTGTCCTGAGCTGAGATAAAAAGGTGTGAGCTGGAGGCTAAAAGCCTGTGAGCTAGCTCACGCTAACTCAGAGGAGGAGGAGGAGGAGGAGGAGGAGGAGGAGGAGAAGAAGAAGAAGAAGAAGAAGAAGAAGAAGAAGAAGAAGAAGAAGAAGAAGAAGAAGAAGAAGAAGAAGAAGAAGAAGAAGAAGAAGAAGAAGAAGAAGAAGAAGAAGAATCATCGAGTTGGAAGGAACCTCCAGGGTCTTCCGGTCCCACCCCCTGCACAATGCAGGAAACTCACAAATACCTCCCCCTAAATTCACAGGATATTCATCGCTGTCAGATGGCCATCTAGCCTCTGTTTAAAAACCTCCAAGGAAGGAGAGCCCACCGCCTCCCAAGGAGGAAGCCTGTTCCACTGAGGAACCACTCTAAAGGTCAGGAAGTTCTTCCTAATAGAATCATATAATAGAATCCTAGAATCATAGAGTTGGAAGGGACCTCCAGGGACATCTAGTTCAACCCCCTGCACAATGCAGGAAACTCATAAACACCTCCCCCTAAATTCAGAGGTTATTCATTGCTGTCAGATGGCCATCTAGCCTCTGTTTAAAAACCTCCAAGGAAGGAGAGCCCACCACCTCCCAAGGAGGAAGCCTGTTCCACTGAGGAACCACTCTAAAGGTCAGGAAGTTCTTCCTAATAGAATCATATAATAGAATCCTAGAATCATAGAGTTGGAAGGGACCTCCAGGGTCATCTAGTTCAACCCCCTGCACAATGCAGGAAACTCACAAACACCTCCCCCTAAATTCAGAGGTTATTCATTGCTGTCAGATGGCCATCTAGCCTCTGTTTAAAAACCTCCAAGGAAGGAGAGCCCACCACCTCCCAAGGAGGAAGCCTGTTCCACTGAGGAACCACTCTAAAGGTCAGGAAGTTCTTCCTAATAGAATCATAGAATAGAATCCTAGAATCATAGAGTTGGAAGGGACCTCCGGGGTCATCTAGTCCAACCCCCTGCGCAATGTATGAAACTCACAAATACTTCCCCCTAAATTCACAGGATCTTCATTGCTGTCAGATGAAGAAGAAGATGGTATTGGATTTATATACCGCCCTATACTCTGAATTTCAGAGCAGTCACAATCTCCTTTACCTCCTTTCCTCCCCGCCCCCCGCCCACAACAGACACCCTTTGAGGTAAGTGGGGCTGAGAGAGCGTTTTACTTCAGCTGCCCTTTCAAGGACAACCTCTGCGAGAGCTCTGGCTGACCCAAGGCCATTCCAGCAGGTACAAGAGGAGGAGTGGGGAATTGAACCCAGTTCTCCCAGTTCTTCCTTTACCACTACACCAAACTGGTTAGCGGGAACACTGGCCCGGATCCTCCCTCTCTCTCATGGTGGCTTGGAGGAGTGCTGCCGCCAGGGCTGGAGTTGGCAAAAAGTTACTTTTTTTCTGGAGTGAAGGGGGTTAGGGGCAGTGTTCTCTCTAAGCTGAGTTGGTGTGAGTTAGCTAACAGATTTTTAAACCTCCAGCTCACACATTTTTGTCGTAGCTCAGGAAGGATGACCCCAAAGCACAATTGATGCAGGAGCTCACAACTTTAATGCCAGTAGCTCAAGCAGTAGAATTTTTGCTCACAAGACTCTGCAGCTTAGAGGGAACATTGGTTAGGGGCAATACTCCCTCTGAACTGTGTTTTGTAAGCAGAAATTCTACTTTGTGAGCTACTGGCATTAAAGTTGTGAGCTACTGGAAGAAGAGGAAGAAACTGGATTTATATCCTATCCTATACTCTGAATCTCAGAGTCTCAGAACGGCTCACAGTCTCCTTTACCTTCTCCCCCACTAACAAAAGACACCCTGTGAGGTAGGTGGGGCTGAGAGAGTTCTCCCAGAAGTTGCCCTTTCAAGGACAACTCCTATGAGAGCTATGGCTGACCCAAGGCCATTTCAGCAGCTGCAAGTGGAGGAGTGGGGGAAATCAAACCCAGTTCTCCCAGATAAGAGTCTGCGCACTTAACCACTACACCAAACTGCCTTGCTCTGGGGCCATTTTTCCTGAGCTAAGAGGAAAATGTGTGAGCCAGAGACTAAAAAAACTGTGAGCTAGCTCTCACTAACTCATCTTAAAAGGAACACTGGTTAGGGGGGCTTCTTGGAAGCCATCACTGAAGATTCCTCACCCCCCACACCCCAATTGGTCCAATTGGGGAGGGACGGTGGCTCAGTGGTAGAGCATCTGCTTGGGAAGCAGAAGGTCCCAGGTTCAATCCCCGGCATCTCCAAAAAAGGGTCCAGGCAAATAGGTGTGAAAAACCTCAGCTTGAGACCCTGGAGAGCCGCTTCCAGTCTGAGAAGACAATACTGACTTTGATGGACCAAGGGTCTGATTCAGTATAAGGCAGCTTCATATGTTCATATGTTCCTGCAGAGCTGGTGTTTGGAAAGGAGACCTGCCTTCTGCTGGGGCAGAGAGGTTGCTGCAGGGGCAGCTTGTGGAGTCCAAAGAGAAAGAAGGGTGTTCTTCCTGGCTTTTTTTTTTGGGGGGGGGGGCAGGGAAGGAACAGGAAGTCAGGACTTCCAGGTGAGAAGCCCTGGCAGACTGAAGCAGTAGAACCAAGTTAGAACAAAGTCTTGAACAAAGTCTTGAACAAAGTCTTGAGTTCAGTGGCACTTTGAAGACCAATGAAGTTTTATTCCAGGTCTGAGCTTTTGTGTGCACACACGCTTATATCTGAAGGATATACACAAAAACTCAGACCTGGAACAGCCCTGAACAAATTCTGAGTTCAGTGGCACCTTTAAGACCAACAAAGTGTTTTTTTTAAATAATCTTTATTTGTTATTCTATTTAGTCCATTGCAACAAATATTTGTATTTCCAACATGCCCTTCCTCCCTCCCCCCCACCCTTTACTCCTAGTCTCTTCCCTCCAGCCATGGGCACAAAGTCCTAATCTTCCACTGAATGTCCGTCCTTCCTTCTATCGCTGTCCATTCTAGGTAGGTCTTCCATCTGGTCATAATTTCCTTGGTTTTCACATCCCATGTTTTCACCTTGTTAAGTACTGCCATGATGTCTGACTGTATAAATTCAAACAAATAATTGTGCCAGATTTCTACTGTCCATTTACTTTTGTCCTTCCAACCCAAAGCAATAACCACCTTACCCGCCAATACCATAGCCTTAACTAAATGTTGCATACTTCTGTCTATTATTGGGCCACCTATTGTACTTACCAACATAAGATTAAACTCTATAGTTAATGTTATACTGCATACTTTTCTAATTATTTCGATAATTTTGTTCCAAAAAATCTTTACTTCCGGGCATTCCCACCACATATGTGCATACCAACCTTTAGAAAGTTTACAATGCCAGCATAGCGGACTCAATCCTGGAATCATATTAGCTAATTGTGCTGGGGTCTTATACCATTTTGTAAGAAATTTATATTCAAGTTCTTTGAATTTAGTTACTTTGATTTCTTCTATACCTTTCTTAATTTTTTCCACCGTCCTGATATCCAGCCCTCCTGGCTCCATCTCCTCTGTAAATACTATTTTTTCCTTGTTTACTATCATCATTCTATATATCTTCCCTACCAAACCCTTTTTCTGCTTTGCCATTTCTTTGTATAATACTTCCATTGGCGTGTCTGTCCAAAATTCTACATTTTCGCTAATCTTTTTTACTGTCTTGTATAGCCCAGCTACTTTAAACCAATATTGCTTTCCTATTTCTTCTGTTATTTCCTGTAAGGGTTTAAGATTTCCACTTCGAAACATGTCTTCCACTCTGCAATAACCTTTGAGATTTAACCTTTCCCACCAATTAGTTTCTTGCACTTCCTCATTAACAGTTTCCAGGGGTGCCCATCTAGAAACTCTTCCTAATCAATACGGCTGCCATTTCTTCCAAACCTCTAATGAAGCTCTTCTAGGGCCTATTGTTAATTTTAAGTCTTTATTCGTAACTTTAGAAAAAATGCCCGATCTACCTATATTATTATTTATTTCATTCTCTAATTTGACCCACTTCTGAGTCTTTTCCTCACCTATTTCTAATAATGGTTTTAGTTGGAAGACTTTGTAATAAATGTTTAGGTCTGGAATTCCCTGTCCAAATTCTTATTTATGATTATATATTATTCGCTTATGGAATCTGCAATTTTTACTGTTGAATATCCATTCACTTAATGCTCTATTCCATTGTTCAATTTTATTTTTAGTTGTTCCCAGAGGCAACGTTTGAAATAGATATGTTAACTTTGGTACCCAAAACATTTTAGCACTTCTTATTCTAGAAGATATCCCTTACGTTTTATTTTTCCATCTTTTCATGTCTCTCTCAGTTTTTTTCCATATTTTATCATAGTTTTCCTTTATCATTTTGTCAATATTTTTATGCAGAACTATACCTAAATATTTATATTTCTTAACCCCCAATACTATTTTCGTAGACCTATTTAACGCTTGCCTTTCTTTTCTGTTAACAATAAAATAAATAATTTCTGATTTTGCCAAATTAACCCCTAGCCCTGAACACTTTTCAAAGTCCTCTAGGATAATCTTAATCTCTTTAACACCCTCTTTAGGGTTAGACATAATTACAATAATATCATCAGCAAAAAGGTTAAGCTTCATCTCTTCGTTGCCTATCTTATAGCCCTCTATTCTACCCGAATTTCTAATCCGTTCTGCTAGTTGTTCCATTGCTATTATGAATAAAAGAGGAGATAGAGGACAACCCTGTCTTACTCCTCCTTGTATAGGAAATGCTTGTGTATGGTTATTATTAACTCTTACTTTCGCATTACCTCCTTTATAAATCTCCTGAAGTGCCTGTAGGAAACTTTTCCCTATCCCAATTTTCCTCAACATTTGCCATAGAAAGCTTTATAAATGTCCAGTTTTAGTAACCCTATTTTTTCCTTCTGACCATGATATAGGACATTGGGTATATTTCTAATGGGGTGTGTGATGTTTCTACCTTTAATAAACCCATATTGGTCCCCTTTAATGATTGTCGAAATGACCTTCTGAAGTCTGTTAGCCAATATTTTTGCAAAAATCTTATAGTCTTGATTTAATAGGCTTATTGGTCTGTATGAACCTACCTCTTCCGGGTCCTTTTGAGGTTTTAGGATTAATATTATTTCTGTTTCCCTCCACGTATCTGGGGCATTCTTTCCTCCCAACACTTCATTAAATACTGCTTGCATTTCAGGTGCAATAATTTCAATCATTTCTTTATAGAATTCACCTATAAAACCATCTAGCCCTGGTGATTTACCTTTTTTAAAACCTTTTATTACATCCTTTATTTCCTGGACTGAAATATCGCCTTCTAATGCTTCGATCCTCTCTTTCTCCAAAGAAAGACTAATAGACTCCTGGAACTCCTTTATGGGCTTTTCCTTATACAAATTTTTATAAAAATTCTCAAAGGCCTTAATAATTTCCTTAGGGCTTTGTGTTGAGTTTTTGTTAATTTTTATACTTCTAACCTTCTGCTTTGCTTTTTTAATCTTCAAATAATTCGCCAGTCTTTTCGCCGTATTAATACTATTCCTCTGGAAATCATTCCTTACCATAGTTTCCTTTTTCCATATTGTAGCTATGTCTAGTGCCTCCAGCTGTTTTTGGATCTCTTTTATTTTGTTCTGTTTTGCAGGGCAATATTTTATCATTTGTTCCTTTTGTAACTTCTCCAATTCCTAAAATTTGGCTTGTCTTTTTTCGTACCATTCTCTTTTCATCCTCTTTTCACTCTTTATACAATGCCCCCTTATTACCGCTTTGGCAGCATCCCATAATATATTAGTGGGAAATGTTCCTCTATTTTCCTTAAAATATAAATCTATCTATGTTTTCATACAGTTTCTATCCTCTTCTTTTGCCATTATTAAGTTATTATATCTCCAAGGTCTTTTTGTTATTGGTAAATTTAACTCCAACTCAATACTTATAGGAGCATGGTCAGATATCCAGATTGGGAAGGTTTTAATTTCTTTTATAGACATGTTATTATTCTTTTCCAGGATTATATAATCTATGCATGACACCGTTTTATGCCTACTAGATATGTATGTGGGTCTAGGTCTAGAACTTGTAAACTCATATGCTTCTTTCAATCCCCATTCTCCCAATTTAATATTTTTTATTCTTTGTTATGTCCATGTTAAAGTCCCCTGCAACTATTAATTCACCCTCTGAGAATTGTTGAACCTTCTTGAAGACCTTAATTAGAAAATTCTTTTGTTTTTTGTTTGATGCATAAATATTCACTAGGGTAACCCGTTTACCTTCCATTTTAAACTTAACTAATAGGTATCTACCTTCCTTATCCGTTAATGTTTCAGTATCCTCTACTGTTAAGTTCTTATGGATCAAGGTTGCCACCCCCCTGGCCTTGGAAGTCCCTCTAGCTTCAATACGGATCTTTTATTAATGGTGTTCTATCTTTTTTTTTATGTGTCTCTTGTAAACACATCAAATCTATCTTTTGTTCTCTAGCTAATTTAGTTAACCTATATCTCTTAAGATTTGATATTAACCCATTTACATTCAGTGAAAGTATTCTTAATGACCTATCCATTTTCATTATTTTTTTTTCTCAATGGCCTCCCTGGCTGTGGGTGATTATCTATATATATATAAATTAGGAAATACCTCCCCCCCCCCACCCTGTGGTTGAGACAGAAATGTGAACGAAAACATCATCCCGTCTCCCACCTTCCAGAGTGTATGCATCCCTAATTCTCCCCCTACATAACATTCCAGATAATTAGCTCATTAAACTCTTGTAAACTTCCCTTTATGAGGTATCCTCATAAGAACATAAGAACATAAGAGAAGCCATGTTGGATCAGGCCAACGGCCCATCAAGTTCAACACTCTGTGTCACACAGTGGCAAAAAATTTTATATACACACATACATTGTGGCTAATAGCCACTGATGGACCTGTGCTCCATATTTTTATCTAAACCCTTCTTGAAGGTGGCTATACTTGTGGCCGCCACCACCTCCTGTGGCAGTGAATTCCACATGTTAATCACCCTTTGGGTGAAGAAGTACTTCCTTTTATCCGTTTTAACCTGTCGTTTTAACCTTCCTCAGTGGAAGCCGTCCTTCGCCTTTTGTCGAGCCTGCTTGATGCTCCTTCTCCTGGATCGTCGGGTGTCCCCATGGATTCCTCTTCTCTGTGTACACTCAAGCCGTCTGTGGCAAGTCCCAAACTTCTCAAAGGTTTTCTGCCTCCTTGGGGTTTCTAGCTATCATCCTCTTCCCATCTTTGAATATTATTGTTGTAGATGGGTACCCCCATGAAAATTTTACTTTGTTGTCATATAGCTTTTTTCCATAAGGTCTCATTAGGTTTTTCTGCTTAATAGTCTCTTGGCAGAAGTCTTCTCGCACCCAGACCTTATTGCCTCTGAAGGACAAATCCTTCTTCTTTTTCAAAGTTTTATAAACTTCTTGCTGTAACTTCTCTCTTGTAAATTTAATAATAACATCCCTTGGAGCCCCTCCCTCTCTTCTCCTCTGTAGTCTATGGGCTCTTTCAATTTCTTGAGGCTGAACCTAAACTCCTTTTTCTTCAGTCCATTCTCTCAACGTTCCCTCTAGAAGCGTATTATTTATCTCTTCAGTAATTCCTGAAAATATGAGGTTAGCTCTCCTGTTCCTGTCTGAAATCATTGCCAGCTGGCTAGATAACTGATCTATTTTTTTGTTTATTTTTACTTGCTATATCCTTAGCTAAATTAGCCGTCTGAGTTGTAACTCTGAGTTCTTCAGCAATACTTGAAACTGCTTCGTTTACTGTTTTGATTTCTTCCGATAGCTGCCCCAGTGAGGCTGTTACTATATTTTGAAAAGCAGACAGTTGCTCAGATAACTCCCTAATTGTCTTCGCCATTCCTCACACTTTGCTAGGCCTAATGAGAGCTTGTATTCGCACAGGGCATTGCCTCCTTAGAAGAGTAAAATATAGTTGTTTTCTTACCCTTGGGGTGCTCAGATAAGACTTCTTTCAGTCACCAAAGACTCCTACAGCAATTTCCTCTTACTATTAGCCTTGAGGACGGGCTTATCTCAATTTATTTGAGCCTTTAGCAATTTACGCTGAGGAGAGAACAGGCCAGCTGTTGGCTTTCTTCAGCACATGCGTACAACTCCGACCAACAAAGTTTTATTCCAGGTATGAGTTTTTCAGGTGTATGCACACTAAATGTGCACACACAATGCTCCCTCTAAGCTGTGGAGTCTTATGAGCAAAAATTCTACTCTGTGAGCTACTGGCAATTAAAGTTGTGAGCTCCTGCATTGATTAGTTTGCTCTGGGGCCATTTTTCCTGAGCGAAGACAAAAACATGTGAGCCAGAGGCTAGAAAACTGCAAGTTTGCTCACACTAACTCAGCTTAGAGAGAACACTGCTTCAGATATAAGTGTGCGTACACACAAAAGCTCATACCTTGAATAAAAACCTCATTTGTCTTAAAGGTGCCACTGAACTCAAGCTTTGCACAGGACTTCCAGTTAGCAATATGCAAGGGGAATATTTCCCTTTCCTTCCTTCTGTTAAAAAGCCACATGAGCTGAAACAGAGCAACCTAACTTGCATTACCCAAATGCGAATAACCTTGCTGCTAGAAAAGTGACATCAGAATTGCAAGGAGAATATGAACAGAGTTATAGATAATCACCTCAGCCTCTATGCCCTCCAGAAGAACTGGTTGGCCACTTTGTGAGACAGGATGCTGGACTAGATGGACCTTCACTGATCAGATACAGCAGGGCTCTTCTGATGTTCTTATGAAGGCCTTGACCTCTATGCCCTGTTGTTGGCCCTCCAGAGGAATTGGTTGGCCACTATGTGAGACTGGATGCTGGCTAGATGGACCTTTACTAGTCTGATACAGCAGGGCTCTTCTGATGTTCTTATGAAGGCCTTGACCTCTATGCCCTGTTGTTGGCCCTCCAGAGGAATTGGTTGGCCACTATGTGAGACTGGATGCTGGCTAGATGGACCTTTACTAGTCTGATACAGCAGGGCTCTTCTGATGTTCTTATGAAGGCCTTGACCTCTATGCCCTGTTGTTGGCCCTCCAGAGGAATTGGTTGGCCACTATGTGAGACTGGATGCTGGACTAGATGGACCTTCACTGGTCTGATACAGCAGGGCTTGTCTGATGTTCTTATGAAGACTTCTTTGCCTTGTGTTGGCCTTTTAGAAGAATTGAATGGCCACTGTGTGAGACTGGATGCTGGACTACATATGAACATATGAAGCTGCCTTATACTGAATCAGACCCTGGGTCCATCAAAGTCAGTATTGTCTACTCAGACTGGCAGTGGCTCTTTAGGGTCTCAAGTTAAGGTTTTTCAGACCTATTTGCCTGGACCCTTTTAGTTGGAAATGCCGGGGATTGAACCTGGGACCTTCTGCTTACCAAGCAGATGCTCTACCACTGAGCCACCATCCCTTCCCATGATCTCTATGCCCTGTTGTTGGCCCTCCAGAGGAATTGGTTGGCCACTATGTGAGACTGGATGCTGGCTAGATGGACCTTTACTAGTCTGATACAGCAGGGCTCTTCTGATGTTCTTATGAAAGCCTCGGCCTCTGTGCCCTGTTGTTGGCCCTCCAGAGGAATTGGTTGGCCACTATGTGAGACTGGATGCTGGACTAGATGGACCTTCACTGATCTGACCCAGCAAGGCTCTTCTGATGTTCTTACAAAGGTCTCAGCCTCTTTGCCCGGTTGTTGGCCCTCCAGAGGAACATTGGTTGGTCACTGTGTGAGACAGGATGCTGCCTAGAAGGAGTGGGCTGATCCAGCATGGCTCTTCTGATTTTTTTTGTTTCAAAGAGTAAAATCAAGTGTCTCATGTTTTGCTTGTTTGAAATACAGTTACAAGTGTGTTGTTTGGTACTAATACACAGAAGCGTGGCACAAGTATTGTCCAATGTTTGGCCATAATTATATGGTTGTATATTTGTTTATATTTTCCTTGCCAATTGTTTATTGGAGGCTATAAGGATGCCAGCCTCCAGGTGGGAACTGGGTATCCCCTGGATTTACAGCTCATCTCCAGACTATGGAGATCAGTTTCCCTGGAGAAAATGGGTGCTTTAGAGCAGCGATCCTCAACCTTTTTGGCACCAGGGACTGGTTTTGTAGAAGACAACTTTTCCATGGACCGTGTGTGTGTATGTGTGTAATGGTTTCGGGATGATACAATTGTGCACTTTATTTTGGTGTGGTGGCTAAGTGTGTGGACTCTTATCTGGGAGAAATGGGGTTGATTCCCCACTCCTCCACTTGCAGCTGCTGGAATGGTCTTGGGTCAGCCATAGCTCTAGCAGAGTTGTCTTTCAAAGGAAGCTTCTGGGGAGAGCTCTCTCAGCCTCACCTACCTCACAGGGTGTCTGTTGTGGGGAGGTAGGAAAAAAGAGATTGTGAGCCACTCTGAGTTTTTGAGTGGAGGGCAGGATATAAATCCTATGCCATCATATTATTATTATTATTATTATTATTATTATTATTATTATTATTATTATTATTATTATTATTATTATTATTATTATTATTATTATTATTATTATTATTATTACATTGTAATATATAATGAAATAATTATACAACTCACTGCACAGTTGCTAACAGGCCATGGACTGGTACCAGTTCACAGACCAGGGTTGAGGATCCCTGCTTTAGAGTAGGGGTGTCAAACATGCAGCCTGGGGGCCAAATCAGGCCCTCAGAAGGCTCTTATCAGGCCCCTGAGCAACTGGCTGTCATCTGCTTCCTTCTTCTTTCTTGCTTCCCCCTGCATCACAGCTTGCTTTGCCAGGCTTGCTCGATCGCACAGGAGCTACAGAGCAAAGCCTCTGCTTTTTTACTTGGTTGAGGCTCCTCCCTTGGGGAGAAAGTGGAAGAGAGGGTGATCTTGCTTTGCCAGGCTCTCTCAATCGCATAGCAGAGCTACTGAGCCAAGCCTCTCTTCCTTCTGTTGGCTGAGGCTCCTCCGCTTCCTTGTCCCTGGGGAAGAAAGGAAAGAGCCAGAGCTTCCGTTGCCCAATTCACATGGGAGAGGTACAAAGAAAGTTCCTTTAAAACCAACGACTGCTAATGTTTTAAGCATGCTTTAAGTTTTCCAATCTTTAATTTGTCTGTGTCCTTTATAAAGTTTACATCTCTGCTACCCGGCATTACATTTTATGACGCACGTGGCCCGGCCCGACAGCAGCTCATTTATGTTGGCTCCGGCCCTCATAACAAAGGAGTTCGACATCCCTGCTTTAGAGGGCACACTCAATGGTGCAGTGCTCCCAGAAGTCCCTGTTCTCCAAAGGCTCCATCCCCAAGTCTCTAGGAGTTTCCCACCCTGGATCTAGTAACTCTGGGCAGTGGCCAGGGGGGACCTGGAAACAGCATTCCCTCTAAGCTGAGTTAGTGTGAGCTAGCTCACAGTTTATTTTAGCCCCCAGCTCACCCATGTTTGCCTTAGCTGAAGAAAAATGGCCTCTCATGCCCCCGAACAACTGGCTGTCATCTGCTTCCTTCTCCCTCTCTCTTGCTTCCTTCTGCTTCATAGATTCCTTTGCCAGGCTTGCTCAATCACACAAGGGCTCTCCATGTCAGCGCAGGGTTCATTGATTCTTCAAAGTAATAGAACTCTTTCTTTTGAAATAAGTTTCTTTTATTGAATATACGATGTTACTACTGCAGAAGGTCTTTGAGAGTGATAACATACATTGAAAAGGCACTAGCATTTATGGGGGCACATCAAAGACAGGGGCCTCTAAATCATTCTCAAAACAAAGTTATTTTCCCTCTCCAAGGTGTTTGATTCACACGTTGGCTATCTCCCTTCCTGGGCCATCCCGCCTCCCCCCTTCGGCCGATGTCCTTGCAGCGGCTGGGAAGCGGCGGCGCCTCCCTCTGGTCTTCCCGCCGTTTATGGCCTCTGGCGCCCTGCTCTTCCCTCCCCCTGGTTGGCATACCTAGCATTCTATCAAAGGGCCCTAGGGTTAGTTCTAAGCAAATAAACAGTATAGGCAATGTGGTTAGGATCAATAGGATGCAATTGAACACAAGCTGACACTCCATTGGCTGAGGCTCTAACCCTAACGCTAATAACTTATGCAGGAGCTCGCAGCTTTAATGCCAGTAGCTCACAAAGTAGAATTTGTGCTCACGTGACTCCGCAGCTTAAAGGGAACATTGCCTGGAAACCCTATGGCATAATGCTTCTTTCCCCCCTTGTTTTCCCTCGTTACAATGACCTTTTCCCTTTTTCTTAGGGGAGGGACAGTGGCTCAGAGGCTCAGCATCTCCTTGGCATGCAGAAGGTCCCAGGTTCAGTTCCCAGCATCTCCAGTTAAAGGGTCAGGCATCAGGTGACATGAAAGATCTCAGCCCAAGATCCTGGAGATCGGCTGCCAGTGTGAGAAAACGATACTGACTTCAATGGACCAAGGAGTCTGATGTAGTATTAGGCCTTGCTTGGGAACAGCTGGGATGCTTCTTTTTTTTTTTTTTAAATGGCTCTTGTTTCTTTGAAATCCAGCCCTGCTGGTGAGGTGCTGTATCAGAAGTATCAGGGTTCAAATTAAGGCTGTGCCAACCGTCTGTGTTTGTGATACTGGCTCCGAATTGGCGGATTGGAGACAGCGGAACAAATTGAATCAAGAAATGCAGCTCCCCTCACGGAGCCAGACATCCCAAGTATCTGTTCTGTCACAACTGACAGCTTGAAAACATATCTGAAAATGAAAAAAAGGAGGAGGGGAAGGAACTTAACCCAAACTGAATTGAATTAAGAACCGAAAGGTTAAGAAGATGTGAATGTATAAGGCCCAATAATTCTCTTAGTCAAATTTAAAATATCAAATATTCCCTGAGTTGGATAGTGGGAGAGAGGGTGAGCTTGCTTTGCCAGGCTCTCTCAATGGCATAGAAGAGCTACTGAGCCAAGCCTCTCTTCCTTTTGTTGGCTGAGGCTCCTCCCCTTTCTTGTTCCCCGGGGAAGAAAGGAAAGAGCCAGAGCTTCCTTTGCTTAGTTTCCGAAATCACATGGGAGAGGTACAAAGATTTCAGAAGCTAAGCGGGGCTAACTAAGCAAAGGCTGGTTCTGGCAGATAAGAGTCCGCACACTTAACCACTACACCAAACTTGCTTTCTACCAATGGGACAATTGCCAGTGGAACAACATCGTTTTAATCTGTCCAGCCAACCAAATCTCTAGTGGCTATTCAGGAAGCCCTGTAGGCCAAGCACCCCAGATGGCTCCACTTACTTACCAAAAAGCATCTGATAGGTGCCAGGAATGGTGCTGAAACTACCATATACCTCAAAATCTAAAACACCACACCTCAAAAAGGATATTATAGCATTGGGAAAAGTGCAGAAAAGGGCAACTAGGATGATTAAAGGGTCAGAACACTTTCCCTATGAAGAAAGGCGAAAGTGCTTGGGGCTCTTTAGCTTGGAGAAATGTTGACTGAGGAGTGACAGAGGTTTACAAGATTATGCATGGGATAGAGCAGGTAGAGAAAGAAGTCCTTTTCTCCCTTTCTCACAATACAATACAACAACTCAGGTTTTTACCGGAAGTGATGCAGTGCTGTAGTTGGCATTATAGCCCAACCACTACCCTGCCCCCAGTTGCTAGGCACAGCCTGGCAACCGTAGGACTTCCACAGAGATAGACCTAATCTGGATTGCTTGACAAAAGTTCTCTTCACTATCAGCATTTTGCAGGGCTTTTGAGTGATTATGGATTTTAGCTCAGCATCTGGTGTTGTGTCTTTATGTTCTGGCTTGGTTTTTTGTGTGGTGGCATTGTAACTGATGGTATCCAGAAAGGTGGGCTTCTCTGAAAAGTGTCGTGGAGTTCTCTGATTCATTTCCCCACCCGATTTACACAAAGGTTATGCCTTATTTATGTAAGCTGCCGACTCTCTTGAAGGTAAAAAGGTTGAATACCTAGTAGGTCCTTTCTGGTGTGGAGGGAAATTATGCTAGTGGGAAATAATCAATTGCCTTCATTTTACAGCAATTAGGGGGACGGTAATTGAGATTCATGTTGCACGGAAAACCACAGATTCAGTAGATTATTTTGTAGCACAATGCTGTTCCCGTTGAAAGAGCTGTCACTGCGCAGCCGACTCATGTTGGCATCGATGATACATTAATATATCAACTTGAGAATGAAAAATGCCTTTATAATCAAGAAGACTGGGGCAGCTTAGAAACCACAATGTGGGTTCATTTCTGGAAATTTAACGGGATAATCTACTGATACTTTGCAAGTGCTTAAGGAAAGTCCAATGCGGGCACAAAAGCGAAGGAGAAAAAGACTTCCCCAGAATATGGTTAAGAGCTCTAGGTTGGGAAATAGCTGGAGATTTTGGAGGTGGAGCCTGGGGTGAGTAGGGTATGGGTTGGGGAGGGAATTCAGCAAGGCATAATGCCATAGAGTCTGCCCTCAAAGGTGGCCATTTTCTCCAGGTGAAGTGATCTTGATTGGCTCAAGACCAATGATAACAGTGTGAGATCTCCAGGTGCTGGAGGTTGGCAACCAGAACCCAGAATGATTTGTCAGATACTTGCAGAATAGGGTTGCCAACTCTGGGTTGGAAAATTCCTGGAGATTTGAGGATGAAGTTTGGGGAGGGGCGGGACCTCAGCAGGGAATAGATATCAGTTGCAATTCCAGATCTCCAGGCACCATCTGGAGGTTGGCATCTCAAAATTTCAGGAAGCTTTGGTCTGAATGATTTTTCTTGTGTTAGTCCTCCAGTAGGAGGAACACAAAATGCTAAGGTATCATTTTTAAACTCATTCAGCATCAAGACATGTCATATCATTTTCAGTAAGGCCTTTCTTTCAGTTTACCATCTAGCTTTTAATTGGTCAGTTAAATTGACATCCTTTTGTATATCAGCAAAAACACAGTACAACCATGAAGAAGAAGAAGAAATTGGATTTATAGCCCACCCTTCACTCTGAATCTCAGCGTCTCAGAGCGGCTCACAATCTCCTTTATCTTCCTCCCTCACAACAGACACCCTGTGAGGTGGGTGTGGCTAAGAGAGCTCTGACAGAAGCTGCCCTTTCAAGGACAACCCTGCAAGAGCTATGGCTGACCCAAGGCCATCCCAGCAGCTGCAAGTGGAGGAGTGGGGCATCAAACCTGGTTCTCCCAGATAAGAGTCCACACATTTAACACATTTAACTACACCAAATTGGCTCTCAAAGGAAGGGCATTATTTTTCTTAAAGTAACTTAAGCTGAAACTTAATCAACACCTAACATACTATTTGCATGAGGCTCTCTAAATGTACTTCTTGGGGTTGGCTGACGGAAATCACACACATGGCTCTCTGTGAGTTACAGAGTGAGTACCACTGATTTACGTGCATGTCAGTCCGACTTTATGCCAATTCTGGACAGAAAATGAACGTCCGGATGGTATCAAGGCCTCTGCATCGGTCCAGTAGTTCTGGGCCTATCTGGCCAAATATTACAAGAAATTGTAGCACTGAAGAAGTATCATTTGATCTTCTGGTATGTTTAGACTCATAGATTCGAAGAAGAAGAAGAAGAAGAAGAAGAAGAAGAAGAAGAAGAAGAAGAAGAAGAAGAAGAAGAAGAAGAAGAAGAAGAAGATATTGGATTTATATCCTGCCCTCCACTCCGAAGAGTCTCAGAGCGGCTCACAATCTCCTTTACCTTCCTCCCCCACAACAGACACCCTGTGAGGTGGGTGGGGCTGGAGAGGGCTCTCACAGCAGCTGCTCTTTCAAGGACAACCTCTGCCAGAGCTATGGCTGACCCACGGCCATGCTAGCAGGTGCAAGTGGAGGAGTGGAGAATCAAACCTGGTTCTCCCAGATAAGAGTCCGCACACTTAACCACTACACCAAACTGGCTCTCCAGAATCATATAGTTGGAAGAGACTTCCAGGGTCCCTTGCTGGAGAGAGTCTTCTGGGGACAAAAAAAGAATCCCAACTTCAAGTATAGGCAAATGGGGTCCATGCTTGCTGAGTGTGAGAGGAGAGGAGAAAAAAGATCTTGGGGTCATAGTGGAGAGCTCCATGAAAGTGTCAACCCAGTTCGCAACAGTGGTAAAATAAGGCAAAGTCTAAAATGTAGAATTCACTGCCAAAGGATGTAGAGATGCCCCAGGAATAAAGAACTTTAAAGTGGGATTACAAAGATCTGTGGAAGATAAGTCTATAGAATCATAGAACCATAGAGTTGGAAGGGACCCCCAGGGTCATCTAGTCCAAAATGCAGGAAACCCTCAAATACCTACCCCAAATTCACAAGATCTTCATCACTGTCAGATGGCCATCTAGCCTCTGTTTAAAAACCTCCAAGGAAGAAGAGCCCACCACCTTCCAAGGAAGCCTGTTCCACTGAGAAACTGCTCTAACGGTCAGGAAGTTCTTCTTAATGTTGAGTCAGAAACTCTTTTGATTTAATTTCAACCCATTGGTTCTGGCCCTACCTTCTGGAGCCACAGAAAACAATTCCACACCATCCTCTATATCAGGGGTGGCCAACGGTAGCTCTCCAGATGTTTTTTGCCTACAACTCCCATCACCCCCAGCCATTGGCCATGCTGGCTGGGGCGGATGGGAGTTGTAGACAAAAAACATCTGGAGCGCTATTGTTGGCCACCCCTGCTCTATATGACAGCCCTTCAAGTACTTGAAGATGGTGATCATATCACCTCTCAGCTGCCTCGTCTCCAGGCTAAACATCCCCAGCTCCTTCAACCTTTTTTCATAGGACTTGGCCTCCAGACCCCTCACCATCTTCTTTGCCCTCCTCTGAACCCATTCCAGCTTGTCTATATCCTCCTTAAAATGTGGTGCCCAAAACTGAACACAAGACTCCAGGTGAGGTCTTACCAGAGCAAAGTAAAGCGATACCATCACATCACATGATCTGGACACTACACTTCTGTCGATAGAGCCCAAAATTGCATTTGCATTTGCATCAGTGACTAAAGGGAAACTCCATGTTCAGAGACTGTTAACCTCTGAATCCCAGAGCCAGGAGGCAACATCAGGGGAAGGCCTCAGCCTCCGTGCCCTGTTGTTGGCCCTCCAGAGGAACTGGTTGGCCACTGTGTGAGACAGGAGACTGAATTAGATGGACCACTGGTCTGATCCAGCTGGGTTTCTTTTCTGTTCTTCTAAACTGGAGAGTGTTTATAATGTAACACTGTAAATAAATGATTAGAAAGAAAGAAACATTAATCAAATTAATGTTTGATTTCCTATCCATTGGAATATTCAAATTATAGTATTGTACCACTGAAAAAGAACTAAAAGTTCACATCCGAAAGGAACATTCATTATTGTGAAGATCCAGATTCAAAAATAACAGACCATTATTTTCCAGGAGAAATTGGTTCGGTAATTGGGGCTGGAATCTAAATGGTAGATAATTCACAAATGCTTTATTTGATTGATTAGTACGGTCCAGGTTTAATTGGCAAGAATCAGGTTTTGGGAGGGATACAAGTGAACAATATACTTGCTCACGTTTGTTCAGCTGTATTTATTGTCAGAGGAAAAGAAAAAGACTGTTCTTTTTCATGTATGAAATAGCTAACCGGTGATTCTTTTAATGTCTCAAGTAGGCGCTTACACTTATATTTGGTCACACACACATTGATTTCATTATATCAATTAATTGGCTTCTAGAAGGCGGGTGATCAGTGAAAAATTGTTTGAATGGGTGGCTGACCTCGCGACAACAAATACCACCGTACCAGTTTTTCATGTGCAGCTCTGAAATAACGAAGGCTTGGCCAAATTGATATTGGTATTCTCTCTTATCAGAGAATTGTTGGATCTTGAAGTGGCCCTTCTCCAAGGCTAGTGAAGATGGCTGAGTCTTTACATTCATTTGATGCTGGGAGATAAAAGAGTTCAAAGAACCCAGCGCACTCAGGGGCATTGATCTTTTCTTTTGAAGAAGTGAGTGTAGAACTTTAGAAGTTCTTGCTTTAAAAAAAAAAAACCACTTGCTTTTGTCTGTCTGATATCAGGAACCAGAAGTGTGGCAGTTTTCTGAATAAATAAATAGTTGGAAATGGTGTTTGTTTATTAAAAACTCATAGTAAAAAAAATTCCTTTTAAATTTTTCCAAAGTTGACTGGCACTTTGTCATGGCCATAAAGAAACTGAGAATAGGAAGGGCATCCACGAAGGAGCTAGAAAAAAATCCTTAAGTGTAGAGATGTGTAGCTGGCGACCAGGCCTTGGATTCAGTGGGATTTCACGGGAGCACAGCTCCTGAACCTTTCTGAGAGTTCCACCTCCTCCTTCCCACCTTGTCCATTGAATAGTAGGTGCAGCTAAATAACAATCCCTGGATGAGCTCCACCACCTATTTTTCTACAAAATGACCCCTGCTGGTGACCAAGATTGAGTTAATCCATGTCATGGTTTTCCCCAGTACTATGTATAGGTGTGAGCCAGTTTGGTGTAGTGGTTAAGTGTGCAGACTCTTATCTGGGAGAACTGGGTTTGATTCCCCACTCCTCCATTTGCAGCTGCTGGAATGGCCTTGGGTCAGCCATAACTCTCATAGGAGTTGTCCTTGAAAGAGCAGCCTCAGCCTTACCCACCTCACAGGGTGTCTGTTGTGGGGGAAGACGATAAAGGAGATTGTAAGTTGCTCTGAGA
Source organism: Heteronotia binoei (assembly GCF_032191835.1). Taxonomy (NCBI): domain Eukaryota; kingdom Metazoa; phylum Chordata; class Lepidosauria; order Squamata; family Gekkonidae; genus Heteronotia; species Heteronotia binoei. The sequence continues at coordinate 10,012,502 of NC_083228.1, forward strand.
CTTTGATTCAGAGAGAAGGGCAAGGTATAAATCTGTGGTCTTCTTCTGAAAAGTGGACAGTGAAGAAAGGCGACTGGGAGAAAGTTGATTCATCTAAAATGTGGTGTCGGAGGAGAGTTTTACAGATCCACCACAAAAAAGACAATGAAGTGGGTTCTAGATCAAATCGAGCCTGAAGTCTCCCTAGAAGCTAAAATGACCGAACTGAGGCTGTCACTTTGATCACACAATGCAAAGACAAGAGTCAAAGTCAAAAGATCATAATGCTAGGAAAAGTTAAAGATAGCCCCCAAAGAGAAAGAGCCCTCTAGGGGCTTGATTTGGCCCTTGGGCCGCACATTTGACACCCCTGATCTAGCCCTTTTGATTTGGAGGTGAGGGTTTGTCAAGTCTGCTGTATTTTGATCAACATATTTTCTAACTCTGGTTCAGAAGTAAGGAATTCTGGGTAGCTTACACTGAACACCGAATGCTGCTAGCTAACTCTCCTTCCCCCCTCCTAGCTATGCCTTTGTTATGTAGCCTGCTTTGAAATGCTGATATGTGAACAAGATAGTGGAACCTTCTCAGGCCGGTTGTCTGTGGGAGTGTGAAGCGCCAAGGCCTTGGCTTGGGAACGAGGGAGTAACATCCTAGTGCGAAAATATACTGCATAGAGTGCCCCGCCCGTAGGAATCCTTTGATCTATACCTTAAATGCTTGGTTAATGTCTATGTACCCCAGTCCTTCAATCTCTATCATGGTCTTCAGTTCTGCTTTCAATAAACTAGCAACTTTGTTTCATCCAAAGACTCGTTATTGAATCCAGCCAACTTGACAGGGTTACCCATCACTATCAGAAACCACAGATATATAGTAGAATCATAGAATCATAGAGTTGGAAGGGAACTCCAGGGTCATCTAGTCCATCTAGTTCCTGTAGAATGCAGTAAACTCACAAATACCTCCCCCTAAACTCACAGGATCCTCATTGCTTGATACAGGCCCTACCGGATTTGTTACCTTTTCGGAGGGCCTGTAAGACAGAGCTGTTCCACCAGGCGTTCAGCTGAGGCAGGAGGGCGCCCCTGTGTTACTGCCTATACCATTGGCTATCCTGCGTGAAACAATGCTGATGTCAGGGTGTGTGTGGCCTAATATGTAAATGAGTTCCTGCTGGGCTTTTTCCACCAAAAAAAGAGCACTGCCTAGAAGTAAGTTGCGTCACCACTGGAGATAAAGGCTGTGTATAAATGAAGCAAACGTGGTGGAGACAGAAAATAGGCCCAATTCATAAATTCCATTGCTCTGGAAGCTGTAATTTGTCTGACTTACATGGTTCCTCCTTAGAGATTACCTGTGGGATTTAGGAAGAATGTTGGCCTTGTCCAGACCAATCCCATCTTTCCATGTGACTACATTCCATGTGACTACATTTCTGAATGGCCTACTGAGCTTTAAGTGTATTTGATATCGCACAACTGTTTTCTGTGATACAGCCTGCTGTTGTTAATAACAGCACTCGGGTCATGTTTTAGAGTGTTCAAACTGCTTCATATATATTATTTCAGTAATACTTACTATTTATTAATGCCCGCCAGCACTATTCTTATGTTGTTGCCTTATGTATGGCCGCCCTGGGAGTTTGTCTGAGGTAAACTTTGGCTCTGGGACTTCAGGATTAGGGTTAATGGGACCCAGAATTCATGGGGTCTGATTACAGACTGGTGTATATATTTGTGTGCCCGAGTACATATGACAGAGATCTTGTCTAACACCAGGGCTTAGCCATCTATGGCTTGAGACCTAAATGTGGCTCAGTACAGAGCACATTATGGCTCTGTGAGCATTGGGGTTTCCAATCCCCAGGTGGGGGCAGGGGATCCCTTGGTTTCGAGGCCCTCCCTTCACTTCAGAGGGGGGGATGACTGCTGGCTATTCCATTATACCGTATGGAGACTGATTCCCATAGGGTATAATGGAGAATTGATTCACGGATATTTGTGGCTCTGGGAGGCTGTTTGAGGCAGAGGCACCAAATTTTCAGCATAGCATCCAGTGCCTCTCCTCAAAATACCCACCAAGTTTCGAAAGGTTTGGACTAAGGGGTCCAACTTTCTGAGCCCCAAAAGAAGGTGCCCCTATTCTTCATTATTTCCAATGGAGGGAAGGCATTTAAAAGGTGTGTGGCCCCTTTAAATGTGATAGCGAGAACTCCCTTCAGAGTTCAATTATGCTTGTCACACCCTTGCTCCTGGCTCGATCCCCAAAGCCAATTATTATGATAATTATATGACAAGGGAGTAAGGTTTTATTATGACAATTATAACCCAAGAAGCATGTAAAGGAAGATGCTGAGCTGATATAATTTAGTGCACTTTCCGGTGATGTCAGGGGTGCATAGCATATGCAAATGAGTTGAGCTAATGAGCTCCGGCACCTCTTTTTCTCCAAAATGACCTCTGGCTATCGGTAATCCTAATTTGTATAGTTGCTGATCTCTTGCTCAGAACTTTGACATAGTTTGGCTCTTTAGTTATTAAAGCTTGCCGGAAAGTTATCTAAAATATAACACCATCTCCTCCTTGGACAGTCTAGCTCTTCTACGAAGTGGATTTGGATCATTTGCTGCGTCTGATTGGTGGTGAAAATGTTTTTGTCGGATAACATGATGCTCCCGGTATGTATCAGAGCGATGCGGTGGGTGGGAAGTCTCATGTGTTTTGTAAATGTGTAATGGCAGAACAGTTTGATGCTTGTACTTTTGGGAAACCATATTGACGTTTCTCTTGTGTTTGGAGAAAAACGCTGAGAAGTTAGCGTTGATCGGGGATGTTGGTTGAAGTCTCGCGGCTCACAAATAACGCTGCCTGAGGAGGAATGACTGACATTCTCTAGTCCTGCTGTGAATGTAGGTCAGTAGCATTTGAAGTGTAGTGACAGGACTGCGTGCAGAATTTTTTTTATTTTTTTTTTCTTAACAATATCTTCAGTTCCCCCATTTGCCTAGCAGGTCATGGAAAAGGCACCAAATTCCATTTTTTAAAAAAGTTATAACATGATAAATGCATCAAGTTTAACTCTTGTTCTTCGCATGTGGAAACCAACCAAATCTTGTGTGAGAATTAGGCTAGGGTTGCCGGCTCTGCGTTGGGAACTATCTGGAGATCTTTCGGGGGGATGGAGAAGTGACAGTTGAACCATTTTCCCACACAGTTTACCTCGGAGTGACGTCCCTCTTCACCGCGCAGAGTCTGCTCAGATTTCCCACCATCTGCTCCGGAGGAGCAGGAAGTGCCGGGGCTTCTGCGTCGCAAATGTAAATTGCTAAAACCCAGTTTACGTTAGCGACTCAAAAGCCGCGGCTCTTCCTGCTCCTCCGGAGCAGATTGTGGGAAATCCAAGCAGACACTGTGTGGTGAAGAGGGACATCACTCTAAGGTAAGCTGTGTGGGAAAACGGTTTTGGTTTTAAAATTTGTTAAAGCAGTTTGTTTTAAGATTTGTGCATTTTATTTGTATACTTAGATTGCTGGATTTTAAAAAATGTTTCTTGATGTAAATGTTGAACGCTGCCCTGAGTGTGCTTTGCAAGGAGAGCACTATAAAAGTGGAATAGATAATAAAATGGTAATTATGGTTGATTTCTTTATGCCTCTTAATCTTTTTTTTTAATCTTTTCCTATTTAGGTCTTAAAGCCAATAGGCTGTTCAATTAGAAAAAGACAGCAGTTTAACAACAACAAAAAAAGTTATATCTAATATTCATGAAAAACAAATGCCTAATTGCAGCAACCATATATTTACACACATCTAAAGTATACTAGAGGAGCCCGTGGTGCAGAGTGGTAAAGCTGCAGTACTGCAGTAAAAGTTTTCTGCTGAGTTTGATCCTGGCGGAAGCTGGGTTCAGGTAGCTGGCTCAAGGTTGACTCAGCCTTCATCCTTCAGAGGTTGCTGGGGGGAAAAGTGTAAATGACTGGAAAAGGCAAAGGCAAAGCACCCCGTAAAAAGTTTGCTGTGAAAACGTCGTGATACGACGTCGCCCCAGAGATGGAAACGACTGGTGCTTGCACAGGGGACCTTTACCTTTAAGCTATACTAAAATCTAGATCCGCTAACTTAGACTGTGATCACACACTAAATAATGCACTTTCAATCCACTTTCAATGCACTTTCCAACTAGATCTTGCCAGTTCACACAGTAAAATCCAGTTGGAAAGTGCATCGAAAGTGGATTGAAAGGGCATTATATAGTGAGTGTGATCGCAGCCAGAGTCATTAAATGATAGTCAGAAGCAGGGGTCATTTTGTAGAAAAACAGGTGGTGGAGTTCATTAGCATAATTTATTAGCATATGCCGCCCTCCCCGCCAAAAGCAACCCAACACAATAAAGGAGAGCCCTGGGCGTGCAAGGCCTGCTTGGGCTGGCTAGAGATCCAGCCAGCCCAAGCAGGCCTCGCTTGCCTGGGGCTCTATTGGGCTGCCCTCCCCCCAGTCAAAAGGCCAGCAAGCCACCCACTGCCCAAAATCACACAAGAAGTGGAGAAAGGGTGGCGTGGGCTTCTCCAGGGGTTAATGAGGGCTGCTGGGGACGTGGCAAAGCCCCTGGTGGCTGGCTGGCTGGCTGCTCTCCTAATCCAGGGATTGTTATGCAGCTGCACCTCCTATTCAATGGACAAGGCGGGTGGGGAGGAAGAGGGGGAACCCTCAGAAAGGCTCAGCAGCTGCGCTCCTGTGAGCTCCTGCTGAATTCAAGGCCTGGTCAGAAGAATGAACAGGCTTCTTATTCAGACGGGGCTCCAGAAATTGCCTATTGATCATATGTGAGTTCACCTAGAATTGCAACTGAATGCAAAGTAACAGAAGAAGTGGGTGCACGCTGGAAACTCAGTTCTGGGAAGTCATCTGACTAAGAGATTCTCCTGCTTTACATTGAGCACAAATCTTTCTCTGGGATTAGTGTTCCACTTGTGAAAAAGAGAAGGGCGTAAATGGCAAATGAGGGATTTAGTTAAATAGCAAACAGGGAAGTCGAAAGAAAGGACAGGAAAAGTCCAGGGGAAAGAGAGAACTTGAAGGAGGACACGAGACCTGAAAGGGGATTGGTTACGGTGGGACTGGCCTGTGATTGGTCAGTTTGGGATGCCGTGACCTGATTGATGGAGGTTTGAAAATACTTAGGCAGCGGAAGTTCAGTTAGTGACAGTTGAAGAAGGTTGAAGAGAAGACGGTGAAGGAAATTCTCTGTGAAGAAAGCAGGACCTAAAAACGCTTCATTATGAGAGCAGCCAAGGGAAGGGGGCGTTCAGGATGCCAACCTCCAGGTGAGGGCTGAAGGCAACAGTTGGTCTCCAGAGAACAGATGTTGCCTCCCCTGGAGAAAACAGCTGCTTTGGAAGGTAGAGTCTATAGCATTATACCTCTCGGAAATCCCACCCTTCTACAAGCCCCACCCTGTCTAGGCTCCACCCCCAAATCGCCAGGCATCTCCCAACCCAGAATTATCAACCCTAATTAGGGTTGCCATGTCCCCCCTGGCAACCAATGGAGGATGGCATAGGGTTGCCAGATCCAGGGTGGGAAACTCCTGGAGATGTGGGGATGGAGCCTGGGGAGGACAGGGACTTCAGTGAGGTAATTTTGGGGTATCCCCAGAGACTGGAGTGCCCCATGGCACAGAGTGTTAAAGCTGCAGTACTGCAGTCCTAAGTTCTGCCCACGACCTGAGTTCGATCCCGGTGGAAGCTGGGCTTTCAAGTAGCCGGCTTGAGGTTGACTCAGCCTTTCATCCTTCCAAGGTTGGTAAAATGAGTCCCCAGCTTGCTGGGGGGAAAGTGTAGATGACTGGGGAAGGCAATGGCAAACCACCCCATTAAAAAGTCTGCCAAGAAAATGTCATGATGTGATGTCACCCCATGGGTTGGTCATGACTCAGTGCTTGCACAGGGGACTACCTCTACCGTCTACCTTTTAGACCCAACTAGGACTGCCTGCCAGCCCACAGGAGATTGGGGAAGTGGGGGATCCCCTAGAATCATAGAGTTGGAAGGGACCTCCAGGGTCATCTAGTCCAACCCCCTGCACAATGCAGGACACTCACAAACACCTCCCCCAAAATTCACAGGATCTTCACTGCTGTCAGATGGACATCTAGCCTCTGTTTAAAAACCTCCAAGGAAGGAGAGCCCACCACCTCCTTAGGAAGCCCGTTCCACTGAGGAACCACTCTAATGGTCAGGAATTTCTTCCTGTTGTTGAGCCAGAAACTCTTTTGATTTAATTTCAACCCATTGGTTCTGATCCTACCTTCTGGGACCACAGAAAACAATTCCACACCATCCTCTAGATGACAGCCCTTCAAGGACTTGAAGATGGTGATCCTATCACCTCTCAGCCCCCTGCTCTCCAGGCTAAACATCCCCAGCTCCTTCAACCTTTTCTCATAAGACTTGGTCTCCAGACCCCTCACCATCTTCGTCGCCCTCCTCTGAACCCATTCCAGCTTGTCTAGATCCATCTTAAAATGTGGTGCCCAAAACTGAACACAAGACTCCAGGTGAGGTCTTACCAGAGTAGAGTAAAGTGATACCATCACATCACGTGATCTGGACACTATACGTCTGTTCAGGCAAGCAAGGTCTCAGGTGTGTTTGGAGAAAGGCAGCAGTGCTTGTCACAGTTGAAATGAGGATGACATTGCTGTAGACGTCGTTTATCTTGATTTCAGTGAAGCTTTTGATAAGGTTCCACATACTATCCTTGTGGCCAAGTTGGTGAAATTTGGTTTGGATCCTGTTACCACTAGGTGCATCTGTACCTGTCGACGGATTGCACCCGAAGAATGCTTTGTGAATGGTTCCTCATCCTCCTGGAGAGGAGCGACAAGTGGAGTGCCTCAAGGATCTGTCCTGGGACCTATTTTGTTCGACATCTTTATCAATGATTTGGATGAAGGAATAGAGGGAATGCTTATTAAATTTGCAGATGATACTAAATTGGGAGGGGTTGCAAACACAGAAGAAGACAGAAACAGGATACAGGATGACCTTGACAGGCTGGAAAACTGGGCTAAAACCAATACAATGAATTTTAACAGGGATAAATGTAAAGTTCTGCATTTAGGTAGGAAAAATCTTATCGGATGGGGGAGACTTGTCTTAGCAATAGTATGTGCAAAAAGGATCTAGGGGTCTTAGTGGATCATACGCTGAACATGAGTCAACAGTGTGATGTGGTGGCTAAAAAGGGAAATGCAATTTTGGGTTGCATCAACAGAAGTCTAGTGTTCAGATCACGTGGGGTCTGGGGGGGAAAGTGTAGATGGCTGGGGAAGGCAATGGCAAACCACCCAGTAAAAAGTTTGCCATGAAAACATGAAAGCAGCGTCACCCCAGAGTCGAAAACGACTGCTGCTTGCACAGAGGACTACCTTTACCTTTTTAAGAAAGAAAGAGCACAATAAAATTTAGATATTCCGGAGCTCCACTCCTGTGAGCTCCTGCCCAAAATGAGGTCTTAGAAAAATTATATTTGCTTTACATTTGGGTGTAAAAACCCTGCTGCAATTGGAACACTCCTTGTGCAAGGAAGATGCTTTGAAATAGCCGCACGATCACCCAGCCGTCACTGGTGGCGGGTTAAACTGGTTGCTGGCACCCTGCCAGCGCTCTTCTGCATGAAAGGAGATGCCTCCGTTTTTGCTTGAGGTCGTGCACCGTGAAAGTGAGGGATAAAATGTATGAAGGATGCTTCCAGCTTCCCAGTTCTGACAGCACCGGCCCCCCTGAATTGTTTAATTACCAATTAATGAAAGCTTTCCGTATTATTAACTGTGTGAAATGGCCTGTGCTTCGGAGATGGTCCCAATTAGCCGGTGGCATTAACTTTTCGTGTTGCGTCATTAATGTGTGTCAGCATTCAAGGATCTGAATCACCCAGCACTTGAGATGACGGTAGTGCGACTGGACCAGAACTTTGGTTTTACTGTGGTATGCTTTGTTTGTGATTTCAGTGGTTCCAAAGAATGTAGAACGCTCAACAGTCTAGAAAGAAAGGTGGAAAGCTGAGTCTGGAAAGCTGAGGTATGTTATTTAATCATTTTTTTAAAAAATGGCCTCGGATTCTGAGATACGTTGACATTTGTTTCTTCTGAATTATAGAGCTGCCACATCTGAGTTAAGAAATCCCTGGAGGTAGGCTTCCCAAACTCCTGCTAGGGGCGGGAGTTCCCTGGTTTCAGGGACCCCAACCAGCTGACACAGAGCTAGCCACCAGAGGATCCCCGCCCCCAAAGAGCCCTGTCATGTGCTGCATGATGATGTCACCTGGAACACATAATGCTGGGATGCTCTAGGAATTCAGGGGAAAAAACTCTATGGTTTTGCACAAGGGCACTCTAGCAATTTGGGACAAAACTCTATAGTGCCATAGAGTTTTCCTCAAATTCCTAGAGCATCCCCGTGCGATGTGCCCAGCACGAGACTTCACTTCCAGTTGACATCGTCGCACCATGCACACTGCACACGTGCGGAAAAGACCCCCGCCAGCAGCCGGTGGGGACCCTACCTTGGCAACCCTACCTGGAGTTTTGGGATTAGAGCCTGGAGAAGGCGGGGTTTGGAGAGAGAAGGGAATTCAACAGGATAAATGCTATGTGTGAACTCCATTGCTTCCCTAGGGGCCTGGAGATCGCCTGCTTTTACAACTTATCTCCAGCTGGCAGAGATCAGCTCCCCTGAAGAAAATGGCTGCTTTGGAAGGTGGACTTTGTGGCGTTGGGCCATGCTGCGGACCTTCCACTCCCCCAAACCCTGCCCTCTCCTGCCTCCACCCCCAAAGTCTCCATTAGGGTTGCCAGGTCCGACTCAAGAAATATCTGGGGACTTTGGGGGTGGAGCCAGGAGCAAGGGCGTGCCAAGCTACTAGCCACAGTGTGTGTATATACGTGTGTGTATATATATATAATTTTTTTGGCCACTGTGTGACACAGAGTGTTGGACTGGATGGGCCATTGGTCTGATCCAACATGGCTTCTTGTATGTTCTTAAGCATGGTTGAACTTCAAAGGAAGCTCTGGCCATCACATTTAAAGGGACTGCATGCCTTTTAAATGCCTTCCCTCCATTTAGAAATAATGAAAGATAGGAGCACTTTCTTTGAGGGCTCATGGAACTGGACCCCAGGCCTAATCTTTTTGAAACTTGGCGGGTGGGTGCTTAGAGGAAAGGCACCAGATGCTATGTGGAAAATGTGGTGTCTCTACCTCAAAAAACAGCCCCCCTCAAGAGCCCTAGATGCCCGCAGATCAGGTCTCCATAGGATATAATGGAATGCCCAGCAGACATTTCCCTCCCCTCCCAGCTTTCTGATGAGCCCGAAGCAGGGGGAGGGCCTCCAAACTGGGGAATCCCCTGTTCCCACCTGGGAATTGGCAACCCTAGTCTCCGGCTACTTTCCTACATGGACCTGGCACCCCTAAGCTTCCCTTTTCTCCAGAGGAATTGATCTCTGCAGTCTGGAGATCAATTGTAATTCTGAGAGATCTACAGGCCCCACCTGGAAGTTGGCAAGCCACCTTGCATTCATTGACAGTCTTGTGCTCCTTTTCTTCTTATTACATTTGTCAGTTCAATCAAAACTGGTATAAATAAGAGCAATCCATTTGTGACCATCGGATGTAGGCAATTTCTTTCCTGGCAAGCAGACTAAAACTACTTTCACGGTTCTCGTTTTTACCTTAGCTGCTATACGATACTCCCCAGAGGATACAAATACAAATGTTTATCCTGTAATTTTCTTCATAATCCTTATTCCTATGAAACATTCTGTCTAGACAATCCTTTATGGACAGATAACCCACATTTCAGGATCTGGGCTCTTGGGCTATGGATTGCAACCAGTTGGATTGACCTGGTGAACAGCTGCCCAGATTAACCTGGTGAACATCAGCCCAGGATGCTTGTTTACTTTGAGGGGGTTTTCCTTGGGTTTTTTTTTTAACTGTTTGTAAATTGGTTTAAAGTGTTTTTTGTAAGATGGTTCCCCATCTGGGAGAACAATCTTTTATATAAAATACATAATGGGGTTTTGTTCTTAGAAGACAGATCATTTATTTCGCAGAACTCTGCATATGGATAAACTCTGCATGTCCTGTATTGTATTTCCAGCTTCTTTTATATAATTTTTTTAGTACCTCAAGTTTTATATCCTATATCCAAGATTTTCAAATTGATTTTCTTTTAAGTTAGTGACTGGAGAACATGTGGCCAACTTTTAAAAGGCCTGCATAAAATCACTTTCACCGTATCACTTTAAGAGCAACAAAATTTTCCAGGGTATAAGCCAGGAGTGGTCAAACTTGCTTAATGTAAGAGCCATAAATGTCAGATGTTTCAGAGCCCAGGCCATGGGGATCGGATATGGGGATCGGATATTTGAGAGAAGGAAGGAAGGAAGGAAGGAAGGAAGGAAGGAAGGAAGGAAGGAAGGAAGGAAGGAAGGAAGGAAGGGAGGGAGGGAGGGAGGGAGGGAAAGAAAGAAAGAAAGAAAGAAAGAAAGAAAGAAAGAAAGAAAGAAAGAAAGAAAGAAAGAAAGAAAGAAAGAAAGAAAGAAAGAAAGAAAGAAAGAAAGAAAGAAAGAAAGAAAGAAAGAAAGAAACTAACTTTAAATGCATTCTCCAAGCCCCCCATGTTGGCTGGCTTGGCTTGGAGAAGGGATTTAAAGAAAGAAATGCCTTCTCCAAACTGGCCAATGGGGCAATGGCGGCTTTGAGAGTCACACAATATGTGTGAAAGAGCCACGTATGGCTCCTGAGCCACAGTTTGGCCACCCCTCCTCTAGAGCTAACAACTCAGACTGATTTCCCACTTGCCTTATGCCGTTCTCACACGCCTCTTCTCAGTGGGACTTCCATCTGATTTCACACTATCCGCCCCGGGGCTGCAACTAGCTTTGGCTTTTTCCTGTGGCAAACAGAAACCTCTAAAAACCAGTTTCTGTTTGCCATGTGAAAAAGCGGAAGCTAGTTGCAGCCCCGGGGCGGATAGTGTGAAATCGGACGGAGGCCCCGCTGAGAAGAGGAGTGTGAGAGTGGCGTAAGGCGAGTGGGAAATCGGTCCCAGTCTTTCCCAGCCACATGACCTCCATTCAGTTTGGTGTAGTGGTTAAGTGTGCGGACTCTTATCTGGGAGAACCGGGTTTGATTCCCCACTCCTCCACTTGCACCTGCTAGAATGGCCTTGGGTCAACCAGAGCTCTGGCAGAGGTTGTCCTTGAAAGGGCAGCTGCTGTGAGAGCCCTCTCAGCCCCACCCACCTCACAGGGTGTCTGTTGTGGGGGAGGAAGGGAAAGGAGATTGTGAGCTGCTCTGAGACTCTTCAAAGTGGAGGGCGGGATATAAATCCAATATCTTCTTCTTCATCATCTTGGATGGATTCAACTTCAGCCAGCTGCCCCTTAACTATTGGACTACCACATCCAGGCACTGGGAGGGTGCTGAGAGCCCTGCCGCCGGCCGCTTATCCAGCCGGAGGAAGAGCTGAGTGCGATCACCTTACTTACGGCACCCAACTCCAAACCCTCTGACAATCTCTGCAAGAGGGTCCCATCCACATCTGAATGCTAAAGTGTGTTGCGCCCACATCTGGATGAAAACAGTTCATCATATCCACATCTGGATGAAAAAAGTTTATTGTATCCACATCTGGATCTTATAGTTTATTGTATTGTGGTTTTCTGGATGACAGTGGCCTTTGGCTAGAAGCGATTTTAAATTTGCATGTCTACATTATAAATAGGAGCAGTGCACCACTTTTCCTAAACTCTGGCATAATCAGGTTAGATGGATGTAGATGATCTCGCCAACAGATAAAATGTTTTTCAATTTCAAGCTTTTCCTCCCGCAAAATTCCTTATAATATAAAATATAACCAGAGTATTTATAATAAGCCGCTCTGAGTCTCTGATTCAGAGAGAAGGGCGGGGTATAAATCTGCAGTCTTCTTCTAATAATTCCTTATAATATAAAATATAACTGAGTATGTAAGGGGAAGGGTAGAAGGCATAAAAAGAGAGGGCAAGACAAGAAGGGTAAAACAAGAAAGTGAGAAAGTTGCTTATAGATAGTGGTTATAGAGAGTAACTACTTATCTCATCTTCATTGTATGTTTGTTTTTTTTAAGTTTGTGCAACTGATAAACTGTTTCTCTTGTTCAAGGCAGCACAAAGTAAGAATTTTTGCTCACAAGACTCCACAGCTTAGAGGGAGCTAACTATCTGGGGATTTGGAGGGTGGAGACCAGGAATGGTGGGATCTAGGGAGGGAAGGGACCTCAACAAGGTACAATGCCATAGATCAGGGATGGCCAACAGTAGCTCTTCAGCTGGCTGGGGCTGATGGGAGTTGTAGGCAAAAAGCATCTGGAGAGCTACCGTTGGCCACCCCTGCCATAGATCCCACCCTCCAAAGCATCTGTTTGCTCTAAGGGAACTGATCCCTTGTCATCTTTGGGGAACAATGGTGGCTCAGAGCATCTGCTTGGAAAGCAGAAGGCATCTCCAACTCAAAATGGTCCAGGCAAGTAGGCATGAAAACCCTCAGCTTGAGATCCTGGAGAGCCGCTGCCAGTCTGAGTAGATAAGAGGTAGAATCAGGTATAACTTCTTAGCACTGACTGGTTGCAACATGCTCAGTTTTCAGTTTTATGCATTTAGAAACCTGAAGGCAGATCTTCCATGGCTACTGAGATATGCTGATGTCAAGATAGTTTTCCGTAAATAAATGGTAATTTCAGTAATATATTGTCTTGAAATAAAAAAAAAAAATAGAACACCGGGAAGCAGACTCATTCTTCCTGTGGTTTATGAAAAACGGTACAGGTGCGTATAGTCGTTATCTGTAACAATCATATTAAATATTCAAGTTGGGTATTATTATTGGCTCAGTAGGTGTGCATAAACCAGTTTTCTGCTCTGAGGACAGTTAAGAGTCTATCCCTTGGTGTGCTGCACTTCATTTATGAACCGGGAGGGGGGGGGGGGAAATTAAATTTTGGAAAGTTCCAGGGTAAAACAACATTTTAGGGTTTTTTAGAAAGGGAAACACAGTGATATTTCTCGCACAAGTGCCTCTTGTACCATTTGTTATTACATTTTTTGTGTCTCTTCCCATTACAGCACCTGTCTTCCGGGAGCGAAATCTGTCAAAGTCGGGCTTTCAAAAGCACCGCAGGAAGAAAACAGCCACAGGTTTCGTTCCAAACATCTTGTTTCTTGCGGCTCGCGGGAGGATCGTCAAACAGTTTGCAGCGGCCTGGCAATATCAAGAAAGAGGTATTTAATCAGAAACTGGCTGATGAGAGGCTACAGGATTTCTGACGTTTCGGTGATTTGTTATGTCTGCTGCTGCTGCAGGGGGAGGGCTTCGCCGGAGAGGAACCCACGTTACAGCGTAACTTAAATTGGAGGTACGAACAGGGATTGTTAAAAGGTTCAGTATCTTCAAGCGAAGCCCCCTTTATTGTGTACACACTTGTCCACATGGGAACTGCTTTTTCATGGAGCTGTAGTTGTGGTTATGGCGGTGCGTGGCTGTTAAGCCACACCTGTGAGGTTATGGACTTACAGAGATGCCAACTGCTGGTGGTCCCTGGACCAAAGAGTATTTGGCTGTTCTCAACCAGAGAAGATGATGATGATATTGGATTTATATCCCGCCCTATACTCTGAATCTCAGAGTGGTCACAGTCTCCTTTACCTCCCTCCACACACACACACACACACACACACACACACGACACCCTGTGAGGTAGGTGGGGATGAGAAAGCTCTCCCAGAAGCTTCCCTTTCAAGGACAACTCCTACGAAAGCTATTGGTGACTCAAGGCCATTCCAGCAGCTGCGAGTGGAGGAGTGGGGGATCAAACCCGGTTCTCCCAGTTAAGAGTCCGCACACTTAACCACTACACCAAACTGGCTCTCCAGGGCCTTTCAGGATTAGGAAATACCCGGAGATTTTGGAAGGCGGATCCTGGGGAGGATGGGGTTTGGGGAAGAAAGGGATCTCAGCAGGGTACATTGGCATAGAGTCCACCCTCCAAACCAGTCATTTTCTCCAGGGGAACAGATTGCTGCAGTCTAGAGTTCAATTGTAATAACAGGAGGTCTCCAGGTGGCAACTGGAGGTTGGCAACCCGGCCTACAATGGTGGTTTTCTCGTCTTCTTGAGCCACAGGAAGCAGACAAGAGGGGATTTGAACTGTAAATGGCTTATAGCCTGATACAAATCGCTTTGGTTTGTGAACTGACGTTTCAGTTTGTGGTTCGGTTCACGGTCGGCCCCAAAGCAAACTGTAAAAATGCAGTTCGCGCCCGTCCCCGCTCAGTACCGACCCTCTTCCCTCTCCACGCCCACAAGTAGAACAGAGAATGTCAGGAACTTGGTTCTGAATAGAGAGAGCAACCACATCAAAGGTTCGTAAGAAATAATGGCGGGTATTGAGCCGCATGGAAAGAAGATAGCTGCTAAGCCCGGTGCTCCTTGACTGGTCAAATAATTCACAGCGAACAACAACAGTTTAATTGAGAATCGGGGGCTCATCATGATCCCATTAAAGAGCTTTCTATGCAGAGGACTGTGAATCAGCCAGCTTTGACTTTCATGATGTTTCACAACAGCGAACAAGGGAGAGCCAGTTCGGTGTAGAGCCAGTTTGGTGTAGTGGTTAAGTGCGCAGACTCTTATCTGGGAGAACCGGGTTTGATTCCCTACTCCTCCACTTGCAGCTGCTGGAATGGCCCTGGGTCAGCCATAGCTCTGGCAGAGGTTGTCCTTGAAAGGGCAGCTGCTCTGAAGCCTGTTCCACTGAGGAATCGCTCTAACGGTCAGGAAGTTCTTCCTAATGTTGATCCGGAAACTCTTTTGATTTAATTTCAACCCACTGGTTCTGGTCCTACCTTCTGGGGCCACAGAAAACAATTCCACACCATCCTGTATATGACAGTCCTTCAAGGACTTGAAGATGGTGATCATATCACCTCTCAGCGGCCTCCTCTCCAGGCTAAACATCCCCAGAGGTCCATCAGTGGCTATTAGCCACAGCTTATTGTTGGAACTCTCTTTCTGGGGCAGTGATGCTCTGTATTCTTGGTGCTTTGAGGGGGGGGGGCACAGTGGAAGGGCTTCTAGCCCCACTTGTGGACCTCCTGATGGCTCTTGGGTTTTTTGGCCACTGTGTGACACAGAGTGTTGGACTGGATGGGCCACTGGCCTGATCCAACAGGGCTTCTCTTATGTTCTTATGTGACACAGAGTGTTGGACTGGATGGGCCATTGATCTGATCCAACATGGCTTCTCTTATGTGACACAGAGTGTTGGACTAGATGGGCCACTGGCCTGATCCAACAGGGCTTCTCTTATGTTCTTATGTGACACAGAGTGTTGGACTGGATGGGCCATTGATCTGATCCAACATGGCTTCTCTTATGTGACACAGAGTGTTGGACTAGATGGGCCACTGGCCTGATCCAACAGGGCTTCTCTTATGTTCTTATGTGACACAGAGTGTTGGACTGGATGGGCCATTGGCCTGATCCAACATGGCTTCTCTTATGTTCTTATGCTATTGTTATGCAGAATACAGTATTAGCTTATGCTGTTGCGGCTCACAAATCACTATTCTCTTGCTTGCCTATGGTGAATGAGCTCCTTTGCCAGGACACCAAACAGGGAAAGTATGATAAAGTAGAAAAAAAGTTGGTGCTAATTTTGTTTAGATGTTTGCCTGTGTGTCAGCTAACATAGGGATACGAGGGCAGGAGTTTTGGCGGGCGAACAGTTTATAGATTTATTTTGAGACATAGGTATGTGCTTGGCATGTTTGGACCAGGCAGTGTCATAGTTTATAATGCGCCCCCCCCCCCCTAGCATTTTCTTCCCAATTCCTCAAGGCCTGTAAAACCAACCTTTTTTGGCAAGCCTACAGTAACTAATGCTTGAAGAGCTGCCACTAGTATGTCGCTGAATACTTCCATCCATTTACTGTACTGCAGTCCTAAGCTCTGCTCATGACCTGAGTTCGATCCCAGTGGAAGGTGGGTTCAGGTAGCCGGCTCAAGGTTGACTCAGCCTTCCATCCTTCCGAGGTCGGTAAAACGAGTCCCCAGCTTTCTGGGGGGAAAGTGTAGATGACTGGGGAAGGTAATGGCAAACCACCCTGTAAAAGGTCTGCTGTGAAAACATTGTGAAAGCAACGTCACCCCAGAGTCAGAAACAACTGGTGCTTGCACAGGGGACTACCTTCATCTTTAATAGAGCAATACAGAGAATTAAGAACTATAACGAAGCTGGACCGCCTATGTAAGAAATGTTATAGCACCATTTTTAAGTTTTTAAATTATAAATCATTATATATGTTTTGATTTTATGACCATAAGGTTTTATAACCCTTAGGTATTGTGACTGTGAGCCGCCCAGAGTCCGTATGGAGTGGGCGGCATACAAATTTAAGGTAAATAAAATAAACTAAATAAATCCTTTTTTGCTGCCAAGTTGCAGTTGAGTTATGGCAACCCCATAGGGCAGGGGTGGGGAACCTCCGACCCAAGGGCTGTATGCAGCCCTCGAGGGCACTTGGTGTGGCCCTCGGGGATTGCTGGGCCGAACCGAGCCATGTGGCAGCCTCCCTGGGGCCTGGCTGGCCAGCGAGGATTGTGGGGCCCAGCTGTGCTGTGCAGCAGCCTCCCCAGGGCCAGGCAGGGATCACAGGGCCCAGCTATACTGTGCGGCAGCCTCCCTGGGGCCTGGCTGGCCGGCCAGAATTGCTGCAGGGCCTGGAAAAGTCACTGCCACAGTTCAGTTTGCACTTGATTATCCCATATGGGGTGGCCTAATATGCTAATGAGTGTGACCTAATATGCTGATATTAGGGGATGTGGTCTAATATGCTACTGAGTTCCTGCTGGGCTTTTTCTACAAAAAGGGCCTGGACCTATGCATTTGCCTAGGGTGGCAGGCTGTGTGCGTGTGTGCCAGATTAGGCTCTCCCCACATGACTTCAAACGGGAAAGCAATTATTTGCATTAATTTTGCCGGCCTGAATCATTCTCCCTTGGTGGGGCACTGTTTTTTAAGTTGATCATTTTTTATGGTCTGCGAATGATGTTATAAATATCCATATGGCCCATGGCAGAAAAAAAGGTTCCCCAACCCTGCCATAGGGTTTACAAGGCAAGAGAGGTTCAGAGGTGGCTGGTCATTGCCTGCCTTTGCAGAGCAACCTGGACTTCCTTGGTGGTCTGCCTTTCAAATACTGACGAGGGCCAGCCCTTATTATCTTCTGAGATCTGACAAGATTGGCCCAGCTTGGGCCACTCCGATCAGGGCAAACAATTAAGTGTTGTCATCTCACAGCTGACTTATGGCGGCCCCACAAGGAGATAGTCCCTCCTGACTATCCCATCAATCAAATACGCTCATTTGGTGGATACACAAGACAGGGCCTCTTCAGTGGTAGCCCCATGATTGTGGAACAAGCTCCCTCGGGAGGTGGACCTGGCCTCTCTTTTTCAGTCTTTAGGAGGCAGCTGAAGGCAGTTTTATTTAGGACTGTGTTCGATTAAAACAGCCCTAAAAGTGTGGTTTTAAATTTTGGTTTTATTTTTTTTTGCAATGCAATCCATTTCAAGTATTTATTACTCTAGTAAGCTGCTTTGAGTAAGGAAGGTGACTAACAAACATTTTAAATAAATAAATAAACACCTGCAATAGGCAGCTCGGACAAATGGATAGCGCCGTCAGCAATACAAAGGATTCAATATTGCCTTATAAACCAGATGAGAAAATACTAAGTGGTCGTTAAGCCTTGGTTTTATTTGTTTCTATTGATTCTCGACTGCCTTTTAAAAACCGCGACTTGTGATGGATCCATTTTAATTCAGTCAATTGCTTTTCACGTACCTCCTTGACCTGTTAAGGCTGATGATATAGAGCAGGAGTGGCCAAATTTGCTTAACGTAAGAGCCACATAGAATAGACATCACATGTCTGAGAGCCACAAGGCATGAATGTCGGAGGTTTGAGAGCCACAAGGCATGAATGTCAGAGGTTTGAGAACTGCAAGGAAAGAAGAAAGGAAGGCAAATAGACAAGGAGAGGTAGGAGGGAGGGAGAGGTGGAAAGAAAGCAACTTTAACTTTAAATGCATTCTCCAAGCTGCCGGCTAGCTTGGTTTAGTGATTTAAAGGGACAAACACCTTCTCCAAGCCAGCTGATGGAGTGGTGGGGGAGGGGGGCTTCGAGAGCCGCACATTATGTGTGAAAAGGGACACTTGTGGCTCCTGAGCCACAATTGGACTGCCCCGATGTAGAATATCATGCAGCAATTCAATGGCTACTTCAATTTTAATATGATATTTTGCATTATGTATTCAGTGTTAACTTTTTCCCTAAGTCCCTTTTCTTATGCATTCCAATTATTGTTCCATTATTTTGTCTAAAAGCCTACGTGCTAGGTAGGCTTACTTGAATAAGTGAATGAATGATGATATAGAATATCTCATTAATACATTCATTAAGTCCTGACGGTTTTCAGCGTGGATCCTTCAGCAGCCGCCTGATCAGACGCGGCCATTTCCATTTTGATCTGCGTAACCCAGAGATAGGATTTGCTTTGCTTGGCTAAGAAAGGTCAAAAAATGGGGGGGGGGGGGGTTAGCTAGCCAGTTTGCTACACTTTATTGGGGGGGGGGGGGTTTCCTGCTGAAAGAGAGCTGCAAGATTTCAAAGTCTATCCATATGTTTTCTTTCCCATTGCCAGAAATGCCCATTGCCAGAAATGCCAGTTTTGCTATGGCTTTTAATAGTTCTGCTCTTGTGCTATAGCATTGTAACCTCCAGGTTTTCAAAACATATGCTGATTCATGGCAGCAGACTGCGTCTACCTCTGTAGCATCTCACAGGGAACGTTCTTTGTAGAAGCTGAGAAAGGAAGGTCCCGAATGGATGTCACTCTGGTTAAAAATGGCAGATTAGTATGGAAAATCCCCATATTTAGGCCCAAACAGAGTTCAGTGGAGTCCGGTAATTAAAGTGTCAGTCTAGAAGGAGCCCCGTGGTGCAGAGTATTAAAGCTGCAGTACTGCAGTCGGAGTCCTCTGCTCATGACCTGAGTTCGATCCCAGTGGAAGCTGGTTCAGGTAGCCGGCTCCTGGTTGACTCAGCCTTCCATCCTTCTGAGGTGGGTGAAATGAGTCCCCAGCTCGCTGGGGGGAAAGTGTAGATGACTGGGGAAGGCAATGGCAAACCACCCCGTAAAAAGTCTGCCGTGAAAACGTTGTGAAAACGTCACCCCAGAGTCGAAAATGACTGGTGCTTGCACAGGGGACCTTTCCTTCCCTTTTTCCTAGGACAGGAACCTCCAACATGTGTCCCTGGGAGCTATGGCACCTTTAGTGTGATAATAGACCAACATTTCAGGGTGGTTGGGAGGCGTCTTGAATTGGGCCGGCACAAAAAGAGCCGTCCTGAAGCCTTCACACACTCCCCCACAAACTGTCCCCATCCTGTCCATAGGGCGACATGAGGGTGTTCAGACGGCTGTTGCGCACCATTCCCATCACTCAGCTTCCCCATACCTTTGCAGTAGTCATGCACGTGCGTGTACATAGGTACTCATGTGTGCACATAAACTAATATGCACTGAACAGTTCTGATTGGGGGGAAAAAGCCGAATGTGACTTGGGGCGGCTTGGCGGTTTCACACCACCAAGGCATCTCGCTTGTGCCCTTCCACTTCCAGACACTAAGGAGGTAACAGGCGTGCAGCTCAAAAATTTGCTACCGCTTCAGAAGTGGTAGCTTTTTGAGAGAGCCAGTTTGGTGTAGTGGTTAAGTGTGCAGACTCCTATCTTGGAGAACCGGGTTTGATTCCCCACTCCTCCATTTACAGCTGCTGGAATGGCCTTGGGTTAGCCATAGCTATTGCAGGAGTTGTCCTTGAAAGGGCAGCTGCTGTGAGAGCACTCTCAGCCCCACCCACTTCACAGGGGGTCTGTTGTGGAGAGAGAAGATACAGGAGACTGTAAGCCGCTCTGAGTCTCTGATTCAGAGAGAAGCGCGGGGTATAAATCTGCAGTCTTCTTCTTCTTGAGTCACACTGTGGAGGCCAGAGGATGGGGTGAGTATGGGACAAGGACGGGTGGCAGATGTTTGTGTGTGGAAGAATTTTGGGGGGTCGATTTCAGAGGCAGCTCTGAATCAGCCCAAAGTGCCGGTCTGTTAGCAGCCATAGAGACCTTTCCTGGTGCCTGTGAAATGTTTTTAGAAAGTGGGTGGCACCAGGTGGAGCTTTTTCCTAGCAAGGCTTGTGATTGGCCACTGGAGATATGATTGGCTATTCAGATTTTTGCAGCTGCCACCACAGCACAAGAATCTCCACAGTGTGGCTGAAGGCAAGCAACGGCAGCCATTTGGTGGCTGCGCCCACCATGCTGTGTCAGGGTTTCAAAAGTGCCAATAGGCTCAAAAATAGGGTTTCCAGACTGCTGTTGGAAAAAACCTGGAGACTTTTGGGGTGGAGCCAGGAGAGGGCGGGGTTGGGGGAGGGAGGGACCTCAGCAGGGTACAATACCATAGAGTCCAACCTCCAAAGCAGCCATTTTCTCCAGGGGAGCTGATCACTGCCAGCTGGAGATTGGTTGTAAAAAGCAGGAGATCTCCAGGTCCCACCTGGAGGCTGGTAACCATATATGATAGAGGTTTACAAAATTATGAATGGAACAGAGGAGGCAGAGAAAGAAGTACTTCTCTTCCTTTCTCACAATTCAGGAACTCGTGGGCACTCGACAAAACTGAAGAGCAGTAGGCTTAGGACAGATAAGAACATAAGAGAAGCCGTGTTGGATCAGGCCAATGGCCCATCCAGTCCAACACTGTGTCACACAGTGGCCAATATGTGTGTGTATATACACACACACACATATACATACATACATATACACATACACACACTCTCTCGGCTTGACTTCGCGAACGAAGATTTAAGAAAGGTGCAGTAATCCACGTCTGCTGCAGGCTCGCTGGTGGCTGACAAGACCAATGCGGGACAGGCAGGTCCGGCCACAGTGGCTGCAGGAAAAAGTCTGATTCTGATACACACACACATATATATTTATATATATTGTGACTAATAGCCATTGATGGACCTCTGCTCCATATTTTTATCTAACCCCCTCTTGAAGCTGGCTATGCTTGTAGCTGCCACCACCTCCTGTGGCAGTCAATTCCACATGTTAATCACCCTTTGGGTGAAGAAGTACTTCCTTATATCTTTTTTAACCCGACTGCTCAGCAATTTCATTGAATGCCCATGAGTTCTTGTATTGTGAGAAAGGGAGAAAAGTACTTCTTTCTCTACTTTCTCCATCTTGTAAACTTCTATTATGTCACCCTGCAGTCGACGTTTCTCCAAGCTAAAGAGCCCCAAGCGTTTTAACCTTTCTTCTCAGGGAAAGTGTTCCAAACCTTTAATCATTCTAGTTGCCCCTTTCTGCACTTTTTCCAGATAAAAGGAAAATACTTCTTCACCCATTGTACCCCACGGAGGTCTCTGCCCCGCCCAGGCTCTATCCCCAAATCTCCAGGAGTTTCCCAATCTACATCTGACAATCCTACTCCCCACAATCCACCACTGATGGCCGAGGGGGACCTGGTAACCCTACGCAGGATGCAGGACTGGACTGGTCTGATACTGGTTCCAACTGGTTCTAAGGAAGTGCTGAAAGGGCACGAACAGACAGGAAGGGAGGCAAGAGAGGGGAGACGGAGGACATTCTCCCCCAATTCCGCCAACATCCATGTCATCTGGTGGGTGAATTAGTGCCAGAAACCACAGAGTAAATGAAATAATGGAGGCTCAAGAATGATTTGAAGACAGAACCTGAACGAGGTTCTAACAGGATGGAAACGGGGTGGAATTCTAGCAGGAACTCCTTTGCCTATTAGGCCACACACCACTGATGTAGCCAATGAACATATGAACATATGAAGCTGCCTTATACTGAATCAGACCTTCCGTCCATCAAAGTCAGTATTGTCTACTCAGACTGGCAGCAGCTCTCCAGGGTCTCAAGCTGAGGTTTTTCACACCTATTTGCCTGGATCCTTACTTAGTGGAGATGCCGGGGATTGAACCTGGGACCTTCTGCTTCCCAAGCAGATGCTCCACCACTGAGCCACTGTCCCTCCCCAATCCTTCAAGAGCTCACAAGGCCCTTTTTTGTGAGCTCTTGGATTGGCTGCTTCAGGGGTGTGTGGCCTAATATGCAAAGGAGCTCCTGCTAGAATTCCACCCCTGGATAGAAAGATGCTATTCTGGCACAGTTAATGCATGAAACATTCGCCTGACATGGTGTGGTTAGCGCAGCCACAAAATGGCTGCCATAAAATGGCTGCCACAGGAGGAGAAGCCAGCCACAACGCGGCTGCTGCAGCAGCACAGTCAATATCATCAACCGCACTGATGCAATTCAGGCTGTGTGTTTTCAGTGGATTATTTATTCTGTGCATTCATTTGTATTCCACCATTCCCAAACCGCCTTATATTGTTCTCCTCTGCTCCATTATATTCTCTCAACAACCCTGGGAGGTAGGTTGGGCTGAAAGAGTGTTGATACCAGAGCTCTGCCGAATATCAAGGTCAGCCCTAAAGAACATGGGGCTCCCTCAATTCAGCCTGTGTGCCCCCCAAAAGCGCTAAGATGGAGACTGGGGAAAGTCCATATTGAAAGGCTGGGTCACATAGGATAAGACATGCCTCTGCTTGACCTCCCCCCCCCTCCCACACACACATATCTACTTCAGTGGACTCAATGGAAAAATACTGGAATGTGCCGTGCTTGCCTCCACCTTCCATACTGGAATGTGCCGTGCTTGCTGGCCGTGCTTGCCTCCACCTTCTTTGGTTTCGCGTATGTCCTTCAGCTTCAAGAAAGGCAGTATAGTCCCTGTGATCCCCGCTATCCCTCACCCCTTTTATTTCTTAGGTCTTGTATGCGTGCCTATATAATTTGTATTTTAATGAATGATTGCGATTGCATACACCTATATTTATTTTTAAGTAAAACATTCTAAATTGCACTTCTGACTGGAGTCTTTTCTTTTTTTTCACCAGCACTCTGTACCATTGGTAAAGCTCCCTAAGAGCCCTACCTGGGTTTTCTTGCTAATTTCCCCATTTAAAAGGAAACCCAAAGCACTTTGGGTTACAGTGTGACTGGCCCAAGGTCATCCAGTGAGATTCTATGGCACAATTTGGTGTAATGGTTAAGTGTGCGGACTCTTATCTGGGAGAACTGGGTTTGATTCCCCATTCCTCCACTTGCACCTGCTGGAATGGCCTTGGGTCAGCCAGAGCTCTCGCAAGAGTTCTCCTTGAAGGGCAGCTGCTGTGAAAGCCCTCTCGGCCCCACCTACCACACAGGGAGTCTGTTGTGGGGGAGGAAGATAAAGTAGATTGTGAGCTGCTCTGAGACTCTGAGATTCAGGGTGGACGGCGGAATATAAATCCAATGTCTTCTTCTTCAATATCTTCACAAGTGAGGGTTTGAATCCAGGTCCCCCAGATATTTGTCCAATGGTCTTAACCACCACACCACTCTGGCTGTCTAGAGTAACCCAAAAGCAAGTGATGCTCTCTTCCCCGAAAGTTCCAGTGCTGTCTATTTACACTTGGCTGTTCTACAGTGCCCAATTATGCATCAGTGATCGACACATCGTATGCTCACAGATTTTTCTGCAGCTGCGGACACCAGCAGACACAGTTGACTACAACCAATCCATTTCATAAACGGAATCAATTAAGCCGCTTGCATGAGTGTGGCCTTGCAGCATGAGCTTGTCTCGTAATTGCTCCTCTTTCTGGAGGAATTTCAGGCTCTTAGCCCTCGATGTCGCAAATACGTGATCGTTTTTTTATTTGAGAGACTTTCTGCTAATGTGATTTGTCACTCGTTCAACGATTGTTACTTTTATGATCCTTTTTGAAAAGCATATTGTTGACGGCTTTCGGAGGATCCTCCCCCCACAAGCTATTCACATGGATTGAACTGATGGCTTCTTCTAACAAAAATGGTGTCTTCTCCTCCTCCTCCTCTATGGATTGTGACCTGATGCTGATAATTTGACTTAATTTGTGACTTGTTCAAATGCTATAGCTATCTTATCATTTCATGATCCAGTATATATATATATATGGCCAAGGACCTACCTACCTTAGGGACCGTCTCTTCCCACATGTTCCCCAGAGAGTGCTTAGATCCGAAGGAGGCCCGTCTGAAGTCAACTAGGGTTAGGGCCTTTTCAATCACAGCCCCCTGCTGGTGGAACCAGCTACCAGAAGAGGTGAGCGCCTTGCGGAACCTTGGGCAGTTCCACAAGGCCTGTAAGACGGTCCTCTTCCGGTTGGCATATAACTGACTGGTACCTAAAAACTGTGAAGGAATGGTTGTGAGAATAGCACCAAACTGTTAGATTGTTTTCTTGTTTTTTAGTTTTAACTGTTGTAAATTATTCAATGTATTTTAATATTTATTAATCTTATTGTTTTGAATTCCATGATGTAAACCGCCCTGAGCCCGCCTTGGTGGGGAGGGTGGGATATAAATTGTATATATATATATATATATATATATATATATATATATATATATATATATATATATATATATATATATATATATATATATATATATATATATATATATATATATATATATATATACACACACACACACACACTGAAGTTTCATACCAGCCCTCTACACTTGTTCTGTTAGCCACCCCGCTTGCGGAGAGGGCAGTATACAAATCTAATAAAATAAAATAAATTACTGTTGTCAAGGTCCTTGCCATGAAAGTGCTGACTCGTTGTACTTGCCTTTGAACTACATTGAGCTCAATGACTGTTATCTGCTGTTCCTTTCCCAGACTCTTGCACACCTGCTTACTGCTGAGAGTAGCTAGTGGCCCAGGATGTTATGTCTAAGGCCAATGCTTGGTAACACATTGTATCCAAAGTGCAACCTAGGGCACTGTGGGAAGAGAAACCAGAGTTCCCAAAGCAATGCTACGGGGGAGAGTAAAGGGGGGGGGGGGCTTATCACAGCTTGCTGTGCCGTGCATTGAACCTATAATATCTGATCTATTGAACGTATTCAGCTCTGACTCAGACCCCAGTCTGAGGCACACCTTACCTGAAATTCTTAATAAACGGAACCTTTTGGAAAGGAGGGCGGGGAGGGCGGGATATAAATAAAATTTTATTATTATTACTATTATTATTATTATTATTATTATTATTATTATTATTGTTTATTGAGTACTCAGGGGAAAAGCCTGACAACTGTAATATTATTATTAGCATTATTCCCATAGGACAGGGGTGGTCAACGGTAGCTCTCCAGATTTTTTTTGCCTACAACTCCCATCAGCCCCAGACTGCATGGCCAATGGCTGGGGTTGATGGGAGTTGTAGGCAAAAAACATCTGGAGAGCTACCTTAGGCCACCCCTGCCGTAGGACATGCTGAACTTATATAATCATTTTCTTCATTGAATCTCCTCCTTTCTCCCCAGTGGGGGCCCTGAACAGCTGACATCATCCCCCCCCTTCCTCCCTTTTATCCTCACAACACTCCAGCCTCCCACTAGGGGTGGATTTCCCCCCAATTTCGGGACCTCTGACATGCAGCCATGGAACTGGCCAACGGGGGCAGCCCTGCCCCCAAAGAACACTGGTGTGCCATGATGTGCCTGGCATGATGATGTCACCTGGAAGAGAAGTTATCACGCTGAGCACATCATGGGCGGGATGCTCTAGCATTTGAAAAAAAACTCACCCTCTATGATAATCATAGAGTTTTTTCCCCCCAAAGTGCTGGAGCATCCCCCTCTCCTCCATGTGCCTGCCATGATAATGTCACTACTGGGTGACATCGTCGCATCATGTGCATTAAGATCTCCCACCGAGAGCCAGGTATGGCCTGGCAACCATACCCGTGAGGTAGGTTAGACTGGCTGAGGGTGTGTCACTGGCCTAAGGCCACCTGATGAGTTTGCAGAGTGGGTCTCCGAGACCCTAGTCTGAAATTCCAGCTGCTGCATTGTATGTGTGGTTTTCTACGGCTATCTTGTCATTTCATGATCCAGATACTAGCAACACTGAGAAGAACTGGTCACCGCACCTCAAAAAGGATATTATAGCATTGGAAAAAGTCCAGAAAAGGCCAACTAGAATGATTAAAGAGTTGGAACACTTTCCCTATGAAGAAAGGTTAAAACGCTTGGGGCTCTTTAGCTTGGAGAAACGTCGACTGCGGGGTGACATGATAGAGGTTTACCAGATTATGCATGGGATGGAGAAGGTAGAGAAAGAAGTACTGTTCTCCCTTTCTCACCATGCAAGAACTCGTGGGCATTCAATGAAATTGCTGAGCAGTCAGATTAAAACGGATAAAAGGAAGTACTTCTTCACGCAAAGGGTGATTAACATGTGGAACTCACTGCCACAGGAGGTGGTGGTAGCTACAAGCATAGTCAGCTTCAAGAGGGGATTGGATAAAAATATGGAGCAGAGGTTCATCAGTGGCTATTAGCCACAGTGTGTGTGTGTGTGTGTGTATTTATCTTGGCCACTGTGTGACACAGTGTTGGACTGGATGGGCCATTGGCCTGATACAATATGGCCTCTCTTATGTTCTTAGCTAGCTGGTCTGATGGCTTTGGCCTTTTCTGTGTTGGAGGACTCAAAACTAAGCTCGGGGGTGGGGGGAGTGTTGAGTCATTCTCTTGGGATTTGTTATAATAATAATAATTTTTTATTTGTATCCCGCCCTCCCCGCCGAGGCAGGCTCAGGGCGGCTCACAGACATGGAAAGTACCATGATTACAACAATACATTATACAGTAAAATGCATTAAAATCCATTAAATAAATAAATAAATTAAAACCATTACACTTACAATTAAGGTGCTATAATACAAGACCTATCGGATGTATGTCAGATGGCTGGATGTCATTTCAAGATTCAGTCTTGAAAGGCCATTTGAAAAAGGATGGTTTTTACAGGCCCTGCGGAACTGATTGTAGTCCCACAGCGCTCGAACCTCCACTGGTAATTGGTTCCACCAGTGAGGAGCCGTTACTGAGAAGGCCTGCTCTCGAGTTGTTTTCAGTTTGGCCTCCCTTGGTCCAGGGATTTTTAAAAGATTTTGGGAGCTAGATCTCAGTGCTCTCTGGGGAATGTATGGAGAGAGGTGGTCCCTAAGGTAGGCAGGTCCTCTGCCATATAGGGCTTTAAAGGTAATAACCAGCACCTTGTAACCAACTCGGAACACAATTGGCAGCCAGTGCAGCTCCCGCAACCTAGGCTGCACGTGCTCCCACCAGGGTAGTCCCACTAACAGCCTGGCCGCTGCATTCTGCACCAGCTGCAGTTTCCGAGTTCGGTACAGGGGCAGCCCCATGTAGAGGGCATTACAGTAGTCCAACCTTGAGGTGACCGTTGCATGGATCACTGTTGCTAGGTCGCCATGTTCCAGGAAAGGGGCCAACTGCTTCACCCTCCTCAGATGGAAAAAGGCAGCTTTAGCAGTGGCAGCTATCTGTGCCTCCATTGTCAAAGGATGCTCCAGTAGCACTCCCAAGCTTTTGACCCTGTGCACTGGTATCAGTGACGCACCATCAAAGGCTGGTAGGGAGATCTCCTCCCCTGGTCCACCGCGGCCCATGCAAAGGACCTCTGTCTTCGCTGGATTCAACTTCAGCCCACTCGACTTGATCCATCCTGCCACGGCTTAAAACGCTCGGTCCAGGTTTTCAGGGACATCTCCAGTCCGGTCGCCCATCAATAGATAGAGCTGGGTGTCATCAGCATACTGGTGACAACCCAGCCCGTACCTCCGGGCAATCTGGGCAAGGGGGCGCATGAAGATGTTAAACAGCATCGGGGAGAGAACTGCCCCCTGGGGCACCCCACAGTTAAGTAGGCGCCTCTGGGACACCTCTCCCCCAATTGCCACCCTTTGTCCCCGACCTTCAAGGAAGGAGGAAAGCCACTGTAAGGCTAACCCCCGAATTCCTACGTCGGCGAGGCGGCGGGTCAGCAGCCGATGGTCGACCATATCGAACGCCGCCGATAGGTCTAACAACAGCAATACCGCCGAGCCGCCTCGGTCCAGATGTCGCCGGAGGTCATCCATGAGGGCGAACAGCACTGTCTCTGTTCCATGGCCTGGGCGGAAGCCGGACTGGAATGGATCTAAGGAGGAAGTGTCATCCAAGAAGCCCTGTAACTGCAACGCCACAGCCCTCTCGATAATTTTGCCCAAAAAGGGCAAATTTGACACCGGCCGATAGTGAGCCAATTCGGCTGGGTCAGATGTAGCTTTTTTCAGGAGAGGGCGGACCATTGCCTCTTTCAGGGGCGTTGGAAAAGAGCCCTCTGTTCTATGGAATGCTTTCTTTCGAAGACAGCTTATAGAATTTTCAAGCAAAGTACATACAGTTCACATCACAATCACAGTGCGCATCGAGCAAATTCTATAACAAAAAGTGCAAGCTGAAGAGTCAAGTAAGCCATTTAGCTATGAATGAAATATGCCTGTAACAAATAATATAACTGAGTGAAAAGCCAACGTGAATCCATTTAAACCTCATCCGATATGAATAGCATCAGTCGACATTACCACAAAGCTAATCCATTAGTTATATCAGTAATTGCTACTTGCAAGGTTAGTTCCATGGAATACTTAAAGGGTTGGTGCTATCGAGTTGAACATCTAGCTTCCGAGTGAGATGATCCGTAATTCTGAGGTTCTACGTTGTCAGAATACCCAGCTCTTTATATCACTAAGCTTCAGAGAGTTTGTTTTTGTTCTGAATCGCTGCAGTAGTGGTCACGGAAGAGGGAGGAGCCTCAGCCAACAGAAGGAAGAAAGGCTTGGCTCAGTAGCTCTGCTGTGCTATTGAGACAGCCTGGCAAAGCAAGCTGAGCCTCCCCCTCTCCCCAAGGGAGGAGCCTCAGCCAACAGAAGGAAGAAAGGCTTGGCTCAGTAGCTCTGCTGTGCTATTGAGACAGCCTGGCAAAGCAAGCTGAGCCTCCCCCTCTCCCCAAGGGAGGAGCCTCAGCCAATGGAGAAAACTGAGGTTTTGCTTTGTAGCTCTTGTGTGATTGAACATCCGAGAGTTTGGGTTTTGTTCTGAACCGCTGCAGCGGTAGCCATGGGAGCAAGCCAAAACAGAATCCAGTCATGATGGAGGAGATGATAATCGAGAACAGAAAAGGAATTGGTTTGCCAATGATTCCCAGTGTCCTTGTGACGACGTGGAAGTTGAAACTGTTGGCCATGTACCATTCCAGAGACCCCTCCAACCTTTAAGCTTGTGGGCCCTCTTGGAATCCTGACATGGCTTGGTGGGCACAGCAACAAAATGACTGCCACAAAATGGCTGCCACTATAGGCAGAGCCAGCTGCAAAGTGATTGCCACAGCTTAACTTCAGTCACACACTGCAGATTCTTGTGATGTGGGGGCAGCAGATGCCAAAGCAATGCTTTAAAAAAAAAATTCTGCACACGTCATAACATCTCCAGTCAGAAGCCTTGCTGGGCAAGAAGTCCTTCCTGACTCCACCCACTTCCTAAAAACACTTGGCAGGTCCCCCAGAATAGATGTTGGCAGATTCCATGGTGCTCACAGGCCCACATGTTGGGGGGGGGCCCGTACTATTTTTATTGCTTTTAATGTAATGGATTTTTACTAGTTGATTATAATTCAATATATGGAACTTTCTATGAATCAATGCTGCTCTTTTAGGAACTTCAGAACTTACCTTTGACCATAATACATCCTTCCTTCCTTCCCGTTTGGTGTAATGGTTAAATGCATGGACTCTTATCTGGGAGAACCGGGTTTGATTCCCCACTCTTCCACTTGCAGCTGCTGGAATAGCCTTGTGTCAGCCATAGCTCTCACAGAGTTGTCCTTGAAAGGGCAGCTTCTGTGAGAACTCTCTCAACCCCACCTACCTCACAGGGTGTTTGTTGTGGGGGAGGAAGGTAAAGGAGATTTTGAGCCGCTCTGAGATTCAGAGTGAAGGGCAGGATATAAATCCAATATCTTCTTCTTCCTTCCTTGCTTCCTTCCTTCCTTGTGTCATGATTACCTATCAGACCAGGCAAAGTGCGTTGGGGCAGAAAATTGTTCCTAGGAGAGCCTTTTTCCATCTTCATTTAGTATGTAGGCTGTCGCCTTCTTAGGCTGATTTGGCCTTGTGACGCATATCCACGTTTTCTTGTCTTTTGGGCTTGAAGTGGCCTGTTTTTGAAGACAGCCTGGAACCTTCAGATGGTGCAAATTGTATCGGGTCATCTTTCACCTGGTTTCCAGCAACACGCCAACTGATAGTTGCACGCAATTGACATGGGCAGACCTCAGATTCAGTGGGAGCTCACAGGAGCACAGCTCCTGAGACTTTCTGAGAGTTCCACCTCCTTGTCCATTGAATAGTAGGCGCAGCTGCATAACAATTCCAGGATGAGCTCCACCACCTATTTTTCTACAAAACGACCCCTGGACATGGAACACAAGTTTCCTGACAAATTCAATTCAAGTCATTAGAGTGGCCTTTTGAATTCCTTCTGAGGCTGAGACCCATGCGCCTGAAGGCTGCCTTTCCAAATGGGAATCCGTACATCTGTTACAACAGGCATCCAATTTTCTGGCTTATGCCATCTCAACATACCAGTTCTGCAGTGGCAAAAATCTGATGCCCCCCCCCCCCCACACACACACCTTATAGAAACAGGCATGGACAGTGTCACAACTGTACATTTTCCTAAGAGAGGGAAGACCAATCAGGGTTCTTTTTCTAGCAGGAGCTCGTCTGCATATTAGGCCGCGCCTCCCTGATTTTCCTCCAAGAGCTTAGAGGGCTCTTCGTACAGGGCCTACTGTAAGCTCCAGGAAGATTGGCTACATCAGGGGGGCGTGACCTAATATGCAGAGGAGCTCCTGCTAGAAAAAGAGCCCATTGTTTCCCAACACCCCCTCCCCCCCATATTGGCAATCAGGTGAATAGGATTTGCCTGGTTATTTCTGTGGAACTGTATTTTGTTAGTGTTTGGATTGTTTAATTGTCTTATTGAAAGTCTTATAGATTTTGTTAATTGCCTTGAGAAGAGGAAAAGACAGAGAGAGATGTTTTAAGTAAACACAGTAGAATAATGGGGAAAGCAATGCCCTTTTTTTATCAGAGGAACTGGTATTGTCAGCTAAGTCCTGTTTCAGTGGCAAGCACTGGATTGTCACAAGGTATGGCTCACGATGTGTTTGTGTGTACACCAGCAGATGTAGAGAGAAAGACAGATAGGTGGAATGCACTGATCCAGTCCATGTGTCTTCACCGAGGGCTGTTTTTTGGGTAGAACAAGGCCGGCAGGAGCTCATTTGCATATGAGGCCACACCTCCTGATGTCACCATTGTTTCCCACAGGGCATTTGGGGTAGAAAAAGCCCTGCAAGGACTCATTTGCATATCAAGCCACACCCCCTGACACCAAGCCAGCTGGAACTGCGTTCCTGCTTTAAAAAAAAAAAAAAAGCCCTGGTGATATCAGGGCTGTGGCCTAATATCAAGGGTGTGGGTGATGTCAGTGGCTTGGATGTGAACACTGCTTTTTTTAAACATTCCCCAGCATGCATACATTGTGTGTGTGTATAGGCTCTGTGAAGCCAGCATGTACAGGCCAGAACCAAAACCAACATGTCTGACCATGCACGGAGGTGGGTCCAGTTCATTCCAATTCCCCCTCCCTCCCTATGCATAAGAGCCCCGTGGCGCAGAGTGGTAAAGCTGCAGTCCTGCAGTCCTAAGCACTGCTCACGACCTGAGTTCGATCCCCAGCGGAAGCTGGGTTTTCAGGTAGCCGGCCCGAGGTTGACTCAGCCTTCTGTCCTTCTGAGGTCGGTCAAATGAGTCCCCAGCTTGCTGGGGGGAAAGTGTAGATGACTGGGGAAGGCAATGGCAAACCAGCCCTTAAAAAGTCTGCCATGAAAACGTTGTGAAAGCAACGTCACCCGGGAGTCGGAAACGACTGGTGCTTGCACAGGGGACCTTTCCTCTTTCCCTATGCATTGCGGTCCTGCATGTGGATTCATAACACTGTTTTGGAAAGAGAAGATAATGGGGGGGGGGGGGGAGCAATACATTTCTTTTGCACTCAAAATATCAAGCTGGATTCTGCAGAAATTTTGTCTCTCACCGCGGTGCTTCCCCCCAGCACAAAGAGTCTTGGGCTGCCCAACCTGGATAGCCCAGGCAAGCCTGATCTCATCAGTTCTCAGAAGCTATGCAGGGCTGACTCTGGCAAGGACTTGGAGGGGAGACCTCAGAGGAATACCAAGGCTGGGATGCAGAAGTAGGCAGCAAGATATCTCTCAAAATGTCCTTGCCTCCCAGCCCCACTAGGGGTCACCAGAAGAAAGCCAGGACTACCAGGCATGCACACGCACGCACAACAACATAAAAAAACCCTAGGGGCCTCCATAAGGTTTAATCCGGCACTGCTTCCAGGGCTTCGAGCCACATACCCGGCAGCCCTAGCGGTGGCCATATATCCCAACATCAACCACATTCATGTCAAGAAAGAGAATTTGTCTCAACTCATTATATTTTGCTTGCCAGGAAGAGCGTTATGTCACTTGAACTCTCTTTAAAAAGGCGATCTAAGATGCCACTCACGGCTCTTTGCCCACTCATTCACGAGAACAGCGAATCCCACCCCAGCGATTTGGGACATTAGTCTCTGGTTAGCGTGGATATTGGTGAAGAAGAATGAGAAACAATTAAAGCTTTGCTTTATCGGCGCTCTTCTCTTTCTACAGCATCCTGCTTCGGTTACCTTGCAATTTCAGCAGGGTGTTGAAGCATGCCTAATTTCGCAGATTGTGCCCCCAGGCCCTCCGCATCTCCGTGTCTAACAAACATAATTTATGTAGAATTGATTTAGCCCGAACCTGTTTTGAGATGCAAATGTACTTGTACCTAATTTCCCACAATGCCTGCATTGTGCACCCTGGCGGAAGATGCAAACGTTCAGCACATCTGTGAGAGGAAGAAGAAATTGGAGATTCTAAGCAGAAAAAAATGGAACGTAACTCTCGCTTTTGACGCAGTGTTTTCTGCTAAGAGCGTAAATTTGGGGACAGAATGACTCAAAAGGCAATCCTTCGTCGATTCCCTCTAAGGTTATTGAAATTAACTGTCGTATAATAGAGCGGCTGTGCCTAAGGCTGTAATTCCAGTGGTGAGTGTATTGCTGAAACTTCTTGGCAGTTGTCATAAACTGTAATTTTATATTTATTTTGGGATTCAAACCTGAAAAAAAAAATCTCGAGTGCCTCCAACCAATCTGCTGGAAAACACCTGATGCAGTTCTGTTCCATATTTTTGTTGTTGTTCAGTTGCACAGCTGAGTCCGAATCTTTGCAACCCCACGGACAAAGTCAGGCCAGGTCCTCCTGTCTTCCACCATCCTCCAAAGTCTGCTCAAATTCTTGTTAATCACATCAGTATCACTGTCCAGCCATCTCCTCTTTTGCCGTCCCCTTCTACTTTTTTTGCCTTCTGTCTTTCCAAGCATCAGGGTCTTCTCCAGGGTGTGCTCCCTTCTCATTTGGTAGCCAGAGTATTTGAGCTTCAGCTTCAGCGTCTGACCTTCCAGGGAACAGTCTGGGTTGATTTCCCTTAGGAATGACTGATTGGATCTTCTTGCAGTCCAAGGGACCCTCAAGATTCTTCTCCAGCACCACAGCTCGAAAGCATCTATTCTTCTGCGCTCAGCCTTCCTTATGGTCCAGCTCTCACAGCCATGTATACACAGGGAATACCATAATAGAGGTTTATAAAATTCTGCATGGGGTAGAGGGAGATGACTAATAGAAGGTTGTGCTCACTCTCCCAAAATACTAGACCTCAGGGGCACCCAATGAAGCTGATGGTCATTTGATTCAGGACAGAAAAAAGGAAATGCTTCCTGGCTACGTACAGAAAACCAGGTTGGGGTGGCAGCGTCTCATCCTGGAAGTAAGCCAGCATAAAAAGAAGCACACCTGGGGTGGTCAGACAGCGTGTGGCCCGCTGCTGGAACAGGGACAGGCTGTGGGCACCCCAAAGGAGCGTTCACGGGGCTCATGCGCCTTACAGCCACTCCCTGGGCACTTCCCAGCCGTTCAGACAAGGCAGAAAGAGTCTGGAACTGAAAGAACAGGGAACGTTGTCAACCTCAGAGCTTCCAAGGGTGAGTGTCAAGCATGCGGTTTCAATGACGAGTCAGTTGATACAAAACTACATTTAGTAATAAACTGATACTTTCAGGGTAACAGATTCTTGAGAGTGATGCTGCAAATACATTGATACAATACTTTTAAGGCTTACTTCAAAAGGATTCCAAAAGGTGGGGCTGAGGGATAGCTCTCACACATAAACTATCCTAAATGTCTACATTCTCATGGCGTTATCAGGACTCCATCCTTGCTTTCCCCAGATGTGCCACACTCCCTAACAGGAATGTATGGGAAGGTGCTGATTACTCTTTCTCAAGTTAGTTTCGTTTCTCTCTACTTCTACTTTGCAAGCAATAAAGCAGGAAGGGGGAGGGGAAAGAATAACAGAGATAACAGACCTTGGTCCTCCAAGATACTTCACAGACCAGTGCTATGGAGGACCCTAAAACAATCAATTATCAATGGAATTTTACCATGCTTGACAGTGAGAACAGGAAGGGGAGGAGGGAGAAAAGAACCCTGGGGGCTGATTAAAGCCCTGGATGGGCAGAGTGTGACCTGCAGGCCAAACATTTGACACCCTGGCTTAAATTAGTGAGATATTCAGGGTACTGTATGAAAAGCTCCATATAACCTCGTTCGAAGGCATAGTGAGAGCAGCAGGCTGGGCAGAGCAGCGGCATTCCATGAGTTCTGTGCCTGCAAACTTACAAAATAACACATGTTGTCCCACTTGTGTGCTAGCTCATGATAGCATAGCAGGAGCAGGTTATCTGAGTGAACATGAGACTTCAGCAGCGTTTCACAATCATTCTCAATTCACCACGCATTTGATCAAGGCCGGCTTGCCCACTAGACAAACTAGGCAGCCGCCCAGGGCACTGGCAGGGTGGGGGCACCAAATTCTACCTCTTCCCCTCCCACCTAGGCAAACTCCTAGTTTGCCCCCTCCCTGCGCCTCCTCCTCCCTCCTTTCTCCACCCCAGGTTTATTTCAATGCCCATAAGGGTGATTGAGAGCCTCCCAGGCTGTCTAAAGGCGGCTCCCTCCCTCACCGATCAGCTGATTGGTGGGTAAAGTCGCACTACTCACTCACTAAGTGCCCAGGCAGGCCAAAGGCAGCACGAATGAACTGTGTCCTGAAAGGGCGCCACCGCTTCTCCCTCCTCCCCACTTCCTCCAGGCTCCCTTTCGAGACGCGGTTCGTTCATGCTGCCGCTGGCCTGGCTGGGTGTTGAGTGAGCAAGCAGCATGGTTTTATCCACCAATCAGCTGATCGATGGGGGGAGCCGTCTTTAGACAGCCCAGGAAGCACTCAATCGCCCATCCAGGCATTGAAATAGACCTGGGGTGGGGAAGGGAGGGGGGGCACTGCACCACAGGGGGGGAGCTGCGGGGGGTGCTGTGGAGGGGGGCAGCAGGCCACCAGTCTGCCTAGGGTGCTATGCACCCTCGGGCAGGAGCTGCATTTAATGGAACCTGGATGCAGGTCATTCAGTGGCTCCCTAGTATTACAATAAGGTTGTTTTCACATGGCAGAACATTTGGGTAGAGATGCCAGTGTGCAGCATCTAGTGGAAGGAAGACACAGCCCAACAGCCTCTCCTCAGGCACCCTTTGAGCCAGAGAGACCAGGTTTATTGTTTAATCTGCTTTGTTTGGAAAGGCCCCAAGAATTGCTTGAATCATGTGTTGTTAAAATATAGGACAGGCTCTTTAGCTTAGGAACAAAGTAGGAGTCAAGTATCACCTTTAAGACCAACAAAGTTGGTTCAGATTGTAAGCTTTTGTATGCACACATACTTTTTCAGACAAGGGAATAGGACACAGTGAGCAGAACTACGTATAACTGCTGGGCAGTGGTTAAGAAAGAGCCCTGTGGTGCAGAGTGGTAAAGCTGCAGTACTGCTCATGACCTGAGTTTGATCCTAGTGGAAGCTGGGTTCAGGTAGCCAGCTCAAGCTTAGCCTTCCATCCTTCTGAGGTTGGTAAAATGAGAACCCAGCTTGCTGTGGGGGAAGTGTAGATGACTGGGGAAGGCAATGGCAGACCACCCCGTAAAAAGTCTGCCATGAAAACGTCATGATGCGATGTCACCCCAGAGTCGGAAACGACTGGTGCTTGCATAGTGGTTAAGAATGTGATACAAATTTAGGATCCAATGGCAAAATAGTATAGCAAACAAACTTAAAGACCATTTTATCTGGATAGCATTTATGTGGGAAACCAATAAAAGGTAATAAAAGTTGCCTGTTAATTGCTTTTGCTACAAGTCTAGGTGAAACAAAAGGGCATGTATTTCCTAGTAATGTATTTTTTAGCTTGGGAAGTTACAGATCTCTACAGTTTTCACTACCTTGAGTCTTCCTTCGGCTCTCCAGGACCACTTGGCTGCCTCCTCCAGACCTTAGTTGAGAGTTCTGTTTGCTGTGGTGGACTCAGCACAAAAGAGACCTTCCTCCTTGCTCCCAGGAGTTTCACCATCTCTTTTCCCCACCCACTTACCAGGTCAGCCCAGGTCAGAGATGTTTTTTCTGAAGTTTCCAGATCTTTCCTTCCTGAAGGCTCTCTAGTATTTAATTCTTCCAAATCTTTGTTTCCTGCTTGGAGAAGGGGGAGAGCTCCTCCCAGGGCTTTTTTTTTTTTGGTAGAAAAAGCCCATCAGGAGTTCATTTGCATATTATACCTCACCCTCTGATGACATCATTGTTTTGCACATGAACTCATTTGCATATTAGGCCATACCCACTGATGCCAAGGTAGCCAGAACTGCATTCTAGCTCAAAAAAAAGCCCTGAGCTCTCCTGCTAAGTCTATTAGCATTGGTATAAAGGTGGGCTGAGGTATATCTGGAAAGTAATTGAACTGACTTCCCCCCCTTCCATCCTGCTCTCTGCCCAGAGAGAGAAGAAACTTTAAATCTCAGTCAAGGTTTTGTGCATTTCAGACCTCCAAAGGAAAAAAAAAATGCATTTCTTCACAGAAATAAAAAGAGCCATCAGGCCTGTGACACGGTATGACTTCTGGGGAAAACCTGGAAGTGATGTTATGCTTCTCTAGGAATTGCCAGAAAGGCAACCACAAAGCTTCTGGTGATTCCTAGAGAAGCATGATGTCACTTCCAGGATCTTCCTGGAAATGACATCACAGTTGCACAGATCCCCACCCTGTGGCCTCCTGCTGGTTGCCTGGCAAACCCATGATGCAATCATGTGACAGGGCCATCCTAAATCCTTTGAAGCACCTGGCTTAGAAAGGTATAACAAAGTTTAGGACTACACTGTTACTTTCCTCTTCCTGCTAACAAGGCTATCTTACGTTGGCTTAAAAGCAGATTTATTGTGGCACAACAACTTGTACCGTAATAAATCTGTTGTTCTTTAAGGTGCCACAAGACACTACGAAGAGACTTACTACCAGTATAAATGTTATTTATTACACGGTCAAGAGACAGGGTTTTTCTTGTTGTCCCATGTGTTTAGATTTATAAGCTCAGGTGAATTTTTGTTGTATATTTTAAATGTGTTGTAACCTACTCAGAGCTCCTGGGTTTGAGAGGGCTAATAACCTACTTGAAAAGGGGGGGGGGGTGCATTCTTAATATTAGGCTGGCGGCCAGCTCATCTGAGGGAGTTTAGTCACAGTGCAAGGTGCTAAATGTATGTGCCTTTTACTTGTGTCTTCTGTGGCCTGCTTCTCTCTCAGCCATAGGGTTGCCAAATCCAATTCAAGAAATATCTGGGGACTTTGGGGGTGGAGCCAGGAGACTTTGGGAGTGGGGCCAGGAGTCATTGGGGGTGGAGCCATGAGCAAGGTTGGAACGAGTACAATTGAACTCCAAAGGGAGTTCTGGGCATCACGTTGAAAGGGACCGCACACCTTTTCAATGCCTTCCCTCCATTAGAAATAATGAAGGATAAGGGCGCCTTCTTTGGGGGCTCATAGAATTGGCCTCCCTGGTCCAATCCTTTTGAAACTTGGAGGGCGTTTTGAGGAAAGGCTTCAGATGCTATGCTGTAAATTTGGTGCCGCTACCTCAAGGAACATGCCCCCCAGAGCCCCAGATACCCACGGATCAATTCCCCATTATTCCCTATGGGAATCATTCTCCATAGGGAATAATGGAGTGCCCAGTAGACATTTCCCTCCCCCCTGCTTTCTAAAGCTTTCTAAAGTGGGAGGAGGGCCTCCAAACTGGGGAATCCCCTGTCCCCTCACTCACTCTCTCTCTCTCACACACACACACATAAACACACACTTACTGGGTCTGGTTCCTCCACAACTTTACATGCTCTGAAAATGAAAGCAAAACAAACAGAGGGTCTGTGCTCTGACGAAACGGCTGCTGGCCCTTCCCCATGAAGTGCTTCCTGTTTCCTGCTCAACTTTAAAGGCACACATTTTAAAAATGGACCTGTTTGCAGGTTTCTAAACCTGCCGGAGCTCTAAAGGTACATGGTGACTGGGGGGGGAGGGCGAGGCTTCCCTTGGGGGTGGGGAGAAGCCTGTAAAACCGGGGGATCCTCCACTGGAACCAGGGGATTGGGAAACCTACTCGGCTGGTATCAGTCCGGCTATGTTGCTGTGAAG
Organism: Heteronotia binoei; assembly: GCF_032191835.1. Classification (NCBI taxonomy): domain Eukaryota; kingdom Metazoa; phylum Chordata; class Lepidosauria; order Squamata; family Gekkonidae; genus Heteronotia; species Heteronotia binoei. The sequence continues at coordinate 10,051,411 of NC_083228.1, forward strand.
AAGCTGGCAGTAACTCATGAGTAGAGAGGCCAATTCCCTGCATCAGATTCGCCAGAAACAGGGGGCGGGGGGGACATCGCTGAGCACTTCATTATTCCCTATGTGGAGATCGATTCTCATAGGGTATAATGGGGAATTGATCTGGAGGTTTCAGGGGCTCTGGGGGAGCTGTTTTTTGAGGTAGAGGCACCAAACTTTCAGTATAGTATCTAGTGCCTCTCCCCAAAGTACCTCCCAAGTTTCAAAACGAATGGACCAAAGGGTCCAATTCTATGAGCCCCAAAAGAAGGTGCCCCAATCCATTATTTCCTATGGAAGGTAGACATTTAAAAAGATGTGCTGCCCCTTTAAATGTGATGGCCAGAACTCTCTTGGAGCTCAATTATGCTTGTCACACCCTTGTTCCTGGCTCCGCCCCAATGTCTCCTGGCTCCACCCCCAAAGTCTCCTGGCTCCACCCCCAAAGTCCCCAGATATTTCTTGAATTGGACTTGGCAACCCTAGGTTTGCACAGCATTGTGATGTCATTTTCTGGTACAAACCAGAAGTGAGGTTACAATACCAGGAGCCATTTTGTAGAAAAAGAAGTGCTGGGGCTCATTGGCACAACTCATTTTCATATGCCACATACCCCTGACATCACTGGAAGGTGGACTGAATTATATCAACTCAGCATCTACCTTAAAATGCTTCTTGAATTATCATTGTCATAAGAAATCCTTACTCCCGTCATACTTTTTAAATTGCTTTCTCCTATGTTGCCACAGTGGCATAAGGAAGATTTCCATCTGCCTGCTTTAGATGTTTTGGTTTTTTTCCCATTTTTTGTGGGAGGAAAATGTTAGAAAGTTTGTCAAATCTTAAGAACCTAAGCACATAAGAGAAGCCATGTTGGATCAGGCCAATGGCCCATCCAGTCCAACACTCTGTGTCACATAAGAACATAAGAAAAGTCATATTGAATCAGGCCAATGCCCATCCAGTCCAACACTCTGTGCCACATAAAAACATAGGAGAAGCCTTGTTGGATCAGGCCAGTGGCCCATTCAGTCCAACACTCTGTGTCACATAAGAACATAAGAGAAGCCATGTTGGGTCAGGCCAATGCTCCATCCATCCAACACTCTGCATCACACAGAGGCCAAAAAACCCAAGTGCCCAGAAAAAAACAACAACAAAGTGGCTAAAAAAAGCAGTGGCCAAAAAAAAACAAGTGCCAAAAAAACAAAGTACCAAGAGTTCAGCCAAATTCTCACAGGGGGGTTGAGTAATGGAGCCCAGAAGCAAGTACTGGGGGGTGGGGTTGAAGAAAGAGTACCATAAAATGTCTAGGTTCCAGAGCTCCCCTCCTGTGAGCGCCTGCCCCAAATGAGGCCTGATGGCATGTCATTGCTTCCTGTCCCTTGCAGGACCAACTGGACCCTGTGAGGCCTGTGACCTGGGAGCAGGAGCTTCACCGCCACCCCCAGAAAGATGTCAACCCTATCTGAGACTAAGCTACACAGCTCACCCATGTCAGCTTCCAGCCAAATGGCTGGCTTCCCCGCTGTGGTTTCTTCCATTTGCCTCAATACAACACTCCGTCCTCAGAATCCCACCTCCCCACCCCGCCCTCATCATTCCAAAAGACTCTGAGGCATGTTCTATTACCCTGGAGCCTAACATTCTGTTGAAAGCATCACTTTGGCAACACAGTCAGCAGCATTCTTGAAGACAACCACCTTCCTGAAATAATCTCTTTGTTTTAACCATTGGCAGAGGTGAATTGGGGATGCCGGTGAGTGAAGAATATGGAAGGCAGACTGGGGGGGCCTGCCAAAGCGACAGTGGCAAACCCCAGAGCTGGCAACATGAATGTACCCTTATTAATCATCTTTTTTTTTCTTTCATCCATACTGTAATATTTATATATGACCACCAGGCATCCCTGACCTCTTTGGTGTAGCAGTTAAGTGGGCGGATGCTTATCTGGGAGAACCACATTTGTTTCCCCACTCCTCCACCTACACCTGTTGGTATGACCTTGGGACAGTCATAACTCTCTGAGCCGTTCCTCTCACGAGCCGTCTGGGAGAGCTCTCTCAGCCCCATCTACCTCACTGGAGTGGGGAGAGGAAGAGAAAGGAGATAGTAAGTCATTCTGAGACTCCAAGTGAAGGGTGGGATATAAATTCAGCCTCCTCCTCCAAAACCTGCCCCTGAGGAACCTGCATTTGGGAGTAACTCCAGAATGTGCTCCCAAAGAGCCTGCAGTTGGAGCTCATCTACCAGAACTTCCCTCTGTCCTCTCAGGTCCTGGGACAACAAAGTACCAAGTCAGTTGCCAACTTCCAGGTGGGTCATCAACAAAATAATACCACTATAATGAAACATGCTAAGGATTTAAATAAACCTCTATGCAATGTTGTCTTATAAATCTCTTCATGATAGATAGCTAGATAGCTAGAGCTCTGAGAGAGAGTGGATAAGAAGGCTATAATGGTGAGGATTGGCTTTCTGAACAGCTGGGGAAATTGCTGAGAAGTGTGAGTTGTGTGATTGCTGAGAATTTCTGAATTTGTGTGGTTGCTGGGGAACTGCTGTTTATTTATTTTGAGGGGGCTGTAGGTAATTGTTGCTGATTGACTGGGAGTGGCTGTGTTCCTGGGGCAGACTGAGGCCCCACACTCTTTGCATTATTAAGCTCCACCGTGCCAGAGGCGAAAGGGAATACATGCTGTGGCAAAACAAATGCAGGACTGTGATCAGGCAGGCAAAAAAGGGACCATGAGGAGCATATTGCAAAAAACATAAAGACCAACAATAAAAATTTCTTCAAATATATTAGAAGCAGGAAACCAGCCAGGGAGGCAGTGGGGCCCTTGGATGTCCATGGGGTAAAGGGATTACTGAAGGAAGACAGGGAAATGGCTGAGAAGCTGAATGCACTTTTTGCCTCCGTCTTCACTGTGGAAGATGAGAAGTGTTTGCCCACTCCAAAACCGCTAATTTTGGAAAGGGTGTTGAAAGACCTGAGTCAGATTGAGGTGACAAGAGAGGAGGTCCTACAACTGACAGACGAATTAAAAACTAATAAGTCACCAGGTCCGGATGGCATACATCCAAGAGTTCTGAAAGAACTCAAAGTTGAACTTGTGGATCTCCTGACAAAAACATGTAATTTTTCATTGAGATCTGCCTCCATTCCTGAGTACTGGAAGGTAGCAAATGTCACCCCCATCTTTAAAAAGGGTTCCAGAGGAGATCTGGGAAATTACAGGCCAGTCAGTCTGACTTCAATATCGGGAAAGGAGAATGTGACCGCTCTGAGACTCTGAGATTCAGAGTGCAGGGCAGGATATAAATCCAATATTCTTCTTTATGAATGGTAAATCTTCCAGTGCTTCTATGAACTCCAGTTGGATTACAAATGACAAAAGATCCACAAGATACTCTTTTTTGATGCAGTATATTCTTATGTATGGGCACCATTATACAGCCTCAGATCTGAACTTAACCAGAGCCTTCTAATGATGGTATAACCTCCTAAAGTGGAGGCTGGAGATCTCTCAGTATTACAGCTGATCTCTAGACTCCAAAAATTGCTTGAGTTTTTATTGTTTTAAAATATTTGTTCCTCCTCTCCTGGAGAAAGCGGTTGCTTTGGAAGGTGGACTGCCCGATGTTGCACTCTACTGAGGTCCTGCCCCTCCCTAAACTCCCATGTCCCAGGCTCCACTCTCAAAACTCCAGGTGTCTCTCCCCCCCCCCCCCACAAAATATATTTTATTAGAATTTTCATTATAACATGCAGATAATAAAGGAAAAGGGAAAGGAAAGCTCCCCTGTGCAAGCACCAGTTGTTTCCGACTCTGGGGTGACGTTGCTTTCACAATGTTTTCACGGCAGACTTTTTACGGGGCGGTTTGCCATTGCCTTCCCCAATCACCTACACTCCCCCCCCCCCCCAGCAAGCTGGGTACTCATTTTACCAACCTCGGAAGGATGGAAGGCTGAGTCAACCTCGAGCTGGCTACCTGAAAACCCAGCTTCCGCTGGGGATCGAACTCGGGTCGTGAGCAGAGCTTAGGACTGCAGTACTGCAGCTTTAACACCATGCGCCACGGGGCTCTTCATGCAGATAATAACTAGAGGATAATTCTGTATTATTGACATTCAAGTTTTGGCATACATAAATTAGTGTCGTACAAATATATATCCAGACACTAATACAGCATGGTAGCAGTCTAAATATGCAATAACATGAGATATTAATTAACAAGTTTTGCCAAATCTGATATCAATATTAGTCTGAAATTGCCTTCGTTATTATTCTTAGTATTACCATGACTGTAATGAAGTTACAATTTCTGGAATTTCTTTTTGAAGCACAAGATAATCTAGGATCGGGTACCAAATAGTGAACAAGTCAGAATTCTCTGGATCTATGCCAGTCTTAGTCATCTCCATTAGTTCACCCATAATATAAAGATGCCAAAGTTTCGAGTGCCAGTGTGTTAGATTGGGACTGTTTCCATTTAGCCGCTATTGTTAATCTGGCTGCAAATGTTAAAATAGCTATCCTTTTCGCCATGACAGATGTGAGCTCTATAATTCAACAAAATGACTTCTGGAGTCAGGGGTAAACTCCAGGGGCGTTTTCGCACTTACCTTTTACTGGCGCGACCACCTTCCTCACGCCGGCGGATCTGCAGGGATTTCGCACCAGAAGCGCCGGCGCAGCCAAAAGAGCCGGCAACTTCCGTCGCGGAGCCAGCTCAAACGGAAACCGCCAAGAAGCAGGAAAACGTTTGAGCTGGCTCCGCGACGGAAGTTGCCGGCTCTTTTGGCTGCGCCGGCGCTTCTGGTGCGAAATCCCTGCAGATCCGCCGGCGTGAGGAGGGTGGTCGCGCCAGTAAAAGGTAAGTGCGAAAACGCCCCAGGTGTTCTGAACCCAGAGTTGACATCTTCAGGAGAAGGGGGTGATACCAGAAATCACTCTTTTTCCTCCAAGGGGGGGCAGAACTGCAAGAGAAAAAGAAGGTTAGGATCTAAGACAAAACATTTTGTTTCAGGGTAACTCCTGCCACTCATTTCAGAAGGTGGCAAGGAGATATTAATTTACCTGGCTTTCTCTGACTGCTCCGCTTCCCCAGCTCAGTTTTATAATTTATTTTCAACAACTATACTTCTTTCTATTTTATGCATGAGGGAGATTTCAATATCTCTTCCGTCCACGAATTTTGTTCTCTGCTACCGTAGTGTGAAGCATTCGTTTGTAGCAGGACCAAGCCCGAGCAGAAGGGGTACAATCGCTGTTCTCGAGAACTCAGCTGGGGCTACATTGGTGGCAAGCTGGTGTTTACGAAACCCATCAGCTGACGCTGCAGACCAGCTGGCTGAGGACAATTCGGCAGCCTGATTGTAGCTGGCAAGACACTTTGTATTGGAGAGGACAAGGAAGCTGATGATTGCATGTTCTGTTCTTTCTTATTGTCATTTATGTTTTTGACAAGAGCCTGTGGTCTGAATTCGACAAAGGGAGCTTTGACTCTTGGAAGCGTCTAATCCCTAAAAATCTTGTTGGTCTCCTACAAGCATAGACGTACAGAGAAGAGGTCCATCACTGGTTAATGTATACTGTATAGCTGTAGCACTCTGTCTGGGGCAGGGATGCTCTGTATTCTTGGTGCTTGGGGGGCAACAGTGTGAGGCCTTCTGGTGTTCTGGCCCTGCTGCAGTCCAAGCTCTGCTCATGACCTGAGTTCAATCCTGGCGGAAGCTGGGTTCAGGTAACTGGCTCAAGGTTGACTCAGCCTTCCATCCTCCCAAAGTCAGTAAAATGAGTGCTCAGCTTGCTGAGGGTAAAGTGTAGATGATGATGATGAAGAAGAAGAATTGCAGATTTATACCCCGCCCTTCTCTCTGAATCAGAGACTCCGAGCAGCTTACAATCTCTTTTATCTTCTTCCCCCACAACAGACACCCTGTGAAGTGGGTGGGGCTGAGAGAGCTTTCACAGAAGCTGCCCTTTCAAGAATGGAAGGCTGAGTCAACCTTGAGCCAGCTACCTGAACCAGCTTCCACTGGGATCGAACTCAGGTCATGAGCAGAGGGCTCCAACTGCAGTACTGCAGCTTTACCACTCTGCGCCACGTACTTAACCACTACGCTAAACTGGCTCTCTGTGGAAGACTAAAAGTCTACCAAGTCCCGTAAAAAGTCCGCCAGGAAAATGTCCTGATGTGATGTCACCCCACATTGGTCAGTAATGACTCACTGCTTGCATATGGGACTACCTTTTTGCTGCTCTTTCACAGTAAGATCCAGTCGCAAAGAGCATTATTTAGTGTATGTGAATGCGCCCAGTGTTGTAGTCTGAGTAGCATGTGTTGGAAGCATTTTGGAACTGATAATAACAGCTTTTTAAAAGTGATTTCCAGGGGTATCCGATGAGTTGACCTGGATAGATTTTCCATTCTGGTCACATTTTTCACAGGCGCTGCTAAATGTTCTTTTCCAACCGGACAATATTGCTGCATTATTCTGTGGTAAAGACCTGGATGCGAGCTCAGCAATTTTTGCATTTTTTCCCCACAACTGCTCCAAGCCCAGTTTCGCTGATCCCACATTGGAAATCACATCTTTGACGGAGTGATAGATTTTTAGTTGCTCCTCACCCAAAGTGTCTAGTGGCAATTTACAACATTAAAACCAATAATATTTTAAAAATAATAAACAAATCGTAAGATATTAACATTAAACTATTAAGCTATTGCATATGTTGCTAGCACCATCCCACTAATAAAGCCAGCCCAAACATTCATGGCGTAGGTGCTGATATTTCAAAATATGAAGGGTTGGTTCCAGCCAACTTTTTCACTTAGTCTCACCCAGTTCCAGGGTTGGATTTACAAACAGGCTGAGTAGACACTAGCCTATGGGCCCCTACGCCTTCAGAGGCTCGGGCCAGTTTGCCTCTCTCTGCCTCTCCCCTGCAGCTTTATCAAAGGGGCTTTTGAGAAGGGGCCTGCAGGAGATATTCGGAAAGAATTTGCAAGCCCCCCTCCCAAGATTTCAACTGTCTAGGGGCCTCCACGGGGTTTAATCCGGCACTGCCCAGTTCCTTTTGTTACGACGTCTCCCATTCCATGTAGTTTTTGTCCAAACAGTCCCATTACTGCCAAAGTGACTTTTTGGGTTATTAGAGGAATCTTTCATTCTTTTCTAATCAGTAGAAAAGCTGCTTGGATCCAACCCTGAATCTTTGGTTGAGGGCTGTTGGGCTAACAATATCTGAGTTGTACACATATCCACTTATGGGCATGAATCCGACCCCATCCTTCCATTCCATTGAGCAAAGTTTATTAATATATTTGTAGCCACCCTTTCCTTTCCCCTCAAGTTTGCAATCTTCTGCCAATCCAAGGAGCCATCCTCTAAATAAAGAGGCTCTTCCACAGGAGGAAGGGACATGTACATTGGAGGAAGGTGTGTTAGGCTGAGAGGAGGCTGACTAGATCCACCAGGGTACCAAAAACTTGAGCCAGGGTATAAAGAACTTCATCTTCTGCTGGGGAGATGAACAGGTAGAGTCAACAGCTACACGTAAAAGTTAAGTTGGACGACACTTGATGAAATCTATGTACAGTATCACTTGTATTTTGACTCTGAGAGTTGAGGAAGGACCACGTACAAGTGGTGCTTGAAACTGCTGCAGTGATTTCATAAGAACATAAGAGAAGCCATGTTGGATCAGGCCAATGGCCCATCCAGTCAAACATTCTGTGTCACACAGTGGCCAAAAAACCAAGTGCCATCAGGAAGTCCACCAGTGGGGCCAGGACACTAGAAGCCCTCCCACTGTGCCCCTCAAGCACCCAGAATACAGAGCATCACTGCCCCAGACAGAGAGTTCAAATGATAAGCTGTGGCTAGTAGCGACTGATGGACCTCTGCTCTATATGCTTATCCAATCCCCTCTTGAAGCAGGCTATGCTTGTAGCTGCCGCCACCTCCTGTGGTTTCATGTTGGTTTCATATTGAATGAGTTGGCCACTTCCCATTTCATGCTTTTTTCAGATCTGGTTGTGTACTTTGAGGTCAGGAGAAGCCCCTTTCTGACCACTGGTGTAAGGTGTTGCCTTCTCCTTAATGTGCTGAAATTTAGATTGACTGTTCTGGCCTTTTAAAGCAGACAAGATGATATCGATACTCTGCTAAAGCTGCGTCTCCTCAAATATTGTTTGCACTGACATTGATATCTGTGAGGCTTGCCAGTTACCCATTTGGTGGCTCTCATGTTCCTTTGTCACTCGTCTTATTCCAAAAGGAGTTTTCTCTTCTTCAGTTCATCTGCAACAGCCTTTTGGGTCAAAAAAGTGGCAAGAGACTACTTTCAGCATCCAGACAGACTTGCCAGTGTCTTTCTTAGCAATCTGTTTTGAATTTTGCCTTCCCAAAGCTAGCTTAAGGTTTCTTCGTGGGCGGGCGTTTGATAGTAAGCGGTTAGCAAAGCCTTGCTTTAATTGATGTGACTGTGGCTCTGCAGTAGCAACTTTTCCAATATTTTTTTCCCCCTACAATCGCTATGCTTCTTAGCCATTTTGTAACTTCTGTCATGTTGGCGAGGCTGCTATCCCGCTCCATTTGCTCGATGGCCTGCATGATCTTTACTTTTGCTGCCATTCCTATAGTTTGAAAGGATCTTTCCTCTCTGCTTATAGTATATTTCACAGCTGTTGGAACATGGGTCATTCTCTTCCCTGCTACTTTAGTTTCTGGATCTTTTTTCATCCAGTCCTGTTGCAATTGGATAGTTCTCTCACCAGGCCCCCCAAAACATCTGTTCGCTAAAACCCCAGCAGCTGTTGTATCCACAGACCTGGGGAATAGAATCAGAATGGTGGGCAGCTCCTCTTGCAAATAGGGAAGGGAAGCACCAACGTATAACATTTCAGTCAGGGCCGGCGTGTCCATTAGGCTACTGTAGGGGGTCACCTACAGGCGCAGCTTGGAGGGGGGGAGCCAAATCGGGTCCCCCCCGCAAGTGAGCGAGGTGTTAGAGGTTTCTGCTTGGAATTCAATTCTATATCCCAAACAGTTCGATGAATCATTGGATCGAAATGAGATTGAGAGCCATTTAGTATAAAAAATATTCATCACTTTATTTCTACAGGGGGATGGGGAACTGGGATAGAAAACAGGAAAGCACTAAGACTACATCTTCACTTTAGAAGACACGTGGCTAAGAATGGAGAACTCTCCTTCTTCTTGACCTCTGGCTACCTAGACAAAGGAAGTCACCTGACTAATGGACCAATAGCATATACAAACAAACAGTCCTATCTCTTCATTGGTAGGGAGCCAATATCCTCTTCCTAGGTCAGGCAGGCAATAGGGAAACAGGGAAGCGGTATTAACTCTATAATGACTGGAACGTAGATCATTGCAAAAGACATGCAGAACAGATACATAATTCCAATATGAGGGACAGCCGCCACCCTTCCCACTGGCAAATGAAGGCTCCACCAATCAGCTGATTGGCAGGCCCTTCTGGAACCCTCCTGCATGTTTTAAATCATGCAGGAGAGAGGAAGAGATGGAGGCATCCAGATCACAGCACCCGTAGCCAGGCCGTGTCACATGGCAACACAGCGAGGAAGGGAGCGCCAGTGGCTGCAATGAGGCTGGCCGGGCACCCAGGGGGGAGAGATTTGTCTGTGGGGAGTGTCTTGCCTGAGGCAGTAGTCATGGTGGGGCACTGTAGCACTGGCACTGATTTCAGTTGTTACAGGGTTGATAATGAAGACCAGAGACTTCCTGTCAGGAGCTATGTTTTGTCCCCTGCCATATTTTCTTCTCTGGCTCTATATCCTTATGTGGCTAATGTGCCTGGAATTCTGGGAAGGGGGGGGGGGCTAAGCTGTATTGTCTATTGTGCAATGTCCTTGGGCTGTCTGGCGAGAGGCCTGTGGACAATGTCTGTTGCGAGAGCAATGAATACCATCCTGTGAAAGTTCTCTTTCCCCTCCTCCCATCTGGATCTAATGGAGGGGAGCGACCTTAGAGGCCTATATATCTGAGGATCTGCTTACCATAGGGACCATCTCTCCCCACACGTTCCCCAGAGGGTACTTAGATCAGGAACACAAGACTTGTTATGGACCCCTGGGCTGAGGGAGGCAAGACTGAAAACAACATGAGAAAGAACCTTCTCAATTACCGTCCCTCATTGGCGGAACTAACTGCCTGAGGAGATCAGAGCCTTGAGGGACTTTGCCCAGTTCTGCAAGGCTTGTAAGACGACACTGTTTCAGTTAGTGTTGAACTGAAATGCTGACCGCCGCCACCGAGACGCTAGATCCAATGGATGCTTAAGATCATTGAACGCCATCTTAAATCTGTATTGGAACTAGCGCCAAATTATTTTAAAACTGTTTAATGCCTTTAATGTAAATGTTTTTTATTGTAAGCTATGTCGCCTGCTTCAGGCATGGAGGGCAGGATATAAATCCAGTCCAAACAAGCAAATAATAAGACCGTGTGATCTTCCTGGCCTGTCTCTTGGTGCTATGCTAACGGGGAAGTGTCTTTTTGAGCAGTTGTGTCAAGGGAATCTGGGAGAGGGGTGGCCTTCACCTTGGGGCTATTTAGGGGTGTTAGTATTATACATCTTTATTCCTAGCAATGCCTTTCTGAAAGAGAGGTCCTGTATTCGTGATATAGCAATACAATCTCACCTATCCCCATATAGTAAAAGTATATCTGAGTGTCACTTGGCAAACTTCACCCTTCCCTTCTAGTTCATTTACATTTTCGTCACAGGCTTTTACTTATTTTACAGCTGAGTTAAAATTGCTTTATGTCTATTTAGCCCCTAGATGACTAAACTTTCAGTGACAAATGAGATGCGGCTCACTCCTTTGTCTGCTTTGTTCTTATCCAATTACTGTTATTTTATTTATTTAATTATTTCATTCAGTTTCCGCACTAATTTCGCACTAAACTTTAATCCCGGTCTAGCCATTTCCCCAAAGCTGACATTCTACATTAAAATCATAGAATCATAGAGTCATAGAATTGATTTTTTCTGATTCTATGATTCTAGTGTAGAATTTTAGTTTGGAGACAGGGCTAAACCAGGATTAAAGTGCAAAACTGGCCCAGGCTTATTGGGGCAACCAGAGTTTTTTCCTTGAAAAAGGAAAAAACACACAGGTGCCTCTCATGAACTTTTAAACATTTTTTGAGAATTTTGTTTTCACAAAGAGGTTTTGGAACTCCATTTTGCCATGTTTCCCCAGAGAAAAAGCCCTGGTGGTAGGTAACATCTGATAATAGATCACTTTCTACTTCTTAATAATAACATGAACTTTGGTACCAAAACCTACAACAAACCAAGATGCCAATAACAGGCAAATGACAATAGCAGGCTGTCAAGCGCGCTTATTTCTATAACATACTTTTCCTCTAGAGAAAGAGCAGGTCACCAGCTCTCTTCTGCTCCCCCCCTATTTACAACCATTGGGCAAGTAATAAATTCGTCTGGTCCAAGGATGTTTATGCTACAGTCTGGCTGGCATTACTTTCAAGTCGCCTCTCCCACAGGTTCACACAGACATCTTCTTCCAGAATAGTGTGAGAATGGTTGATGTTTCCAATAGCCTAAATTCCTTAGTAATAAAATAGATAGTTGTTGAGCAACTTTTGAACCCGTGACTCAAGTATGCATCTGTATGGTAACCTTTGATGATATCCTATATAGCAACTGTGTAACTGTGTGTATGTCATTACTCCCAAGGCTTGTGTCCTTGGTACAGCTCCTGAGTTTCTAACAATAAAACAGATTTGATTTAAAACAAAAGACTGCTTATTGAGAAATATTGGTGCTTGACACAGGCGTGACTGGATTGGTTGTGATATGCAGAGGGTTAGTAAACATGGAGAAATTAGCATTGATAATGAGACAGCAAACCTAGGTCTTGATTCGATCCAGGAGGATACATCATATTGAGCTTCATTATCAGTTGCAATTCAGTAGTTGCTCATTCTAACCTTCTTTGAAATTCTTTTGTAAGAGAACTCATATAGATCCTAGCGACACCATCACTGGATCCAGTAATATCAGCCATGCCATCTCAGGCTCATCCTCTAATGTGATTTATGCCATCTCATTATCAGGAATGCCCTTCCACTCTCTACAGTGGACAAACAGTGGACAACAAAGAATAAATGGGCATGTCTGACAGTAGAAACCACAACTTTAAAAAACCAGTGAGGGGACATTTTAACCTTCCACAGGGGTGGAATTCTAGCAGATGTTCCTTTGCATATTAGGCCACAGACCCCTGATGTGGCCAATCCTCCAAGAGCTTACAAGGTTCTTTTTTGTAAGCTTTTGGAGGATTGGTTACATCAGGGGCGTGTGGCCTAATATGCAAAGGAGCTCCTGCTAGAATTCTGCCCCTGACCTTTCAGGACATTCAGTTGCTGACCTAAGACTAGCAGTTCTCTTTCAAAGGAATTTCAGAGAGAGATTGGAAAGAGAGACTGCTGAACTGAATCCTGTTGGACTGAATCAAGACCTAGGTTTCCTGTCTTATTACCAATGCTGTTTTCTTCACACTTACTACCCCTCTGCAAATCACACCTAATTCAATCACACCTGCTTTTGCCATTCACCTACTATTGTCATTCAGCATCTGAAATCACTCTAGTTTCCAATATATATGGACAGACGTACTCACTGTCAGGCTCTGTTCATTGATGTTATTGCTAATTGCTGATTACTAACCATATTGATATATGCTCACTAACAGGTAGCCGTAGGACAGTGGGGGGGGGGGGCGAAGTAGAGAATAGCTTCCCAGGAATATCAAAGGTTGTTGGGCCTGCTTTGAAGTAAAGAGTCTCTGCCAAATTCTCACCTCCTCCCCCAAGGCAGCAAGGACACTGCCGCCGGGAATTGTAACCACCAATGGAAAAGATAAGGGGGAGCCGTGTGAAATTCTCACATGCAAAAGCAGCCTTTGTTTTGGGAATTGGGGTGTAGAAGCTATTGCTTTGATGTAAGATGTTAAATACAAATGATTTGAACTGCTCTCTATCAGTTCCAATACCTATCATGCTGGAGTAACTTTGGAGTATACAATAAAGGCAACTTTGTTTAAGTAACAAGTCTGCTCATTTGGAAACTTCAATGAACCTTCGCTGACACTCACGTTCTAGCTGTGCTTGCAGAAGTGAGCAGTGACTAACAACAGCTCCTCCCCTGCCACAAATTTTGTTAGTCTTTCAGGAGCTACTGCTCTCTTGCTCTTTCTACTGCTACAAACATGGCAACCTGTCTTGACCTACTTCTAAAATATTTGGGGGGGTTTTTTGATACTTGAAGGCTTTGGTATCTTTTCAGAGGTGCGGACACTGGAGTTTTTCGGCGTTTTAGTAATGTTTACTTTATTTGCTCCTATTCAAAGTCTATTTATATGCAGCTCTGAGATCCAGCTCTTATATGCAGCTCTGAGATCCAGCTCTCAAAATCTTCTAACAATCCCTGGGCCAAGAGAGGCTAGATTGAAGACAACCAGGGAGCAAGCCTTCTCAGCAATGGCCCCTCGATGGTGGAATCATCTTCCAGAGATGGTACGAGCCCTGCGGGACCTGAATCAATTCCGCAGGGCTTGCAAAACATTTCTTTTCCAGCTTGCCTTTGAAACAGAACCTGGCTAAACTGATGTGTAGCCACCCAGCCACCTTGTGGATATTATGACTCATAGTAATTTAGCACCTATTTTATCTATTTTAACTAATTTATTATGTAATTGATTATATTTAAAATTGCTGTTTGTACTGTATTGTTTTATTGAATCATGGAATTCCATGCCTGTGAGCCGCCCTGAGCCCGCCTTTATCGGGGGAGGGCGGGATATAAGAATAAATTTATTATTATATTATTATTATTAGCTCACAGAAGTCTCTGCCTTGGTCTTTTTCTGAATGTTCCAAACAAGACCAATCCCTCCCTTTAGTTGGTCCGCCCCTCATCTACATAACCCCCTGTCAACCCCCCCCCCCCCCCCGGTTCCCGGTAATAACAAGTCTTTTATTCTTTATAAAGTTCCTTTTATTGTAAGATCCAGGGTAATAGGTACAGACATCCTGTCTGAGTCAGATCTGGGATGACCCAGGCAGTCTCTCAGTATTATAGGGTAAACTACAAAGCAATTGGGCCCCCATTCCCAGCATATAAGATACATCAACTTATTTTCCCAAGCATTCTTTGAGGAGAACTTTCCACTCAAGGTTGGGACTTTAGATACATATTTGTTACTGCTGCAATAGGAGACTAAACAATAGGTGTGTTGCCATGGAATCTAGAGGATCAGAGGGGAGCATGGAAAGGAAGACACAGGAAGGGAGAAACAAGATAAGATTTGTGAGACCAAGACTGTGAATTTCCAGAACAACCAGTTTTAAGCATGGCAAAACTATTTGACACCCCCATCCCAGTTTCTCTTTATTTCAGTGTAATAAAAACTATGGGAACTGGTATGTGCATATACAGGGTCATTTTGTAGAAAAATAAGTGGTGCAGCTCATTATCATAGCTCATTAGCCTATGCCATTCCCCCAGCCAAAAGGAACCCATTGCAAGAAAGGAGAGCCCTGGGTGAGTGAGGCCTGCTTGGACTGGCTAGAGATCCAGCCAGCCCAAGAAGAAGATATTGGATTTATATCCCGCCCTCCACTCCGAAGAGTCTCAGAGCGGCTCACAATCTCCTTTACCTTCCTCCCCCACAACAGACACCCTGTGAGGTGGGTGGGGCTGGAGAGGGCTCTCACAGCAGCTGCCCTTTCAAGGACAACCTCTGCCAGAGCTATGGCTGACCCAAGGCCATGCTAGCAGGTGCAAGTGGAGGAGTGGGGAATCAAACCTGGTTCTCCCAGATAAGAGTCCGCACACTTAACCACTACACCAAACTGGCAAGCAGGCCTTGCTCACCTGGGGCTTTCCTGGGCCACTCGGCCCCCCATCAAAAGACCAGCAAGCCACTCAAAATCACATGAGAAGTGGAGAAAGTGTGGCGTGGGCTTAATGAGTTAATGAGGGCTGCTGGGGGTGTGGCAAAGTCCCTGGTAGCTGGCTGGCTGCCCGCTCTCCTAATCCAGAGATTCTTATGCAGCTGCACCTACTATTCAATGGACAAGGTAGGTGGGAAGGATGAGGGGGAACCCTCAGAAAGGTTCAGGAGCTGTGCTCCTGTGAGTTCCTCCTGAATCTGAGGCCTGTGCATATATAAGTATCCATCTGTACAAATGTCAGTTGGACAGGCTTAGCAGTATAGCTCTTGGAGATCTCTTCCATCCCTACCACTTCAAGTTTTCCTGTGATCTTTCTAGGACTGCCAGGTCACCCCTGGCCACCAGCGAGGGGACAAGAGGGGTAGAGCTGCCAGGTCCAGGTTGTGAAAATCCTGATGCTTTGGTGGTGGTGCCTTTGGAGGACATGGACCGCAGTGAGATACAATGCCACAGAATCCACCCTCCAGGGGATCATTTTGAACATATGAAGCTGCCTTATACTGGCTGGTTTCACACTGTGAAATTGACACGATTTTATCCCGTTTCGAAAAAAATCCGCTAAAGTTTGAACCATTTCTGGGCAATCAGGCAGCTGCTGCTGAAGCGACAAGATCCCGGCAACAGTCAGTGGTTTCCCATTCACAATGCTAGCCCAGCTCAACCACGGACCTGCTATGGAAAGGGCTGTCTCTTTTAAAAAGGCCCCTGGGTGTGCCCTCCATCGGAGAAGCGCACCTCGGGCGGGGGGGGGGGGTACCCGACCTTGCCAGAAACGGCTCAGCATGATCACATGGCTCTTCCGCTTTTGAGTTGTCCCGGGCATTCAGACAGCAGCTGATTATGCAACCTGCATCCGATTCAGGGGGATGGTACTAGGAAAATCCAGGTAGCTTTTTAATGCTGACAGGAGGCATCTAGAGATGGAGTGAGTACGGGTGCGGCTCGGGGGGCAGATGTACTCATGTGATTGTGCACTTTTAATCCGAACGGGAGGCGGGGCTAGGTCAGGGCAAATCTCCTGTGTGAAACCACCCACTGAATCAAAACCTCGGTTCATGAAAGGCAATATTGTCTACTCAGACTGGCAGCGGCTCTCCAGGATCTCAAGCTGAGGTTTTTCACGGCTACTTGCCTGGACCTTTTTTAGTTTGAGATTCCGGGGATCAAACCTGGGACCTTCTGTTTACCAAGCAGATGTTCTACCACTGAGCCACCGTCCCTCCCTAGAGAACTGATGTCTGTAGTCTGGAGATGAACTAGAAAAGAGTCCAGTGGCACCTTAAAGACTAACAAAATTTGCATCAGGGTGGGAGTTTTCGTGTGAAATGACTTACTTCTTCAGATATGGGCTGTAATTTCAGGAGAGCCCCAGGTCTCACCTGCAGGTTGGCATCCTTAGATCTTTTCCCCATCCTACAGCTTCTCCTGCTTCCATTACTCCTTTTGCTTCTGTTCCCAAATATTCAGGCCCAAACAAATTACCCGTATTATTCCTCGATGTACTGTGAGCATGAACTAATTCGGATACATCTTGATTTTTGATAGTTAACAGAACCTTGGATGGCAATAATTAAAACCTTTCCATTTCTGCATTATGGGAGGGTTTAAAGAAAACCTCTTCTTTTTATCTCTTCTTTTGGCTAATGAGTTGTTTTGAAAGAAGCAAGAGATTCCAATCTGTAGAAATGAAGCGTCTGATGAGTAGTTTAAGGAGTTAAGCAGGGAGGCGTGTTTATCTGTTAATAGAGTTGGGTCCAATATGTCAAAGAGTAAATTTGCACCATGAATCTTTCCTTTTTTATCTGGCAACCGCATTTGGGATGGAGGTTGCGAGGGAAAGAGGAAGTTGGCTGGCTGGTCATTCCCCAAACTTTTAATTACCTTTTTGTTTCCAATCAGATGGTTGCTGAGATTCAAACGCATTTATCTCTGTTGATAACGTTAGCTACGTGATAACAATGCAGGAAATCCTGAGAAATCCTTCTTGCCTTTTTTGCTCTGCTTTAATTGAAAGGAGGGAGCAAAATGCTTTTTTAGCTCTCCGGTTTTGCTTAATCTTCAGATAATGAGACTCCGAATTTGCCCTTTTGTTTCCAGGAAATCATTTTAGTCCTTTGTTCAAGCATCTCACCTTTTCTCCCCTTGTTCCGACTCTTGTAACACATAGTTACAAATGAAGCAGAAAGAATAATGTTTCTTCTAAGTGGCAACTCCTCAGACTTGGTCGGAACAAACGTTCTCTGTTTCATTTTTCATATTTATTTGTGTTTTCCGCCCAACACCTACCATTCTTCACATCTCACCATTGATTTCACAGATGTTTGTACTGTGTCTACATATATTATAGATGTCTGTACTGTGTCTACATGTTATATGGTTTTTATCAGGGCTTTTTTTGTAGAAAAAGCCCAGCAGGAACTCATTTGCATATTAGGCCACACCCCTGACATTGCCATTGTTTCACACACTGACCGATTCCCCACTAGCCTTATGCCGCTCTCATGCTCCTCTTCTCAGTGGGGCTTCAGTCAGATTTCACACCAGGGGTGTAGACTTTTCAATTTCCTGGGGGGGGGCGGGCTGGGGCCCAGCCAGAGACATTTGATCCAATGACATCATAGGGAGGAGCCAGTGACATCACAGGAAGGGGCCTCCATTATCACTACCTATGAATTTATGGAGAAGCTCCCTCCCCATAAATTTAGGGAGCACCCCCCCCCCCAACAATGCCAATGGACCGGGCAAAACCCAGGAAAAGGTGGGAGTTGGTCAGTGGTTATAGTGGTTTCTAAGAGGTCTCTTGCTGTGTCCTGTTTTTGAAATTCACTTTTAGAATAGTCACTTTAAGATCTGCAAATATACATATTGTGCTCATAGAATTGGATCCCCTGGTCCAATGTTTTTGAAACTTGGATGGTGTTTTGAAGAGAGGCACTGGATGCTATGCTGAAAATTTGGTGCCTCTACTTCAAAAACCAGCCCCTCCAGAGCTCCAGATACCCACAGATCAATTCTATGGGAATCAATTTCCATAGGGAATAATGGAGTGTCCAGCAGACATTTCCCTCCCCCCTGCTATTTTCTGATGACCCTGAAGCAGGGGGGTCCTCCAAACTGAGGGACCCCCTGCCCTCAACTGGGGATTGGCAACCCTATGCCTAGGTGGTGAACAATTGTCAATACACACCTACTTGACCAAGTCTTTAAGAGTGTAGTCATTTTGAGAAGAAGAAGAAGAAAAAGGCTTGCTGGGGCCATTTATTTTCAAAAGGATCTGATTCAGCATCCACTTAAATGAATGTAAGCAATCACAGGCTTGAAGAAGACACAAAATATCTATCTGCCAAAAGAACCCCCAAATACTATAGCAACATGTATGCAACACTGCGATACAGTATTATTCCTCCCCCCCAATCATGAACTAGTTGAACAAAGTTTGAGTCCAGTAACACCTTTAAGACAAAGAAAGTTTTATTCTGTTTTAGCTCAATTAGCATTTCTAAGAAGCTGAGGTTGTAAAGTCATTAACACCACTAAATGCTTTGCAGCCCAGAGGGAAAATCACACATGGACTCTACCACCCCATTCATGCCTTTGAAGATAATGATCTCTCCTCCTACAAAATTTAAATTGGAAGCCCCCAAGTCCTGTGTTGGTTGCCCGGAGGGCGCTTAGCCCACACTGGGAAAATCCGGGAGGGGCTCAAGCCCTGGAGCCGCTGCGTAGTTTACGCTTATGTTTCACACTATCTGCCCCGGGGGCTGCAACTCACTTCGCCTTTTTTGTGGGGCAAAAAGGCTTTGGTTTTTAGAGGATCTTGTTTGCTGCGTGAAAGAGGCGGAGTGAGTTGCAGCCCCAGGGCAGATAATGCACGCTCATGAGCAGGGACCTGGAGAGAGAGAGAGAGAGAGAGAAGGGAGAAGAAGGGAGATTCCTCCACCCCAGCATCAAGCCAACTGCAGACGTTTCATGCCCGAAGTGGAGTAACACATCCACTCCTGGAGACAAATGGGAGAGTGGAATGAATAGAGGAGCTGGGGGGGGGGGGCAGGGTGGAATGTGAAAATGGACCTGGCTTGTCCGATGTCAAAGAGGGAAAGGGCGGGAGACAAATGGCAGAGTGGCAGCTGAGTAGTAGCTAAAGTGCCCCTTCCTCCCAGCATGGCCCACAGCCCAGTCCTACAGCCTGAACCGAGGCATGTTGACTGGGGAGTAAGCCTTGCAACATGGATGCAAACTCCATCATGGAACTTTGATTCGGAGCCCAGAAGCTTGCAACAATTGATTTGCAACTGAGAGAGAGAGAAAACAGCGGGGGTGGCTGCTGAGACAGGGGGAGAGTGCTTGTTGAACAAATTGGCTGGCCTCTTCCATGCAGGCCTCAGATTCAGCCTTTCTGAGGGTTCCCCCTCCTCCTCCCCACTTACCTACCTTGTCCATTGAATAGTAGGTGCAGCTGCATAACAATCCCTGGATTAGGAGAGTGGGCGGCCAGCCAGCCACCAGGGGCTTTGCCACGCCTCCAGCAGCCCTCATTAATCTATGGAGAAGTCCACACTACCTTTTCTCCACTTCCTATGTGATTTTGGGTGGTGGGTGGCTTGCTGGCCTTTTGACTGGGGGGGGGGGAGCGACCAAGGAGAGCCCCAGAAGATCGAGGCCTGCTTGGACTGGCTTGGATCTCTAGCCGGCCCAAGCAGGCCTCACTCGCCCAGGGCTCTCCTTTCTTGCATCCGGTTGCTATGACCTCCACCACCTATTTTTCTACAAAACAACTCCTGCTTCCTTGCACCCATGCTCACACACATACACACACCGGCTGAACATTGACCAAAGCTGTCCTGCCACTGGTACACAACCCAGTGGCACACATCCCACTGCTGGTCTTTCCATCCATCCTTCCCCCCCTCCATCCTTCCTTTCAGAGTTTACCAAGGAGGCTGCTCAAAGAGCTGCTGGAGAAGCACATGTAGCACAAGAAGCATTGGGGACTGCGACCTCTTGCACTTTTTAAATTTTTTCCCTGTCATTTTGATTTTTGTTGTTGTTGTTGTTGTTATTCAGCAACCCAAGGCTAGCAATAGGATGGTAATTGCAGCCATGGGCACCAGGGATTTTGGTTAGCGTTTCATCACTAATCTCAGATTGCTCAATTTTAAAAAAATTAAAGGATGGGGAAAAAATTAAAAAGTTGCGTGAGAGGATTCAGTCCATCTTGGGCTTCCATTCACAGCACTGGAGATGGTTAAATGGGAGGCACCACTGTCAAGCGGGTGGGGAAGCTGGTGTCGAGAGGCAGCAAAAGGCAGGAGAGAAAACTCTGATTCTTTCTGTTCTTTTGTTCACTTTGGCTTGGCAACAAACCGCCCCCCCCACCAAAAAAAAGGTCACCACAAGACAGCACTTAGAAAACATGAGGGGGAGGTTAAAAAAAAGTTTTTAAAAAAGTGAAGCCAGCCCAGAAGTGGTCAAAACGTGTGCAGAAAGAAAGAAAAATGACAGACATGTAACCTGGAAATTAATGGAAACTCACCTGTGTAAAAGAGCAGTAGAAGAACAGCAGGTTTTTATACCCTGCTTTTCTCTACCTGAAGGGGTCACAGAGTGGCTTACAATCACTTTTCCCTTCCTCTCCCCACAATAGTTACCTTGTAACAATGTTCCCTCTAAGCTGCAGAGTCTTGTGAGCAAAAATGCTACTTTGTGAGCTCCTGGCATTAAAGTTGTGAGCTACCGCATAAATTAGTGTGCTCTGGGGTCATCCTGCCTGAGCTAAGACAAAAATGTATGAGCTGGAGGCTAAAAATCTGTGAGCTAGCTCACACTAACTCATCTTAGAGGGAGCACTGCTTGTAAGATATGTGGTATGTGATAACCACCGGAAGCAATGAAACTTTCACGCAAAGCGTGTAAATATGTGTTTTTAGTGAAGTAAAACAAAAACAAAACTAAGGCACACTGAACATTCTTGAAATTATCCCCACAAAGTCTCTCAGCAGTCACAAAGAATGACAGCACTTCCCCCAAGGGGGAAAAAAGAGGAATCTGGCTTCTGGGTCGCCTTCCCATGCAGAGGCTCCGAGCTGCCTGACGGACCGGAGGTGAGCGGCTTGTGGATGAGTGCGTGGAGGCTCCCGAATGGCTCTGTTTGAGCCACTCCGATTCAGGACGCCTCCCAGCCGCCTCAAAATGCCCGTCTGTTCTCAACCTGTGTGTGGCCCACAGGTGACATCACACCGGGCTTTACCTCCAGGTGATGTACTTGGTACGATGTCATTAACTCCAGGTTTCCTTATTACATCAGGCACATTGGGTGCAACAGAGCTTTTCAAAGCAGGGCTCCCCGTGCTGGCCAGCTCCATGTCAGCAGATTGGAGGCCCCAAAGGTGTGTGTGTGTAGGAGGGGGACCCTCACCTGTCAAGGGAATGGGAACCAGGGGTCATTTTGTAGCAGAAGCTCCTCTGCATATTAAACCACCCCCCCCCCCCGATGTAGCCAATCCTCCAAGAGCTTACAGAGCTCTTCTTACAGGGCTTACTGTAAGTTCTTGGAGGATTGGCTACATCTGGGGGGTATGGCCTAATATGCAAAGGAGCTCCTGCTACAAAATGAGCCCAGGCGCAAACCATAACTGCATCCCTCATCCCCACCAGCTAAAAAAGGAGACTGTACACTGTATCAGCACACACACACATATATGGGAAGGGGGGGAACCTCCATGTGACATTATCAACAAAATCACATACCTTGCACGGGAAAACTGGGATAAATGACAGTGCAGAAAAATGAGGCTCCTAACTGTGAGAGCGAAGAAGAAGAAGAAAGAGAGAAAATGGTAGTTGGAAGAGATCCCAACGGAAACAATGGGGAAACTTCTTGACCCAGCACATTTTTGATATCCCCACAACAGAACTTGAAATGAGGTCAGTAGTCCGGCTTAGCCTCAGGTGGTGTGAATCAAACTGATCCATGTGCAAGTATTGTTTTCTGAGAGTGCTGAGAACAGATTTTAAGCATTAGTGGGATTGATTCCGTTGCTGGCACAAGACATTTCTCTGCCCCAAGGGGCTGTACCACGCGATCTAAGGGCCAAGCGGAGCATGATGGCCCCCTCACGGCTGCCGTGGGGATGCTGTTGCTATTTTAAAGAAATTTGGAAATGCCAAAACAGACCCCCTAAGCAGCTGTTTTGGCACTTCAGAAAGTACAAGAGGGTGGGAATAACGTAGGGTTGCCAAGTCCAATTCAAGAAATATCTGGGGACTTTGGGGGTGGAGCCAGAAGCAAGGTTGCGACGAGCATCATTGAACACCAAAGGGAGTTGTGGCCATCACATTTAAAGGGACCGCACACCTTTTAAATGCCTTCCCTCCATTGGAAATAATGACGGATAGGGGCACCGTCTTTTGGGGATCATAGAATTGGACCCCTTGGTCCAATCTTTTTGAAATTGGAGGGCATTTTGGGGGGAGGTTCTGAATGCTATGCTGAAATCGTGGTGCCTTTACCTCAAAAAACAGTCCCCCTAGGGGCCCAGATACTCGTGGATCAATTTTTCATTATACCCTAAGGGAATTGGTCTCCATGGAACGCCTAGCAGACATTCCCCCCCGCTCCGCTTTCTGATGACCCTGAAGTGGGGGGAGGGCCTCCAGACCGGTGGATCCCCCGCCCCCACCTGAGGATCGGCAACTCTAGAATAACAGCACACTGGGGACGCAATCAGGACTGGGGTCTTACAGCGTTTAAAAATGACAATATATGCTTGTGGCGTCCATTTTGTTTGGCCCTAAATAGAGTTCCCAGCCTCCAGGTAAGGCCTGAGAATCTTTTGGAATGACATGATAGTTACCATAGAGTTTCCCCTTCCCAAATTGCTAGAGCATCTGTGAAAACCATACAGTTTTCCCAGAAACTTCTAGAGTGGCTGGCGTGATGATGTCACTTGTGGGTGACATCATTGTGCCGCGTGCTCTTGAGCATGCAAAAGAAGTCCCCTGCCAGAGGCCACGGGGTACCCTATCTGAAAGGCCTTATGAAGCTGGTAGCCAAGTCACAGCAAATGCAAGGAATTCTAACATACCTTTGACATTCTTCTGAACCAGGGGTTGCTGGCCTTTTTGAGCCTGCAGGGGCCTTTGGAATTCTGAAACTGCGTGGTAGGGGCAGTCACAAAATGGCTGCTACAGGAGGTGAAGCTGGCCACAAAATGGCGGCCATAATGTACCTTCAACCATATAATGAAGATTTTTGTACTGTTGTGGAAACCACCATTGAAGCAATTTTTAAGAAATCTGCACAGCCAGTCAGAAGCCTTGCTGGGCAAAAGACCAATCTGACCTTTTAGAAAAATTCAAATTTAATAGATATTTTAAGAAAAAGATTTATAATACAAAATATTGAAATGTTGTTGATGCACAGTTTCGAGACAACCATATGTGACAATCCATGTAATTTAAGAAAGTATTGCAGATGTAGACTTGTATTCTTTGAAAGTACTCTCTATGCAGATTAAGACTGATTTGTAATCTTTATTTCTTATCTCTTCCTATTCCCTATTCCCAGTACTTTGAAACTAATAAAACTTCTAAAAAGGAATAGAAAAATTCTTAGAGGGTGTCATAAAAGGTATTGATAGGTGCCAGCAGTTTTTTTGTAGCAGGAACTCCTTTGCATATTAGGCTACACCCCCTTGATGTTGTCAATCCTCCAAGAGCTTACAGTAGACCCTGTACTAAGAGCCGTGTAAACTCTTGAAGGATTGGCTACATCAGAGGGTGTAACCTAAAATGCAAAGGAGTTCCTGCTACAAAAAAAGCCCTGCTGAGTTCCACAGCACACAGAAACACCACACTGGGAGCCCCGAATTAAGCAGTGTGGTATGAGCCTCCCAGTTATGCAGTCTTCGGGCAACAAATTGTCTTGAAATGTAGCCCTGTAAGTTTGAAAGCACATAAAGCTATATTTATTCTGGAAAGCTGAAATGCAGCTCGAATAAGGATACTGTGTGTCTTCCTAATTAATGGTATTAGCATATGCTAGAATCCTCAGGTGACAATACACTAGCAGAATCTTGAATAATGGAGACTTTAAAAATAGATTTGACTACGACAAGTGAAAATGGGGATCCTGCGAAGATATTTTCAGCACACACTGATTTTTTATTTCCTTAATATTGGTTCTAAGGTCTCACCAGAGCTTTAAGGCAATCTTTTTGTAAATATTATCAACCTGCTTCCAGTTCTGAACTTGACATTTGCTTTCTGATTATCTTTTCAAAATGATACACTTAAATGCAGTATATATTTTGTTCCCGGATTCCAAGAAACTTCCACACGGATACTTCCATCTTAAAGAGGCTAACACAAGGAATTAATAACTAACACATTGACTGTCCATAAGCTTAATAAATATGTATAATCAGTTCATTTGTGTTCATTCCTTCCTTTATATATAAACTGAGAAAATCATGTACAATTCTCAATTAAGATATAAAGTACTAAACCAGCCTCGTTGGCGCAGAGAGGTAAAGCTGCAGTATTGCAGTCCAAACTTTCTGCTTATGACTTGAGTTTGATCCCGGCGGAAGCTGGGTTCAGGTAGCTGGCTCAAGGCTGACTCATAGAATCATAGAATTGGAAGGGATCTCCAGGGTCATCTAGTCCAATCCTCTGCACAATGCAGGAAATCCACAAATACCTATCCCAAGATGACTGGGAAAGGCAATGGCAAACCACCCCGTAAAAACTGCCATGAAAATGTCGCGATGTGACATCACCTCAGAGTCAGAGACGACTGGTGCTTGTACAGGGGAGGGGACTACCTTTTTTTTTTTTTTTAAACTATCCTCAAAATCTCACATGCATTTATCAATCAACTAGAGATGTAATTGCCATTGCAGTCTCTGGATGAATAAAGTGCATGGAGCTTCAAAATTAAAAAGTGCTCAGGCTTAAAAATTCTAGTCCCTATCCAGTTGTCTTGGCCAGTTTGGGGAGGGATGGCAGCTCAGTGGTAGAGCATCTGCTTGGTAAGCAGAAGGTCCAGGTTCAATCCCCGGCATCTCCAACCGAAAAGGGTCCAGCCAAATAAGTGTGAAAAACCTCAGTTTGAGACCCTGGAGAGTCGCTGCCAGTCTGAGTAGGCAATACTGACTTTGATGGACCAAGGAGGGTCTGATTCAGTAGAAAGCAGCTTCATATGTACATATATGCTGGGAGGGACGGTAAGTCCAGGTTCAATCCCCGGCATCTCCAACTAAAAAGGATCCAGGCCAAGTAGGTGTGAAAAACCTCAGCTTGGGACCCTGGAGAGTCACTGCCAGTCTGAGTAGGCAATACTGACTTTGATGGACCAAGGGTCTGATTCAGTATAAGGCAGCTTCATATGTTCACCGACCTTCGCAGTCCATTTCCAGTGCTTTATCAAAGAGGGGGTTGATCATGGTCCTGATTCTCCATATTCTTACAAACCAATGAAAGCCAACCAGTCTACTTCGCGAGCACCCTCTATGGGGGACGACATGCTGCAACTGACACTTTAAATGACCCAGCAATCGTGGATATGGTAGTGTTGCCATGTCTCCCCTGACCACCAGCAGGGACGAGGGGCTAGGGTTGCCATATCCAGGTTGGGGAACTTGTAGAGATATGAGAATGGAGCCTGGGGAGAACAGGGACCAAGGGTTGACAAGTCCTCCGTCGTTGCAGTGGGGGACTTCTCATGCGCATGCAAAGCACGTGTGTGGCATGATGACGTCGCTTGGAAGTGACATTGTGCCACATGTGCCATGCAGTGACAGGACTCTTCAAGGAGCGGGGATCCCCCGCCCAACGACGTCCTCCCTGCCGCTGAGTTCGGGTCTCCAAAACCAGGGGATCCCCCACCTCTGTCGGGAGCTCAACAGCCCTATGAGGGCACCTCAGTGTCAGGCAATTAGATCTCAAAGCAACCAGTCCTTGAAATGATACAAATTTAGGCTTTATTTGATAATCCATATGCATCGAATGAACAGAAATTGGGACTGATACCAAATAATGTTGCAAAGCACACTTAAGGACACTACATCAAAGGTTCCCAAAACAAAAGCTACTATTCTAAACAATGTGGAGGCCAAGTGTAAAGATTCACACGGTACCCTTCTCTTATCTTTTTTCCTGTGGTCTTTCTTCCTGAGACTCACTGGCATCTGGTCCCTGGAGGCATGTTATCTTCAAAGGAATACATTTCTACATTTGTTAGCAATTGCAAAGCGAGTTCAAGCGATACATGGCAACTTTGATGTGCATAGCATTCCATAGGGTTAGTAACATTGGCTTAACATGGCTACTAGGTTTTAATAAGTATCTTAAATTCAGATGAATTGACAATTGCCTGACACTCAGCAGGGTACAATGCCATGGAGTCCACCCTCCAAAGCAGCCATTTTCTCCAAGGGAACTAATCTCTGTATTTTGGAGATGAGCTGTAATTCCAGAGGGTCCCCAGGTCCCACCTGGAGGCTGGCATCCCTAGAAGATAGCTAGTGTTTCCTTAACAAATGGCATAGTCTGAACAATGTGATTTATTTAGTTATTTATTTATTATATTTGTATCCTGCCTTCCAGTTTGGTGTAATGGTTAAGTGTGCGGACGCTTATCTGGGAGGCCCGGGTTTGATTCCCCACATCTCCACTTGCAGCTGCTGGAATGGCCTTGGGTCCGCCATAGTTATCACAGAGCTTGTCCTTGAAAGGGCAGCTTCTGGAGAGCCCTCCCAGCCCCACCCACCTCACCAGGTGTGGGGGAGGAAGATAAAGGAGATTGTGAGCTGCTCTGAGACGCTTGAGGGAGGGTGGAATCTAAATCCAATGTCTTCTTCTTCTTCTCCTGGCAGGCTCAGGGCAGCTAGCAACAAGTAAAACAACATAAAATTAAATTACTACAATGAAATCACAATAAATCATTAAAACATCTCAAGCGTATACAGTTTTAATCCCTAGATGGTGTTGTTATTAATTCTTAATTAGCGCTGTTTACTGTGATGTTACTGAACGTTATTAAGCACCTTACATTTCTATTTCGGTCGGGTTAAGATGTTAACGCTGTCCACAATAAGTTAATGTCTTTTTGGCAACCTTCAAGAAAGTCTGTGAAGAGCAAATGGTTAATTTCCCTCTCCTCTATAATATGCAGCACAGAAAGTATAGAATACCTCTTGACCTTCGGATGTGGTAGATGCAGGCTTCTCAGTCGTGCTGCTCGGCTCCCAGTTGTCTCGGGTCTCAGTTGTCTGGGAGAGAGATGGGCGTATAAATATTTTAAAGTAACAAGGAAATGTCTCATAATTTAACGCTCCATTTTAACGAGGGGCTTCTGCCTTTGAAGAGATGTATGACCAAGAAAATGGAATAACGGAAGGGAACGCTTGGTGTGATTAAAATAATTTGCTACATTTTCAGATGAACTTCCTGACGAAGTATCCAAAACTGGCCATTTTTTCTTTTGTAAGAAATCCTGAAGGCACAAAAGAAGCCCCAGAGAAGCAGAGTGAGAACACGGTAGGGCTCCCAAGTTCCCCCATACCAATTTTTCACTAGAGATTGTTCCAGGTGGAGAGCCCTTTTGCTACCGGGGCTTCTCTCCATTTTTGCACAAGCTGCTGCAGAGCTGCAAGTTGGTGCGCCACTTTTGCACAGCAAGCAGAAACCGCTTGTCAGAGGATCTCGCTTGCTGCAGGATAGCAGCAGGCCAACTCGCAGCTCCGGGGCAGCTTGTGCGAAAACAGAGAGAAGCCCCAGTAGCAAAAGGGCTCTCCACCCAGAACAAGCCCCAGTTGTTCCGGTCCAGTTGACAGGCACCAACTGACTGGCAGGGGGATCCCTGCCCCCCAAAGAGCCCGTTGGCCCGTGGTGCTATGACATCACTCAGAGCGCTCTAGGAATTTGCTGTAAATGCTATGGTTTCGAGCAGGGATGCTCTAGTAATTTGGGAGAAAGAGCATCCCTGCATGAAACCATAGAGTTTACAGCAAATCACTAGAGTGTCGCGCACAATGTGCCCGGTGCAATATGTCACAGTACCACACACTGTGCACATGTGTGAAAAAGTCCCCCATCAGCAGCTGCGGGGGACTTGGCAACCCTAGATCAAGGAGGGAGCAGTGTAGGGAATTCAAGGTGCTGTGATGTTGAAAGTATTGTACCAGTGTTGTCACTAAAAGGTAGACTTGCCATACGACACGTAATCTCAAGTCAGTGGAAGCCCACTGCCTTGTGTTGCCAACTCTAGATTGTGATATTTCTGGAGGTTTGAGGGTGGATCTTTGGAAGCACAGGGTTTGGGGAGAGGAGAGACCTCAACAGACTGGAGAGGAGGTGGCTGAGAGGTGATATGATCACCATCTTCAAGTACTTGAAGGGCTGTCATATAGGGGATGGTGTGGAATTGTTTTCTGTGGCCCCAGAAGGTAGGACCAGAACCAATGGGTTGAAATTAAATCAAAAGAGTTTCCAGATCAACGTTAGGAAGAACTTCCTGACCCTTAGAGCGATTCCTCAGTGGAACAGGCTTCCTCCTTGGGAGGTGGTGGGCTCTCCTTCCTTGGAGGCTTTTAAACAGAGGCTAGATGGCCATCTGACAGCAATGAAGATCCTGTGACTTTAGGGGGAGGTATTTGTGAGTTCCCTGCATTGTGCAGGGGGTTGGACTAGATGACCCTGGATGTCCCTTCCAACTCTATGATTCCATGAACAGAGTCCTCCAGAGTCTGTCCTCCAAAGCAGCCATTTTCTCCTGTGGAACTGATCTCTGTCCTCTGGAGGTCAACTGTAATCCTGGGAGCTCTCCAGACCCCACCTAGAGGCTGGTAACCCAGCAGTGGCTGCCTATACCAACAATTTTCTCTGCGCAAAGCCAAGAGGAAAACAATGGGGCCCACTGGGGGAAAAGGGTTTGGAAAGGTTGAAGTAGGATTTTTAAAAAGCCTTTTTATTCGTTATCAAGCAGTAAACGAAAGACTGTCCATAAGAGCTGTCAGATGAGGAAGCTGAACGCTTGGAATACTGCGGGCAAAAAAAAAAGCAGAATGGAATATAAGCACAGAAAGGAAGGAAACAGGATTCTTTTGGTTTCCATTATTTATTTACTTACTGCACATGAGCATATACCTACAGATTCCAATGTGGTTAGTTTCCCCTTGAATGGCTTCCCTCCTGTGAAAAGTGATGTCAGGTTGGGCTGAGTCATGTCCAGCCGGGCCATGTGTGTACCAATTTAGGTTAGGTAGCAGAGATATAACAAGAGCCCCGTGGCACAGAGTGGTAAAGCTGCAGTACTGCAGTCAGAACTCTCTGCTCACGACCTGAGTTCGATCCCAGCGGAAGCTGGTTCAGATAACCAACTCAAGGTTGACTCAGCCTTCCATGCTTCCGAGGTCAGTCAAATGAGTCCCCAGCTTGCTGGGGGGGGGGTAAGTGTAGATGACTGGGGAAGGCAATGGCAAACCACCCCGTACTGCAGTCAGAACTCTCTGCTCATGACCTGAATTCGATCCCAGCAGAAGCTGGTTCAGGTAACCGACTCAAGGTTGACTCAGCTTTCCATCCTTCCAAGGTCGGTCAAATGAGTCCCCAGCTTGCTGGGGGGAAGTGTAGATGATTGGGGAAGGCAATGGCAAACCACTCCGTAAAAAGTCTGCCATGAAAACGTTGTGAAAGTAACATCACCCCAGAGTCGGAAACGACTGGTGCTTGCACAGGGGACTACCTTTACCTTTTAAACCTTTTTTTTAGCAGAGATATACAATTTATAAAGGACACAAACACCATTAAATATATATTTTTTAAAAAACTTAAACCGTGCTTAAAATATTAGCACTCAGTCTGAAAGGTGCTTTCTTTGTATTTCTCCCATGGGATCCAGAAAATTGGGCAAAGGAAGCTGTGGCTCTTTCCTTCCTTCTCCAGGGGACCAGGAGGGGGAGGAGCCTCAGCCAATAGAAGGAAGAGAGGCTTGGCTCAGTAGCTCTGCTGTGCAATTGAGCAAGCCTTGCAAAGCAAACTGTGATGCAGAAGGAAGCAAGAGAGAGGAAGAAGGAAGCAGTTGAAAGCCAGTTGCTCGGGGGCCTGATTCGACCCCTCGGACTGCATGTTTGACACCCCTGCTGTAAGCTTTATCCTACCCTCCACCGTGTGAACATATGAACATATGAAGCTGCCTTATACTGAATCAGACCCTTGGTCCATCAAAGTCAGTATTGTCTTCTCAGACTGGCAGCGGGTCTCAAGCTGAGGTTTTTCACACCTATTTGCCTGGACCCCTTTTTGGAGATGCCAGGAATTGAACCTGGGACCTTCTGCTTCCCAAGCAAATGCTCTACCACTGAGCCACTGTCCATCCCACCGTGTGCATGGTCTTCAGTCAAAGAGTAATCAGATGTGGAATTCACTGCTGCAGGAAGTGATGGTGGATACAAGCACAGACAACTCCAAGAGGGGATTGGATAAACGTATGGAGCAGAGGTTCATCAGTGGCTATTAGCCACAGTGTATATATGGAACTCTCTGCCTGGGACAGTGATGCTCTGTATTCTTGGTGCTTGAGGGGGCCACAGTCGGGGGGGGGCGGCTTTTGGAGTTCTGGCCTTGCTGGTGGACCTCCTGATGGCTGCTGGGTTTTTTGGCTACTGTGAAACCCAGAGCGTTGGACTGGATGGGCCATTGGCCTGATCCAACATGGCTTCTCTTATGTTCTTCTGTGACACAGAGCGTTGGACTGGATGGGCCATTGGCCTGATCCAACATGGCTTCTCTTATGTTCTTCTGTGACACAGAGCGTTGGACTGGATGGGCCATTGGCCTGATCCAACATGGCTTCTCTTATGTTCTTCTGTGACACAGAGCGTTGTACTGGATGGGCCATTGGCCTGATCCAACATGGCTTCTCTTATGTTCTTCTGTGACACAGAGCGTTGTACTGGATGGGCCATTGGCCTGATCCAACATGGCTTCTCTTATGTTCTTCTGTGACACAGAGTATTGGACTGAATGGGCCACTGGCCTGATCCAACATGGCTTCTCTTATGTTCTTCTGTGACACAGAGTGTTGGACTGGAAGGGGCCATTGGCCTGATCCAACGTGGCTTCTCTTATGTTCTTATTTATTTACTTACTTACGTTATATTTATATCCCGCCCTTCTATGCGGACTCAAGGCGGCTAATAACATAAAATACACAATAAGCAATATTAAAACAATCAAACAATCAAATAAAATTGCAACGGTGCTGCTTCATCTATTCAGGCAGATCATGTAATATTATCCTTTCTCAGCGCGTACAGATCCTAGGCAGTTAGTGCTGAAGCGCGATAGATCCAGATGCGGTGGCGGCCCTCTCCCATTAGATGTGAAATGCCATCCAAAACAGTTCAGTCTTGCAGGCCCTGCGGAACTGTGATAAGTCCCGCAGGGCCCTGATGGCTTCTGGGAGGGCATTCCAGAATATTGGGGCTGCAACCAAAAAGGCTCTTGCTCTGGTGGAATTAAGCCTAGCCTCTTTTAGCCCGGGGACAGCTGAATGATTTTGAGAACTTGATCGAAGTGCTCATCGAAGGGAGTGAGATTGTACCAAAGGAAGCCCCAATAGTGTTGTGGATTTCCATTGCAAAAATGCACGGCGTTGCCCTCTGTCTCCAACCTCAGACGGATACGTAGAAAGAAAAAGAATTAATACATTCATTAGTTTGTTACAGCTCCCGAGGATTTGCCCTAATTTTAGCCCCCTCCCCCTCGTGTCCACCTCCCCTGTTGTCATCTTTCCCCCTTTGAATCATTCAAAGGCCTGCTTTTTCATTCATTTATCAGGACAGTAATGGCTGTTTAGATTGGTGAATAAGAGCTCGCTTTTCAGTCGCCGCTGACGCATTTTGCCCCTTTGTACTGATCAAGGATTTTGTTTAGCTGTGCGAAACAGAGACTGAAAGCTGCGCCTTTGATTCCTGCCCCCCCTCCCTTCCTCCTTTTCTTTCATGTTTTTCATGTCAGGAAATAATTTCATGCTGTTTTCAAAGGCCCATCAGCCATGTTTTTAAGAATGACACGGATTCCAGCAGGTCTAATTAGAGTCAATAATAGCTCAACCGTCTTGCATTAGCAAAAGCCCATTGTTGTTTAGCCTGTAGAGTCCATGTCTGGGTTCCGTTCACCTTCAGTTCACATATCGTAGCGATGCCAACTTCCAGGTGGGACCTGGGATCCCCTGGAATTACAGCTCATCTCCTAGGCTTAGAGTTCAGCAAAGTTCTTACAGGGGGTTTGAACAATGGAGCCCAGAAGCAAGATTTTTTTGGGGGGGGGTCGTAAGAAGGAAAAGGAAAGGTCCCCTGTGCAAGCACCAGTCGTTTCTGACTCTGGGGTGACATTGCTTTCACAACATTTTCACGGCAGACTTTTTACGGGGTGGTTTGCCATTGCCTTCCCCAGTTATCTACGCTTTTCCCCCAGCAAGCTGGGTACTCATTTGACCAACCTCAGAAGGATGGAAGGCTGAGTCAACCTGCAGCTGGCTACCTGCAGCTTCCACCGGGGATCAAACTCAGGTCGTGAGCAGAGCTTAGGACTGCAGTACTGCAGCTTTAACACTCTGCGCTACGGGGCACCATTTCGTAAGAAAGAAGAGAACAATAAAATTTAGAGGTTCCAGAGTGTTGCTCCTGTGAGCTCCTACCCAAAATGAGGCATGCTTTTAAGGAATAATGACAATGAAAAGGGATGCTCAGAGACACTGAGAATTCGCCAAGCCAGTTCTGTAACTTTGCTGTTCAGATTGTGAACAGAAATGTTTCCTCTGTTCTTTCAAAGCGTTTCATCTCTTGCTTCCTTTGACTTTTGAAAGGATCTAATAAAGGTCACGTAAGAGGGTAAGAAGAGCCCCACTAGATCACACCAGTGGTCCGCCTAGTCCAGCATCCAGTCTCACACAGTGGCACTACAGCTCCGCGGAGAGGTGCAGGGCGATGCCGGCAGGGAGATGCCTGCCTGAAGAGCCACACACTCTTGGGCCAGCACTGACCGTGGCGGGGGGGGGGGGTGCCTGCCTAGGGTGCCATGAACCCACGGGCTGACGCTGCTTACATGGGAGCCCTGAGTGGTATACAGTTGGCCCCGTTGGCCCAGTTCTTCAGTCTTTGAGTGCAGCCCTATACTATTCTGTACCTAATAAAGAGCTATGATCGCTACCACCTCACCTCTTCATTGCTTTGAACCCACTATATTATATCATTGATTTTTGCCATTAGCGCCGACACAGTGACCCTGAAGGGTTTTCAGGGCAAGAGACATTCAGAGGTGGCTGGCCATGGCCTGCTTCGCTGTCGTGACCCTCGACTTCCCTGGTGGCCCCCCATCCAAGCACTAACCAGGGCTGACCCTGCTTAGCTTCCAAGATCTGGGTGAGGGCAAGTGCTATTCAATACTGTCAAATACAGTTACTTGTCAGTGTTCAAATACTGCCAAATCTCCTTGGGACGTCAAAAATGAAAGTCAAATACTCAGCATAACCCAGAACGGTCTATTGCATTGTGCTCAAGCACCCGTACGCCAGCGTCGTTCCATCTGTAGCTGGGAATTATTTGAGGTGAGAAGATCACCGAGTAAGCCCAGAGCCTTTTTTTTGTAGCAGGAACTCCTTTGCATATTAGGCCACACACCCCGATGTAGCCAATCCCAGGTTCTTTTTCTAGCAGGAGCTCCTCTGCATATTAGGCCACTCCCCCTGATCTAGCCAATCCTCCAAGTGCTTAGAGGGCTCTTAGTACAGGGCCTACTGTAAGCTCCAGGATGATTGGCTACATCAGGGGGGCGTGGCCTAATATGCAGAGGAGTTCCTGCTAGAAAAAGCACTGGCCAGTCCTCCTGGAGCTTGCAGTGGGCCCTGTACAAAGAACCTTGTAAGTTCTTGGAGGATTGGCTACATCAGGGGTGTGTGGCCTAATATGCAAAAGAGTTCCTGCTACAAAAAAGCCCTGATATTGTGGAGGAAACGGGGGGCGGGATCTAATAGTAAAATAATAATTGGGTGGAACTGAGGTTTTTTTTTCATTGTTAATTTTCAGCGCATCTAAGTCCAACTGCCTTTTCGGCTTAATGTGTTTGTGTGATGTTTTACAATATATTGCTCCCACAGGTCTCTTTCTTCTGTTTCTGCCTTCAGTTTTTGTCTCTCTCATTGAATGATCTTTGTCCTGGATTAAATTTCCCTAGATGTCTTAACCTGCGTTGTTGGGTTTTTCCTTTCTTTCTAAATTGAATCTTGCGTTGCCGTCTTCCGCCTGTTAAGTGCTCTGGTTCTCTTTGCGCTTCCACTCGCTGAACACCCGGCCACAATGCCTCCTCATTTATTATCCTCTGCAAATTTCATTAATGCAGTAAATTATTAAAAGATATTAAATAAAACCCAGATCTCATTACAGTACCCTGGTAAGTACCTCAACCTGCGTTATTGAATTTTGCTGCCACCAGGGTACAATAACAGGCTTGCAGTTAAAAAACACAAGGTTGGGGGGGGGGGGCGGTTTCTATGTAAGCAACTACATTTCTGCTTCTTTCTTTTCTCAGCCATGAGAGAGTCCAGTATATAAAATCCAGGGGAGAGGCAGCCCAGGAGGGCGGGGTTCAACATGGGGTTGCCAGTCTCCAGGTGGGATAAAATACAATCCGTCGCACTTATTGTGTCGCACTTATTCCGTTAGGGATAGATTGGTAAGATCTAGAGAATACCAATTGGTCAATCATACTCTTAAAGGGCACTTTGCTTGTAAAAGGTGTGCAATTTGTCATTTATCTATGAATGTCGAAGAGTATTATTTTGCTGAAAAGACTAGACCATTTGTTCTAAATCATTACTCTGCATGTGCTACCCGCTGTGTTGTGTATTTGATCATCTGTGGGTGTGGCCTAAGGTATGTTGGCAGCACTACTAGAGCCCTTAGAGTACATATTCTGGAACACAGGAGCAGACTTTGGAACCATGTGATTGAAGCTCCTATGGTCAGCCATTTTATGCAAAAGACTCATGACTGTGAAGACTTTTGTTTTTTCACCTTATACAGATATGAACAGATAGAAATGAAGACGTGCACAAGATACTGCTGCAAAAAGAGGCCTTCTGGATACACCAGTTGAATTGCATTTCTCCATATGGACTGAATATGACCAATGATTTGACATGCTTTTTATGAATGGTCTTCTTTATAATATTATGAGTGCTGTGCATAATTTGCCTGTGTGATACCATATTTTTGTATAAATTATGGGATTTTATATTCTTTGTATGGAATATTTTGTATGTTGTATCTGCTGTGATATAGTTTGTGGTGTTTGTGGCTTTTAGCATGTTGCATTAGAAATATGTTACTTTACCTTTAAGAGGTTTGGGTAATGGCAGCTGTAAATGAGATGTTTGCCTTTTAAACATGTTAGTTGCACCATTAGGGTGACATACTGAGCTGTAGCCGATGTGAAATTGCTGCTGGAGACGCTCTGCATCCCTCTTTTTTGAAAATTGTGTAAAGAATCTATATAATTGAATCAATATGTAAGTATGATATATTTTTTCACTGGAACAGGGTTGGTGGTGTCTGAATGTCCTTCTGATATTTTTGTATAATATTTTTCTTTTGTTAGTGGTCCCAGGTCTGATGAAGACTGGAAAAAAACAAGTACTTAATCGATTGGCTTGTCACCACACTACTTTGGGACTTGAATATACATGTTTTGGATATTTGGACTGGTTTCTATATACTTCTTAGTAAATTGGTCACTACCTTGCATTTTTTGTTGAGTCTCCAGGTGGGGCCTGGAGATCTCCCACTTTTACTGCTGATCTCCAGCTGGCAGAGATCAGCTCCCCCTGGAGGAAATGGTAAATATCAACAGGTTCCAATATAAGCGAATAATAAGTGAAAAAAACACCAGAATAACAATAACACTTTTACACAATGTAACAGATATGCAACCTACATTTATCAAAATACATACATAGCCGTAGTCATCATTAGTAATTTATAAACCACTCCTGATACTAAATTCACAAATCCTCATAATACAAACGCAGCTGGGAAAAGAGTTCTTTTCACTCCCCCACACTATGTGCTGTATGAAGCTAATAAGGTGCAGTTCTTCAGAGGCAATTGCCTTCCTGCTGTTCTCTCTTATGTTCAGCGACTTGGGTGGAGTCCTCAAATCTCCAGCACAGCTTGTCTCCAAGAGAGTAAGGGACCGCAACCCAGGATTCCTCACGGTTTCAGACCTTCATCAGCCTTTTTCTCTCAGAGTTTTGTCCTGGAGCCTCAGTACAACATTCAACAAGTTGGAAGAAAATGGCTGCTTGGAAGTGTGGACTCCATGGCATTAGACCACGCTGAGGCCCCTCCCCTCCCCAAACCCCGCCCTCTCCTCAATCTACCCCCAAAGTATCCAGGTATTTTCCAACCTGGCAACCCTAGTACAACACTGTTTTTGAAATTCAGATGTGGATTACATGGAGTTGGCAATGCTTTATTAATTTATTTCATTTCATTTATCCTCACGACAACCCTGTGAGGTAGATGAGTGGAGAGCGTGTGACTTCCCCCAGCTCACCCAGTGAGCTTCCATGGCAGAGCAGGGATCCAAAGCAGGGTCTCCCAGTTCCTAAAAACTTCCCTGTAACCACTTGGTTGGGAGCATCACAGCACAAGCCCTGCGTCATTGGTAGAGCATGTGCTTTAACATAGCAAAGTCCTTAAGGCTCGCGCCCAGTTACAACAGTGGTCTTCAGCTCATGGGTTGGAACACTCACACTGGCCACATAGCACCACCTGCTGGGTCATGCGCCTCTGCAAAGCTGCCTCTTTTTTTGCTTCATTTTTGGAAGGACCTGATGCTGCACACATTCACAGAGAGCAGGGCACCACCCTTTTCTCCCTCTCTTTGCACATGTGCTGAGAAGAGCCATAGGATGGAGAGGTGAACTCACTCAATGGCAAATAGGGTTGCCAGGCCTGTGTTGGAAAATACCTGGAGACTTTGGGGGTGGATCTGGGAGAGGGTGGGGTTTGGAGAGGGGAGGAGCCTCAGCACGATCCAATGCCGTAGAATCCACCCATCCAAGCAGCCATTTTCCCCAGGGGAGCTGATCTCTGCCAGCTGGAGATCAGTCAAAGTGGGAGATCTCCAGGTCCCACCTGGAGGCTGGCAACCCTAAATGGGGTCCCTTTGTAGCAAGACAGGGCCCCACCTCTTCCTGTCATATGTTTGCAACTCAGTGGATCCCATGCTGGATTTTGGGGATTAAAATCCAGTCTTGAATCTGGGAAGGCAGAAGATCGTTGAGTTAGAATCACTTGAAAAGAATTTTGGTTGAGATCCTGATTCGTTGCCGCTAAACGCCAAACACACACACATACACCCACCATAGCTGCTTCAGCACAAAAAAGCATCAGTAGAAGACAATACTCAAGACCACCTGGTCCCATTGCACAAGGAGATGGTTAGGATTTGGCCCTTAAGAGTTCAGCTCTAAAATTACATTGGCAACGTGGAACAGACAGCAGCCAATTGAAAGTTCTATATGGTAATTGAAGCAGTGTAATAATGCATACGTGGGAGGGGCATTCTGGAATGTTTGGGAGAGTAAGCAACTGTAACTGTGTTCTACTCCTGAACATCTTTTAGTTAGTGTCTCTAGCTATTTAAATTTTAAAGGGACAAGGAGCCCTAAACTGCTGATGCCCACAAACAGCTGGGTGTACACAGACTGTGTCTACCCGCCCTTAGAAATAGTGGGATAATTATTTCCAATGGACTGTAGAGGCCAGGGCTATCCATAGGACATGGGCCCATTATTCCCAAAGACTGGTAAACCTGGCCTCTGCCAAAGCTGAACATCAGCTGTTAGTCAACCTCAGCTGTTAGATGTGACTTTAGATGTGAGCCAGTTTGGTGTAGTGATTAAGTGTGCGGACTATTATTTGGGAGAACCAGGTTTGATTCCCCACTCCTCCACTTGCAGCTGCTGGAAAGGCTTTCGGTCAGCCATAGCTCTGGAAGAGGTTATCCTTGAAAGGGCAGCTGCTGTGAGAGCCCTCTCCAGCCCCACCCAACTCACAAGGTGTCTGTTGTGAGGGAGGAAGATAAAGGAGATTGTGAGCCGCTCTGAGACTCTTCAGAGTGGAGGATGGGATATAAATCCAATATCTTCATCTACCTCACAGGGTGTCTGTTGTGGGGGGGGGGGAGGTAAAGGAGATTGTGAGCCACTCTGAGACTCTTCGGAGTGGAGGGTGGGATATAAATCCAATATCTTCATCTACCTCACAGGGTGTCTGTTGTGGGGGGTGGGGAAAGTAAAGGAGATTGTGAGCTGCTCTGAGACTCTTCGGAGTGGAGGGCGGGATATAAATCCAATATCTTCATCTACCTCACAGGGTGTCTGTTGTGGGGGGAGGGGGGGGAAGGAGATTGTGAGTCACTCTGAGACTCTTCAGAGTGGAGGGCGGGATATAAATCCAATATCTTCTTCTTCTAATCCCTTTAAAATTGAAAAGGACAATGAACCCAATTAACTACTATTAACCATTCTCTCGGTCTTTCCCCACTCCTGCACCTCCTGGAATGCTGGGAGTGTTTTGGGGTCGTTTGAAACAGCTAATGTGAAGTTTCATTTTGGCTCAGGTATTGGGGTTGCCAGCTTCCAAGTGGGGCATGGAGATCTCTAGGAATTACAACTGACCTCGAGGCTGCAAAGATCAGTTCCCCTGGAGAAAATGGCTGCACTGGGGGATAGACTGGATGGCACTGTACCCTGCTGAGGTCCCGCCCCTCCCCATACCTCACTTCCCCAGGCTCCACCC
This sequence comes from Heteronotia binoei, assembly GCF_032191835.1. NCBI lineage: Eukaryota > Metazoa > Chordata > Lepidosauria > Squamata > Gekkonidae > Heteronotia > Heteronotia binoei. The sequence goes on from NC_083228.1 coordinate 10,090,344, forward strand.
TCAGAATCTCCAGGTATTTCCCAACCCAGATCTGGCAACCCTGTCAGCTTTAGCCCAATGTGCACATCCCTAGTAATCACTATTACATGCTCACAGTTTACAAATCTGTGTGGATTATGTATGTCCCAGGAGAATGCATTGTTTAAAATCAGCTTATGTTCCATTTGTGCACACATCCTTGTTGGCATTCATTGGAGAGCAGCAAGTGACAGGTTGAGTGCATGCTTAGAACTTAAATTCTCAGGCAGCAATGTGGGAATATGCTATTTGCTGTCTTATGTAAACACTCAGTTGATGCAAATACGCTCAGCTTTGGGAGCCACAGGGGCAAAATACTGAGACCAATTTCACAACTAGACTTTTAATCCTGGTTTAGCCCTGTCCCCAAGCTAAGACCCATTTCGTACTCAGCTTACCCGACGGTCACGTTCCTCTTCTCTGCACAGCGTCCGTCAGATTTCCCACTATCTGCGCCAGAGTTACAGGAAGTGTCGCGGCTTTTGCGCAGCACATGGAAACTGGTTTTTAGCGGTTTCTGTGTGCTGTGCGAAAGCCGCGACGCTTCCTGTAACTCCAGCGCAGATAGTGGGAAATCCGATGGACGCTGTGCAGAGAAGAGGAACATGACCGCGGGGTAAGCTGAGTGCGAAATCGGTAGAAAAAGGCAATGGCAAACCAACATCTCCATTGCAAGCTATTGTGAGTTGGGCAGCCAAGCGATTGGGGAAGAAGAAGGCAATGGCAAACCAACATCTCCATTGCAAGCTATTGTGAGTTGGGCAGCCAAGTGATTGGGGAAGAAGAAGGCAATGGCAAACCAATATCTCCATTGCAAGCTATTGTGAGTTGGGCAGCCAAGTGATTGGGGAAGAAGAAGGCAATGGCAAACCAACATCTCCATTGCAAGCTATTATGAGTTGGGCAGCCAAGTGATAGCGGAAGAAGAAGGCAATGGCAAACCAACATCTCCATTGCAAGCTATTATGAGTTGGGCAGCCAAGTGATTGGGGAAGAAGAGCAGGGAAGAAGAACCAGAGAACAGCGGAAGGCCACACGTGTACAGAAACCCTGCACAAAATTTGAGCCCGGGGCACCTTTAAGACCAACAAAGTTCAATTCTGGGTAGAAGCTTTCACATGCATGCCCACATCTTCAGGTACATTTGCATTACAGATTAAATGATTTTGAGGGTTTGGTCAAATTCCTTTGCATATTAGGCCACGCCCCCCTGATGTAGCCAATCCTCCAAGAGCTTACAGGGCTCTTCGTACAGGGCCTACTGGAAGCTCCAAGAGGATTGGCTACATCAGAGGGGTGTGGCCTGATATGCAAAGGAGTTCCTGCTACAAAAAAAGCCCTGGTCAAAAGCAAACAAATATTGCAGGTGCAGCTCTATTTCATCACAGGGAAATATCTGGAATGCTGTCTGCATCCAAGCTGACTCCACTAGAAAGGGCCTTGGGAGAGCATTTGCTCCCCCCCATACACTCCAGAAACTTGGAGGACTACAGTTCCAGAAATGCTTTATCTGTAGGGTTGCCAATCCCCAGGTGGGGGCAGGGGATCCCCCGGTTTGGAGGCCCTCCCCCTGCTTCAGGGTCATCAGAAAGCGGGGGGAAGGGAGGGGAGGTCTCAGACGGCTAGAGAGGCAATGGCGGCATACTTGTGACGAAGCGACCAGAACATCTTATAGGGAGTTTATGAGGTCCTATGAGATGGCAGTCAAGACCAAAAAGGAAACATACTTTGCGGCTAAGATTGCGTCTGCAAATTCGCGCCCGGCACAATTGTTTAGGATAATTTGGAATTTTACTACATTGCCACAAGGCAAGCCAAATGTTGAGGAATTGGAGAAAGGCTGTGAGGCCTTTGTGAAATTTTTTGCAGACAAGGTCCAGTCGCTTCGCCACGACTGCCCTGCCATATTGGATACAGTAAGTGAACTCGAGGCCCCGTGCGTGTCTTGTGGTTTGATCCTGGACTGTTTCAATCCACTCAGCTCGGAGGAAGTTGACAGAATCCTTGTCACTGCACGCCCAACTACTTGTGATCTGGACCCATGCCCCTCCTGGCTAATCAAGGCTTGCCAGGAGGAGCTAAGATGTCCTATACGGGACATCATAAATAGATCTCTTTCGGAGGGCTCTTTTCCAACACCCCTAAAAGAGGCAGTTGTCCGCCATCTCCTGAAAAAGGTTACATCAGATCCGGCCGAATTGGCTCACTATCGGCCGGTCTCAAATTTGCCCTTTCTGGGCAAAATTATAGAGAGGGCTGTGGTGTTGCAGTTACAGGGTTTCCTGGATGACGCTTCTACCTTAGATCCATACCAGTCCGGCTTCCGCCCGGGCCATGAGACAGAGACAGTGTTGGTCACCCTCATGGATGACCTCCGGCGACATCTGGATCGAGGCGGCTCGGTGGTATTGCTGTTGTTAGACCTATCGGCTGCATTCGATATGGTCGACCATCGGCTGCTGACCCGCCGCCTCGCCGACACAGGAATTCGGGGGCTAGCTTTACAGTGGCTTTCCTCCTTCCTTGAGGGTCAGAGACAAAGGGTGGCGATTGGAGGAGAGCTGTCCCAGAGACACCGACTTAATTGTGGGGTGCCTCAGGGGGCAGTTCTCTCCCTGATGTTGTCTAACATCTACATGCGCCCCCTTGCCCAGATTGCCCGGAGGCATGGGCTGGGTTGCCATCAGTACGCTGTTGACACCCAGCTCTATCTATTGATGGGCGGCGATGTCCCTATAAACCTGGATCGGGCTCTGCAAGCCGTGGCAGGTTGGCTTAAGCTGAGTGGGCTGAAGCTGAATCCAGCGAAGACAGAGGTCCTTTTTGTAGGTCGCGGCGGGCTGGGAGAGGAGATCTCCCTACCAACCTTTGATGGTGTGTCACTGATACCAGTGTGCAGGGTCAAGAGCTTGGGAGTGCTACTGGAGCCTTCCTTGACAATGGAGGCCCAGATAGCCACTGCTAAATCCGCCTTTTTCCATCTTAGGAGGGCGAGGCAGTTGGCCCCCTTCCTGGAACCTGGCAACAGTGATCCATGCAACGGTCACCTCAAGGTTGGACTACTGTAATGCCCTCTACATGGGGCTGCCCCTGTACCGAACTCGGAAACTGCAGCTAGTGCAGAATGCAGTAGCCAGGCTGTTAGTGGGACTACCTCGGTGGGAACATGTACAGCCTAGGCTGCGGGAACTGCACTGGCTGCCAATTGTGTACCGAGTTCGTTACAAGGTGCTGGTTATCACCTATAAAGCCCTATATGGCCGAGGACCTGCCTACCTTAGGGACCGCCTCTCTCCACATGTTCCCCAGAGAGCACTGAGATCTAGTTCTCAAAATCTTCTGAAAATCCCTGGACCAAGGGAGGCCAAGCTAAAAACAACAAGGGAGCAGGCATTCTCAATAATGGCTCCCCAATGGTGGAATCAGCTGCCAGGGGAGGTGCGAGCCCTGCGGGTCCTCGATCAGTTCCTCGTCCTCTTCCAACTTGCTTTTAAGGTGGAATCCTGTTAATGACATCTAGCCATCTTTATATATATGTATTGAACGGTAGCACCTTCAATTTATACTGGTTTTAATTTATTTACTTAACTAATTTATGAATTTGTAATTTAATTGTATTAACTGTATTTTATTGTAATCATGGTATGTTACCATGTCTTGTGAGCCACCCTGAGCCTGCCTCGGCGGGGAGGGCGGGATATAAATAAAAATTTATTATTATTATTATTAAATGTCTGCTGGGAACTCTATTATTCCCTATGGAGATTTATTCCGATAGAAAATCATGGAGAATTGATCTGCGGGTATCTGGGGCTCGGGGAGGGCCCCTGTTTTTTGGGGTAGAGGCACCAAATTTTCAGTATAGCATCTAGTGCCTCTCCCCAAAATACCCCCCAAGTTTCAAAAAAATTGGACCAGGGGGTCCAATTCTATGAGCCCCAAAAGAAGGTGCTCCTATCCTTCATTATTTCCTATGGAAGGAAGGAATTGAAAAGGTGTGCCATCCCTTTAAATGTGATGGCCAGAACTGCCTTTGGAGTTCAATTATGCTTGTCATAGCCTTGATCTTGGCTCCACCCCCAAAGTCTCCTGGCTCCACCCCCAATGTCCCCAGATATTTCTTGAATTGGACTTGGCAACCCTATTTATCTGTTGATTCTGCTAATTGACAAGAGCTGGCCTTTGCTTAGCAGCCCTTTGGCACAGAGTGGTAAAGTTGCAGTAGTGCAGTCCGAACTCTCTGTTCATGACCTGAGTTCGATTCCAGTGGAAGCTGGGTTCAGGTAGCTGGCTCAAGGTTGACTCAGCCTTCCAGCCTTCCAAGGTCAGTAAAATGAGTCCCCAGCTTGCTGGGGGTAAAGTGTAGATGACTGGGGAGGGCAAGGGCAAACCACCCTGTAAAAAGTCTTCTGAGAAAATGTCGTGATGCGACGTCACCCCAGAGTAGGAAATGACTGGTGCTTGCACAGGGGACTGCCTTTACCTTTACCTGGCCTTTGGATGGAAACAATCCTCCCTCTACATTTTTTTGGTGAGCAAAAATTCTACTTCGTGAGCTACTGGCGTTAAAGTTGTGAACTACTGCCTAAAATTAGTTTGCTCTGGGGCCATTTTTTTTCTTCAGTGAACACAAAAATGTGTGAACTGGAGGATAAAAAAACCTGTGAGCTAGCTCACACTAACTCAGCTTAGAGGGAACACTGGTTGGAAAGGTAGGTAGGCGAGCGAGCAAACCCGATTTAACTGCAAAAACATCACCATGCAGGCTATCTGGCTGGCAAGATTGCAGAATTAAAATTGTGCTGCCAGGCTTGGGTTTTCTGTTGACTTGGGCTCAAAAAGCCAGATCTCTGTAACATAAAAAAGAAATTGAATGACTAAGCCTTTGCTGTTGACTGCATTCGGTTTATATTATTTTTCATGAGAATATTATCTGTATTGTATTTTTAAAGCATATCCTTGAGAAATTTTTCATGTGGGAGTATTGATTTTTTTAAAAAAAAATTTGGTAAGAGAGATTTTAAGTAGAGGCTTTTTAAAAAGAGGTTCAGGGTTGTTTTGTTTTTGGCAGAGTACAGATTGCTGTTTGTCTCTAATTTCATGGTTGACTTGAGGGTTTTAAATTTTTTATCTCGGATGTGAGAGAGCATTTAAAACATTTGCCCCTGTCTTACCCCTCCCCTCCCCCTTCCCTTTGCACTCTCCTTTACCGGACTTTTTAAAGGAACTGAAGTCTGAATGTTGCCGCCATCTTCTAGCATGCAGCGCTGAGGTGGTTTGTAATTCGGGAGGGTGGTCATTATTCATATAGAAGTATACCCCTCACAGCATAAAACACCCTGACTTGGATATAGGGTTGCCAATCCCCAGGTGGAGACAGGGGATCCCCCAGTTTGGAGGGCCTTCCCCCCACTTCAGGGTCATCAGAAAGTGGGGGGGGGGAGCAGGGAAATGTCTGCAGGGCACTCCATTAGTCCCTATGAAGACCGATTCCCGTAGGGTATAATGAAGAATTGATCGCAGGTATCTGGGGCTCGAGGGGCGGGGCTGTTTTTTGAGGTTGAAGCACCCAATTTGGCAGCATAGCATCCGGAACCTCTCCTCAAAACACCCTCCAAGTTTCAAAAAGATTGGACCAGGGGGTCCAATTCTATGAGCCCCAAAAGAAGGTGCCCCTATCCTTCATTATTTCCAGTGGAGGGAAGGCATTTAAAAGGCGTGCAGTCCCTTTAAATGTGATTGCCAGAACTCCCTTTGGAGTTCAGTTATGCTTGTCACACCCTTGCTCCTGGCTCCACCTCCAATGTCTCCAGATATTTCTGGGGGTTAGCCCAATCTTGTCAGATCTTGTCAGTGTCGGCCCTGGTTAGCACCTGAATGGCAAACCACCAAGAAAGTCCAGGGTCTCTACGCAAAGGCAAGCAATGCAAACCACCTCTAAACATCTCTTTCCTTGAAAACCCTTTGACGGGTCATCAAAAATCAGCTGTAACTCAGTGGCACTTTTCACCCCCACCCCACCCCACCCCCTTCCGGCATAAAATCCTTGCAGGTGAGTTATGAGGGCCAAAAGACTCCTGACCAAAATTATATTTTTTTTACAAGCAAGCTCTTTTTTAAAAGTACCTGCCATGTCTCAAAGCAGACTTCCTGTTTTTTTAAAAAACTCCTTCAAATAGCTATGCTTGGTGGGGAGTGAAACAGTCAGTCAGCGGGCCCACCCTTATCGCAGCCCTGAATGAAAGGGGAGTGAAATCCAAAAGAGAATAAAACTGTGCGCTGGGGAGCGAACAGGGGTGGAATTCTAGCATAGGGTTACCAAATCCACTTCAAGAAATATCTAGGGACTTTGGGGATGGAGCCAGGAGACTTTGGGGGTGGAGCCAGTAGCAAGGGTGTGACAAGCACGATTGAACTCCAAAGGGTGTTCTGACCATCACACTTAAAGGGACTGCACACCTTTTAAATGCCTTCCCTCCATTGGAAATAATGAAGAATAGGGGCACATTCTTTTGGGGCTCATAGAATTGCACCCCCTGGTCCAATCTTTTTGAAACTCAGAAGGTGTTTTGAGAAGAGGCACCAGATGCTATGCTGAAAATTTGGTGCTTCTACCTCAAAAAACAGCCCCCCAGAGCCCCAGATACCTGCAGATCAATTCTCCATTATACCGTATGGGAATTGGTCTCCATAGGGAATAATGGAGTGCCCAGCAGACATTTCCCTCCCCCCCCACCGCTTTCTAATGACCCTGAAGTGGGGGGGAGGGCCTCCAAATCGGGGGATCCCCTGCCCCCACTTGAAGATTGGCAACCCTATTCTAGCAGGAGTTCCTTTGCATCCATCAGGGGTGTGTGGCCTAATATGCAAAGGAGCTCCTGCTAGAATTCCACCCCTGGAGGGAACACTAGTGGATCATCTGCTTGGCTTTTGTGCAGTCTCACACTTGGGTACTGCGTCCACGCAGAAACTCACCTTGGAAAACCACTTCTGCATGGCGACCTTCTGCATGGATACAGTACCCAAGTGTGGGTCTGCACAGATGACCACTCTAGGGTTGCCAGGTCTGACCTGGCTCCTGGCAGGGACTGGCGTGATGACGTCACCCAGAAGTTATCGCACCAGGCACATTACAGAAGGGGACACTCTAGAGCAAGGGTGTCAAACTCATTTGTTATGAGGGCCAGATCTGACATAAATGAGACCTTGTCGGGTTGGGCCATGTGTGTCATAAAATGTAATGCCGGAAGCAGAGATATAAACTTTAGAAAGGACACAGACAAACACAATTGAAGAGTTTTAAAACTTAAAACTTAAAATAACACATGCTTCAAAGACTAGCACTGATACCTCTTGCTCTGAATTATTGCCTCAAATGTCTGTACTATAGCAATCTTGGAGACAATGTCTGTACTGTAGCAATCTTGGGTATGCCGTTCAGGTGTTGTTCAGACGTGTGTCTGTAAGTTGCAAACCTTTTTGATTTATTGGCGTTCATTACAGAAATTTCATGGTCAATGCTTTGAGCCTAAGACTGAGGGGAAAACATGAAATGGCTGGACATTGTGAGCTTTTGTATGAAAATAGCTTCAAGTGCTAATGACTCAATGGAGAAAAATAGAGGATTTGCTCTGTAGCTCCTGTGCAATTCAGCAAGCCTGGCAAAGCAAGCTGTGATGCAGAAGGAAGCAGATGACGGTGAGTTGCTTGCGGGCCTGATCTGACCTCAGGTCATGTTTGACACCCCTGTTCTAGAACTTTGGGGGAAAACTCTGTGATAATCAAATGCTATAGTGCCCCCAACCCCACGATGTGCCCAGTGCAATAACATCACTTCCTAGTGATGTCATCACACTGGGTACATTGCGGCACACCAGTGCTCTTCAGGGGCAGGCTCCCCCCCCCACACCAGCCAGTTCCATGGCGGCGTGTTGGAGGCCCCAAAATTGGGGGAATCCCACCCCCGGGAGGAGGCTGGGAATCATAGACCACTCAAAGATCATCAGTTACTGATAAGCAAGCTGCTTTTGCCCTGGATTAAACATTAAGCAAAATAGATAGGTCCTTAGATCACTGGTCCATTTCCAGCTCAAAGGATCATGAGAAGCCCCGTGGCACAGAGTGGTAAAGCTGCAGTGCTGCAGTCCAAGCTCTCTGCTCACGACCTGAGTTCGATCCTGGTGGAAGTTGGGTTCAGGTGGCCGGCATATTGGGGCATTCGGCATACTGGGGCATATTGGGGCATTAGGTTAAATCGAGGCATTCAGCATATAAGATTGTTTTAGGATGGGGATTGTTTTAGGACAGGGATTGTTTTAGGCTAGGATCCTGTGGTTAGTATGTACGGTGGAACAGGGAAGAAACTGCAGAGCTTAAAATGAAGGGGGTGTGCGAGCCATACATCTTGCTTTAGATACAGTAGCATATTTTAATTATTGCTTTGGGGATGTAATTGCAGATGTGTTCTATCGGAAGCAACTTCTGCTAACCCCTAATTCTCCCCACTCAGAGCTTCCTTCCTCCACTTGTGCAGCGCGATCTGGGCTCCAAATTGAAAGGGATCTAGGAAGGGAGCCGTGCCCCCTCGCTCCGCATGTCATGTTATTGCACTGATGGAGTTGGCATAATAGCCGACCTAGCCAAAGCCTCAGGTGGTGGAAGCGGAGGATGGAAGGGATCCAAGGAGGTGGAAAAGGCAGCTGTATGAACGGGCTTCCAAGTGCCGGCAGGTTGCCCGAGATGCAAACAGGCTCCAAGAGTTTAAAAAGGGAGCAAGCTTTTTCAGGAAGTCTCTCTGGAATCATAAGCAAGGAGAGCGTAATTGCTTTGAGAAAGGCTGTGACCTGCAAATGGCTCTTTTTGGCAGATCTTTGCGAGGAGGGCGGGCACAGACCTGTAGAAGCGTGTGGAGTTTGTTATAATAGTGCGCTGAAGGGGTTTGCCTTGCAAACAAGCCTGAATCACTAATAGGAGGTTTCTCAAAATGCAAGGGCCTGGTCCCAGACAAGGGGGTGGTTACTTGTACCAAGGTAACCAGATGGTAGGAAGTGAGTGACAGCTGTTCCTGCTGTTTTGCAGAACTGGTCGGGAACCCAGAGGTGGGCCCTGGCAAGATGCTGAAGGGAGAGAGGGAAACGACCCAATTAGGGTACGCAGCAGATTGCAATGATCAAATTCATGTTCAATATTTTGAAAAGGCAACTTTTGTGGAGAATGCCACCCTTCCAGGTTGAGGAAATACGTTTGGGGATGCTCTAATTTTACCTCCTCTGTTGAAAGCTGGGCTTGTTAATATCGAAAAAGGCTATGTCTGGTGGAAGGAAGAAGAAGAAGGTGATGATGATGATGATGATGATGATGATGATGATGATGATGATGATGATGATGATGGATTTACACCCCTCCCTTCACTCTGAATCTCAGAGTCTCACTATCTCCTTTACCTTCCTCCCCAACAACAAACACCCTGTAAAGTAGGTGGGGCTGAGAGAGTTCTCACAGACACTGCCCTTTCAAGGACAGCTCTGTGAGATCTATGGTTGAACAGCAGAAGATCCTGAAGGGGGCAACAAGAAGACAATTAGATAGGATAGGACACAGGGCTGGCTCTAGACTGTCTGGCACCCTAACTTCTTGTGCCCTCCCCCTGCACTGATCACATCACTGAGTCACATGGGAGTGCCCAATTTGGTGCCCCCAGAAGGCCGGCACCATAGGCAATTGCCTAGTTTGCCTAGTGTAGGACAACACCTTCTCTCTCCTGTTATTTGTCACAATGCATCTGAGCACAATGGACCACACTCACGACGCACCAGGAGAACCTAAAGAACCAGAAGGGGCTGCAGAACCAAGTGCCAGATGGTCAAGCAGATCAGCAGTACCACCAAGTAGACTTTCTTACCTAGCAAAGGTAGATGCTATACCTGAACCTTCCACATGGGAAGATGTAGCAAGCATGCCTGCAAAAGAAGCAGAAAAACAGAGAAAAGCTGCTGAAGAAAAGATTGAATCTCTGATCAAGAACGAAACGTGGACGTTTCCATAACTGCCTCCAGATAGGAGAGCGGCAGCATTCTCTCTACGCTGAGTTAGTGTGAGCGAGCTCACAGATCTTTAGCCTCCAGCTCACACATTTTTGTCTTAGGAAGGCTGACCCCAGAGCACACTAATTGATGCAGTAGCTCACAACTTTAATGCCAGTAGCTCACAAAGTAGAGTTTTTGCTCACAAGGCTCTGCAGCTTAGAGGGAACACTGGAGGGTGGAAAGATGCAAGTGGATCTTCAGAACTTAGCTTGATGCTGAAGGAAAGGAAAGGTCCCCTGTGCAAGCACCAGTCGTTTCCGACTCTGGGGTGACGTTGCTTTCACAATGTTTTCACAGCAGACTTTTTGAAGGGTGGTTTGCCATTGCCTTCCCAGTCATCTACCCTTTCCCCCAGCAAACTGGGTACTCATTTTACAAACCTCGGAAGGATGGAAGGCTGAGTCAACCTTGAGCCGGCTACCTGAAAACCCAGTTTCTGCTGGGGATCAAACTCAGGTCATGAGCAGAGCTTAGGACTGCAGTACTGCAGCTTTAACACTCTGTGCCACGGGGCTCTTCTGATGCTGAAAGGGAAATACAAAGACACAAAGCCAGATTGGTTGTTCTAGGATACTCTCAGATGTAAGGATAATATAATGATGAAACACATTTATTGGTGGGGTTTCCCCTGCCAGTCAGCTGGTCAGCCATGGGGAGGAGCCCATAAAATTGGGGGGAACCCACCTGGGTTGAGGGGCTGTCGATCCTAACTAGAGATGTAGTTAGGAACCTATCTCTGTCTCTCCTTTTTTTTCCTAGCAAGTATATTAGATCCCAAATAAACCTTTATCTGCTCTTTAATCAAGTTGTGCAGATACACAGTGGCAGCTTACTCTTGTAGTCTTGCCATCTTTGTGCACAGTGGCTTTCACTCTCTGGAGGGATGTGTTTCATGCGGCAGCTGGTGAACAGCAGAGTCATGATCGATAACTAGTTGCTGCATCTGAGCCAATGGAATTTATGTCCCGTTCCCTCTGAGATGTAGTTAGGAACCTCTCTCTCTCATTTTTCCTATCAAGTATTTTCCTAAAGAAAGCCAGGTTGGTGTAGCGGTTAAGTGTGCGGACTCTTATCTGGGAAAACCGGGTTTTATTCCCCACTCTTCCACTTGCAGCTGCTGGAATGGCCTTGGGTTAGCCATAGCTCTCGCAGGAGTTGTTCTTGAAAGGGCAGCTTCTGGGAGAGCTCTCTGAGCTGTTACAGAGCCCGTTTGGTGTAGTGGTTAAGTGCGTGGACTCTTATCTGGGAGAACCGGGTTTGATTCCCCATTCCTCCACTTGCACCTCCTGGAATGGCCTTGGGTCAGCCATAGCTCTGGCAGAGGTTGTCCTTGAAAGGGCAGCTGCTGTGAGAGCCCTCCCAGCCCCACCCACCTCACAGGGTGTCTGTTGTGGGGGGAGTAGATATAGGAGATTGTAAACCACTCTGAGTCTCTGATTCAGAGAGAAGGGTGGGGTATAAATCTGCAGTCTCCTTCTTCTTCAGCCTGCTGAGTTGCTGAGCTAACCATTTTTTTCGCCAGAGAGAATAGCTGTCTGAGTTTGGAACTTCCACGTGTTGAGGTCAAATCCCTGCTCAGCTATGAAGTTTATCCCTCTCTGAGCTCATTAAAGGAGGAATTGTGTGTGAGAGAGAGAAAGAGAGAAATTGGCAAGAGGTTTCTAGCAGAGGTAATGTCCAAGACACTGGAAACCTAGATTGATGCAGCTTTGAAATTACTATTCTGGGTGTGAAAGCTGTAGGTGCCTCCCATCCAAAGAGGCCCTCTATTTAGAATCATAGAATAATAGAATCATAGGGTTAGAAGGCACCTCCAAGATCATCTAGTCCAACCTCCTATACAATGCAGGAAATTCAAATATAACCACCTCCCCATTACCCCTTCTTGTTGCCCAGAAGATGGTTAAACAAACAAACAATACCCGCCAGGATCCCTGGTTAAACTTGTCTGGAGAAAACTTGCTTCCTAACTCCTGACTTCTCTGGACATGTAAGAAAGGGCCATGAGAACTACGCACTGATGTGACCAATGTTCCCTCTAAGCTGCAGAGTCTTGTGAACAAAAATTCTACTTTGTGAGCTACTGGCATTAAAGTTGTGAGCTCCTGCATCAACTATTGTGCTCTGGGGTCATCCTTCCTGAGCTAAGACAAAAATGTGTGAGCTGGAGGCTAAAAAGCTGTGAGCTAGCTCACCCTAACTCTGCTTAGAGGGAACACTGGATATGACCCTCCCTGTCCTCCCCTCTCATGATCTGCCTAAATTCACAGGAGTAAAGGATACCATATGTTTCACAAGGGGCCTCGCCATGTCAAGGGCTAAGGAAGTATCTTCCCAGTCATGGAAATAGGCACCACCGAAACACTGTGGGCGTTTTCGCACTCACCTTCAGCCGGCGCGACCCCCCTCTACACCGCGCAGGATCTGCACGGATTTTGCATGTAAAGCCGCGGAGCAGCCGTAAGAGCCGGAAACTCCTGGCGCAAAAGCCGTGCAAACGGAAACTGCTTTTTGGCGGTTTACGTTTGCGCCGCAAAAGGGCCGGGAGTTTCCGGCTCTTCCGGCTGCTCCGCGGCTTTACGTGCGAAATCCGCGCAGATCCTGCGCGGTGAAGAGGGGGGGTCGCGCCGGCTGAAGGTGAGTGCGAAAACGCCCTGTAAGTTTCTTACCAAGCCCAGTTTGGGATTTCATAAGTATGTAATGGAAGCCATGTTGGATCATGCCAATGGCCCATCCAGTTCAACACTCTGTGTCACACAGTGGCCAAAAAAATTAAGGTAGGTTGCCAGGTCTCATGTTTGATGGTTTTACCAGAGGTTTTCAGCAATTTCTAGAATGACATGATGTCACTTCTGGTTTTGCCCAGAAATGACAACACATTGTGGGCAATGCAGTGCCCCTCCCTATGTCCCTGGGCCCCCATCTCCTGGCAACCTTCTGCACAGGGAGGCAGCACTACAGATTTAAAACAAACACTGAAACCAAGTTGAACTGAAGGAAAAAAGCGAAGCAAAATGTCAACGATTTGGAAAACCGTTAGCACAGGGGAAGCTTGCTGCCTTCCCTAACGTGGTGTTTTGTTCTCCCCGTTGCTTTTGAAATACCCATTTTCCTCGTCCTCTGAGGGGGACGCAGCTGGCAGCGGCATGAGGCATTTTCCTCACAAGGTTGACAGGCACAAGGCAACTGAAAGGACCGTTCCTGAGCCATTGTGGTTTGAAAACGTTCTTTCCCAGCAGACAGCAGTTATGAGACTCTGCTCTCTGGCCAGGAGCTCAAGAGCTGTTTGATGAAAATAGTCGCTTGTTTAGTTTGTTTCTTTCTAACCTGAGGCATCGAAAAATCCACTGGGCGCTGGAAGGCCAGTCACCTTTCTGAAATGTGTTTTTCTCCCACTGCAAGTAACCACTGTAGTTTGTTTCAGGGACACCTTTGTTTAATTTTGAGCTCTTCAGGTGGGCTTTCTACAGGTCCCGGATTTAATGTCCCTGTTAAACTAAATGAGAGTATAGTAAAGAAGAAAATAAAAACCAAAGTACTAGATTGCCCAAATCAGAGGCTACAGATGGGGTAAAACTGTTAATGGGCCCAACCAACCTGACAGAAGGAAAATTGATGTATTTGATCCAACAATGCCGCTAACTACACTTACTGTTAATATATATCCTTGTATTCAAAATCTGGTCAATTCGCGTTTGCATCGTGACCAGCAGGAAGTGGGAGGCAGGGAAGGGTAAAAAAGCATATTGTTTATCAGTGATGAATTCCTGCCTTTGCAGAAAAAAAATATTGTGTATACACCTGAGGGACGGGCAGGAAGACCTGTGAAGGATATCGAGCTTTTCTGCATGGAGTTTTCCCATCAGTTTTCACCCCATACTGCTTTAGCTTACCCTGATTTCAACGATCATTTTTGTTCCTTCAGTTTTCACTTCAGTCTTTTGGTAATTCCCCAGGTTCTTCCAGTTCTTTTGAGACCACTTTTATCTTAGTGTTATTCCACTTGCAGCTGCTGGAATGGCCTTGGGTAAGCCATAGATCTCACAGAGCTGTCCTTGAAAGGGCAGCTTCTGTGAGAGCCCTCTCAGCCCCACTTACCTCACAGGATGTCTGTTGTGGAGGGGGGGGAGGTAAAGGAGATTGTGACCACTCTGAGACCGATTTCCCACTCAACCTGTGCCACTCTGACGTTCCTCTTTTCAGCGTGGCATCCTTCTGTTTTCCCACTATCTGCCCCAGGGCTTCAGCAAAGATCAGCATTTTTGCAGGGCAAAAAGAAATTGGTTTTTAGCGGTTTCTCTTTGTCGTGCAAAAATGCCGACGCAAGCTGAAGCCCCCAGGGCAGATAGTGGGATATCGGAAGGACACCATGCTGAAAAGAGGAACGTCAGAGCGATGTAGGGTGAGTGCGAAATCAGTCTGAGTGAAAAGCGGGGTATAAATCCAATATCTTCTTAATGTTTCTCTTGATTTTCTTTGGCCTGCTGCCTGCTCCCACTGACTTCCAGCCCCTTGTTCATTGATTGAGCTGTTGAACACATATGAACATATGAAGAACAGTCATGAACATATGAAGAACATATGAAGCTGCCTTATACTGAATCAGACCTTTGGTCCATCAAAGTCAGTATTGTCTTCTCAGACTGGCAGCGGCTCTCCAGGGTCTCAAGCTGAGGTTTTTCACACCTATTTACCTGGATCCTTTTTTGGAGATGCCAGGGATTGAACCTGGGACCTTCTGCTTCCCAAGCAGATGCTCTACCACTGAGCCACCGTCCCTCCCGTTGTGTTCAAGCCGCTTACTCTCCTACTCCCCTCCCTCAAAGATGAGTGATTTCCATTTCTTTCTTTTCTTTTTAAAGGCACTAAAATGTAAGTATGCTGCTGGAGTGTTGGTAACAATACGCTTAGGAGGTTTCTGAATTCCCAGGTTTCATATTAAAACTTGAAGTCTCTAGTCTCTTCCCTCCCAGAGATGTAAGGGGAAAGAGCCCATCTCCACAAGGGAAGGAAATAGAGACTTGGGGTTTTTTTGTTTTTTAATGGAAGCTGAGAAATCAAAGAGCGTGCTAAGCCCATTGTTACAACACTCCAGCGATGTACGGGTATTTTATTGCCATTTTTAAAGAAAAAAAGGTGACGCTACCTGCAACACCATACCCCCTTGAAAATCCTCATTCCTTTAGGCATGCACAGAAGGAAATAAACTGTGAAAATGTAGAGAGAGGGCAGAAACGTGGAAGAATCCTACCCCAAATCATTCCAATGAACTTTCATTTTCCATCGTCTCCGCTTGCACTGCCGCTATCTCTATGTAGAAGAAGAATTGCAGATTTATACCCCGCCCTTCTCTCTGAATCAGAGACTCAGAGCGGCTCACAATCTCCTTTACCTTCCTCCCCCACAACAGACACCCTGTGAGGTGGGTGGGGCTGAGAGGGCTCTCACAGCAGCTGCCCTTTCAAGGACAACCTCTGCAAGAGCTATGGCTGACCCAAGGCCATTCCAGCAGCTGCAAGTGGAAAAGTGGGGAATCAAACCCGGTTTTCCCAGATAAGAGTCCACGCACTTAACCACTACACCAAACTGACTCTCTAACAGTTGAAACATTCCTTTCTGCCTAGTCTCGAGAGTTACCAAAGTCGCTCTTGCCTGATTAAGTGCACACCTGCAAGGGGCCTGGGAAGAATCTTGGGGGGAGGGACTGCTGGCTTCCCGCTTTGCTGCTTCCTGCTTTTCTTGGAATGTATAATGGTTTGGACCAGGGACTATAAGAGAAGGGCAAAAGCCCGCCAAAGCCAGTTTTCACAAAGGCCGTCTTGCTCTTACCTGTCATGTCTCATAAAAAGCTATCTCTGTCTCTGATCATTGAACCCCTCTGACATTGATTCCCAAGAAAATCATATGTAAGCCAAGCATGCAGAAAAGTCGATAAGACTTTTCAATGCTAGAATACCCTGTCATATCTGCCCAGCCCAAGGAAGTTGCTCTTCTATTAACCAACATCCAGTTCCTCTTTTTCTTTTTTTTACTTAGTCAAAGAAGGGCATTCAAGTCATTAACTTATATTCCATCCTGTTCCAGGGGACGTCTTGATTCACCGAAAGCTTTTGTGTCAATGTTGATCTGGCTCACTTCAATCAAATCATCTGAAGAAGTATCTAAAGAACCATGAGTCCACACAAAAGCTTATACCCAGAATTAAACTCCGTAGGTTTTAGGGTTGCCAATCCCCAGGTGGGGGCAGGGGATCCCCTGGTTTGGAGGCCCTCCCCTCGCTTCAGGGTCATCAGAAAGCAGGGGGGGAGAGAAATGTCTGCTGGGCACTCCGTTATTCCCTATGGAGACCAATTCCCATAGAGTACAATGGAGAATTGGTCTACAGGTATCTGGGGCTCTGGGGGTTTGATGTAGAGGCACCCTTTTAAAGCTAATATCCCTTTCTCCGGGTCCTGTTTGGGGTAACAACGCAACAAGAGCAATACGTCCTGATTTTCCATTCCCTTTCGCATGAATCCCTAAGCAATGTTGGCTTCTTGATGGTAATGCTAAGAGCTGCTTCTTTCTGCTCAGCCTTAATTAACATGATATTTATGTGTTATTATGTTGGCTTTTAGCTTGCTGATGAGATTGACTTTACAAAATTATGGCCGCTTTTACCGTTTCCAGGGCTTTAAGTTAGATCTGATTGACCCTTGGGATGTCTTTGAATCACTTTGTTTTGCTTTTATGGCTTTCGTGGGGTTTTAATTAATTGGCATGTTTTATTTTTATTTTACGCCTCCACTCTGAGTGCTTTCCCCCCCACCACCAATAGAATCTTAGAAATGAATCAATAGAGTGCGATTGATTCATACAGTGTTCAATAGCTATCAGTGTGCAGAGGTAAGGCTGGGTCATCTTTCGTGGAGGGGGAGATGAAATTACGATTTCCCAAGGACTGACTCAAATTCTGACTCCCATCATTTCGGCCAGTAGTGGTGGAATTACTGTTTTCTCAAATTGCCTCGTCCTCTTCTCATATTTGTGGTAAAAAGGTAAAGGTAGTCCCCTGTGCAAGCACCAGTCATTTCCGACTCTGGGGTGACATCGCATCACGACATTTTAACAGCAGACTTTTTTATAGGGTGATTTGCCACTGCCTTCTCCAGTCATCTACACTTTCCCTCCAGCAAGCTAGGTACTCATTTGACCGACCTCGGAAGGATGGAAGGCTGAGTCAACCTTGAGCTGGCTACCTGGACCCAGCTTCTGCCAGGATCGAACTCAGGTCGTGAGCAGAGAGCTCGGACTGCAGTGCTGCAGCCTTACCACTCTGTGCCAAGGAGCTCTTTTGTGGTACCCAGGGCTTTTTTTGTAGCAGGAACTCCTTTGCATATTAAGCCACACACCCCTGATGTAGCCAATTCTCCAAGAGCTTAAAGCAGGCCCTGTAAGAAGAGCCCTGGAAGCTCTTGGAAGATTGGCTACATCAGGGGGGTTGGCCTAATATGCAAAGGAGTTCTTGCTACAAAAAAGCCCTGGCTTGGATAGATGTCTGTTTGTAGCAGAACCTTCTAGGATGTTGCCCAACGTTGGGAGATAAGCAAGTGTCTGTTAGCTGCAAGAACCATGAAATTATGTGCACTGTTAAGATATCTGTTTTCTCCTTGGGGGAGGCGCTAGGCAACTGAGCTGATGTTAGATGTCAGCAGTCTCTCTGTTGTCTGAGGCACTTGATTTGAAATGTTTTGGGAATGTTCCATTAGCGGAGCCAAAACTACAGTTGGCACGTTATTTAAGGAACCAAATCCCCTTATGTGGTTGCCTACCTGCTGAAGTGGGTTTTGGTACATGCTGTGCATCTGTAGAATTTTATATCGTGCCTAATGCTATTCCAATCCTTGGCAGGGATTCGTTTGCTGCATTGAAGTTAATAGCAGTGAATGGATGTATTAAAGGTAAAGGTAAATGTTGGGTCTTGCAATTCAGTCCCTGAGTTCACAACACAGCGCGTGTGCGCAGAGGTGACCAGTGGGAGACCGAGGGTCACCGGATGTAAGGACGTAAATACTCTCCGCCTATGAAGATCTGTGGCGGGAATTTAACTGGCCAGGATTGGACCTGGCCAGGTAAGAGGGTTGTTCCGGGAGATGTATATAATCGGGGACCCGGCCTCGCCATTTTCTCTTTGGGATGTACTCGCCAATAAAGCATGTTATGGATGGAGAAAAGGGGGATATGTGATGTATGTTGCTTTAACAGAATTGTATGTATGGGGTGTATGTTTCCTAAAGAGGACCCGGTGCAAGTTAAGAGTGGGCAATGGGAGGGATTGCAACTGCGAGGTATGTTTTATATTGTGTGACTCTTTCTAAAGAGTAATGTGGAGACATCACTTAAGCTATAACAGGGGTGTTAACAGAAATGACAGTGGGGCGCCTGGGCTTGAAAATAACATGTGGGGAGAGACTGTAGCTAAGTGATGGAGGATTGGCTTGGTAGGCAGACGGCTCCAGGTTCAATCCTCAGCATTCCCAGTTAAAGGATCCAGCAGTAGGTGATGCGGAAGACTTCCACCTGAGATTCTAGAGCAGGGGTGTCAAATGCATTTGTTATGAGGGCCAGATCTGACATAAGTGAGGCCTTGTTGGGCCAGGGCATCTAATGACAAGAAGTAGAGATGCAAACATTATAAAGGACATGGAAGTGCTTTCTTTCTCCACCCCCCCCCCCCACAAAAAAAAAATGCTTTCTTTGTATCTCTCTCATAGGATCAAGGGAACTGGGCAAAGAAAGCTCCGGCTCTTTTCTTCCTTCCCCAGGGGATGAGGCTCAGCCAAAAGAAGGAAGAGAGGCTTGGCTCAGTACCTCTGCTGTGCGATTGAGAGAGCCTGGCAAAGCACGCTCTCCCTCCCCCCCTTCCTCCCCAAGTGAGGAGCCTCAGCCAATGGAGAAAACAGAGGCTTTGCTCTGTAGCTCCTGTGCGATTGAGCAAGTCTGGCAAAGCAAGCTGTGATGCAGAAGGAAGCAAGAGAGAGGGAGAAAGAAGCAGGCTTGCTCAAGGGACTGATAGGACCCCTCTAGGGGTCTGATTCTGCCCTCGAGCCACATGTTTGACATCCCTGTTCTAGAGAGCTGCTGCCAGTCTGAGTAGACAATGCTGACTTTGATGGACCAATGGACTGATCAGAATAAGGCAGCTTCATGTGTTCACGCATGCAGGGCAAGGGTTTCCAACAGTTTTGAGATTGTGGGCAGCTTTGGAATCTTGTGGTCCCGTGGCGCAGAGTGTTAAAGCTGCAGTACTGCAGTCCTAAGCTCTGCTCACAACCTGAGTTCGATCCCCGGCAGAAGTCAGTTTTCAGGTAGCCGGCTCCAGGTTGACTCAGCCTTCCATCCTGCCGGGGTCGGTCAAATGAGTATCCAGCTTACAGGGGGGAAAGTGTAGATGACTGGGGAAGGCAATGGCAAACCACCCCATAAAAACTCTGCAGTGAAAACATTGTGAAAGCAACAGCACCCCAGAGTCAGAAATGATTGGTGCTTGCACAGGGGACCTTTCCTTTTTTTCCTTGGAATCCTGACATAGCAGTGGCCACAAAATGGCTCCTTCAGGAGGAAGAGCGAGCCAGAAACTGGTGGCCGTAGCTTACCATCAAACGTTCCACAAAGATTCTTGTGTTGTGGTTGCAGCTACTGCCAGAGCCGCATTAAACCCTGTGGAGGCCCCTAGGCAGTCAAAATCTCGGGGGGGGGGGGGTCCTCACAAATTACCTCAGAGTCTTAGCCCCACCCCACTGCCCATGGCCCCTGCTACAGCCTGCAGGCACCTTCTTAAAAGTCCCTTTTACTAAGATGTGGGAGAGAGACAGAGAGAGGCAAACTTGGCAATGACGCTAGCAGCAGCCACACCAGGCAAGTCACACCAGGCTGGGAGGGCTGCAAGTAGGGGGGAAACTGTGGGGGAAAGCTAGACTGGGGCCCCTAAAGGCACGGGGGCCCATAGGCCAGTACCTACTTGGCCTAATTGTTAATCCGGCTCTGGCTACTGCCAATGTCACAGTTTTAGACATCTGTATAATCAATCAAAGCTCTAACGGCCAAGAGTGCCAACTGGCCCTGCCCACTTTCTAAATAAACCTTGACAGTGCCAGAAAAGGTGTTGATAGGCACCAAATCAGGACCTCTGGCATAGGACGATGTACATGGTCTTTTTTAGCCATAAGAATATAAGAGAAGCCATGTTGGATCAGGCTGATGGTCCATCCAGTCCAACACTCTGTCACACAGTGGCCAAAAAAAACCAGGTGCCATCAGGAGGTCCATCAGTGGGGCAGGACACTGGAAGCCCTCCCACTGTGCCCCCACAAGCACCAAGAATACAGAGCATCGCTGCCCTAGATATAAGAACATAAGAGAAGCCATGTTGGATCAGGGCAACGGCCCATCCAGTCCAACACTCTGTGTCACACAGTGGCAAAAAAAACCAAAACACCCAGGTGATGTCTACAAGGAGGTAGAAAAAGAAATGTTTCAGAGGGATGTTGCATCAATATTTTTTAAAAAATAGCCTATCTACTTAGGAAAAGTCATTAACCGTACTGATTTCTTTTCTGCGATAGCTTCTCTGCAGCATGACTTTTAACCTCCCATAAGGCAACTGTAAGGTCAGGACTTCGAGCAGAGCAAATAATAATACCCAAATGCCTTCCTTTAGCCTTGGGTTGCCTTTGAGCGCACACAATTGCCCTAACGAAGTCAAGCGTAGCTTAATGGGTGCTTTGCCGGCTATTCTGTTTACATGTATAATGACTCGCTTGCTTCCCGAGCGGGAAAGTTAAGCAGAATGGTTTGGCTTAGCGGCGTTTATCCATTTTAGAGCAAAGCTACCCTTGTTTGCTGTCAAGCCTAAATGTGCTCCTTGTTGGCGTTACAAGTTTCCCTTGGCGGAGCGCGGCGAGTAACAGCTTTCGCGGGGAAGTCCGTTAATTATATTTATGAGCAATCTAAATCAATTTTATAACTTTTTGGATTCTCTAACCCATAATAAAACCTCCACCCTGATCCACCAGCCACGCTTTACCGCAGAGCTCGGAAATGCAGGGGAGTTAATAAAGACTATCAACTTTTTAATTCAAAAAGGCACAATAGATTTGATTTATTACGATGTCGCCACACGGCTTCCTTTGTGCTGTGGAAAAGTCCCTGCCCTGAAGGAGGTCATAATTTCATTATCATTCTCCTTTTTTTCCGCATTCTCAATAATTAAATGGCGTCCCTTTCTCTGGAATGTGAACAATTGTAAGCACCAAAAGCTGATTTCTTTAGCGGTCTGATTGCTAACAGAGCCAAGATAGCGGATAATTGGCCTAGCGTGCCTGGAATCGGCATGTGGCAGGGAAGTGAATGTGGTAAGCGAAACTGAAGGAAGAGAAAATGATTGTGTGGTAGACACCCACCATGGATTGAGCTAACATCCTGTGCTACACGTAAGAGCATGCACATCTCTACATTTTAGGATTGCCAACCTCCAGGTGATGCCTGGAGATCTCCTGGAATTACAACTGATCTTCAGACTACAGGATCAGTTGCCAGAATTATAACTGAACTATGGAGATCAATTCCCCTGGATAAAAGACCTGTTTTGAAGGGCAATTTCTATGGCATTATAGTTCAGTGAGGTCCCCCCACTCCTCAACCCCACTTGCCCTAGACTTCACTCCAAAATCTCCAGGAATTTTCCAGCTCGGAGTTGACAACCCTATTACATTATGTTGTTGGGGTTCAATGTGGTGGCGGCTGCAAACATAGCCAGCTTCAAGAGGAGATTGGATAAACATATGGAGCAGAGGTCCATCAGTGGCTATTAGCCACAGCGTATTGTTGGAACTCTCTGTCTGGGGCAGTGATGCTCTGCATTCTTGTGCTGGGGTGGACACCGTGGGAGGGCTTCTAGTGTTCTGGCCCCACTGGTGGACCTCCTGATGGCACCTGGTTTCTTTGGCCACTTTGTGTACAGAGTGTTGGACTGGGTGGGCCATTGGCCTGATCCAGCATGGCTTCTCTTATGTTCTTAATAAGCATGTTTCTAACCCACACACCCGAGCTCCCAAAGTGGTGGCAGGGGTGGTGGCAGTGGAGAAGGAGGAGGAGGAGAAGAGGAGGAGGAGTTGGTTTTTATACCTTACTTTTCTCTATCCTAAGGAGTCTCAGAGCAGTTTACAATCTCCTTCCCTTCCTCTCCCCAAGACAGACACCTTGTGAGGTAGGCGGGACTTAGACAGTTCTGGGAGAACTGTGACCGGCCCAAAACTACCCAGGAGGATCTGTGTGGAGGAGGAGTGGGGAATCAAACCCAGTTCTCCAGATTAGAATCTGCTGCTTTTAACATTATGCGGAGTTGATGTATTTATTGATGTATTTTTAAATTTTATTTCATACCCTGCCTTTCTCGATAAACCGCCTCTGCTTCTCCCTTGTCCGGAATGTTCTGTGGGTGGGGGTCTCCATGCGATGGCTGAAAAAGCCCACAGCACATTCGTCTTTATTCATCATAATTTCAGATGGGCAGCTGTGTTAATCTGTTGCAGCAAAATCCAACAGGTGTCCAGAAGCACCTTCAAGAGCTATCTTGTCTACCTGAACTCCAGGAAAGCCTATTCAATGAGGTATCCTCTCCAAAGAATGGACTTCAGATGACGCAGTTGGAGACTAGCTAAATTTATTCCAGCAAAAAGTTTTGCAAGCCAGAAGCCAATTTCATCCTGAGTTCTTGTAAACTGTGACTCATGACGCTAGAATCAATTGTATTAATCTCTAAGGTGCTCCCAGACGCCTGTTGTATTAATATCTCTTGACTTCCTTATCAGAATTTTTGTGGGGCATGAAGGCGTCTATTTTAAATTTAGGATTCCTGTTGCATTAAGATTTCTTGACAGCCTTATCAGATTTTATATGTATCAAGACTTCTACTTTAAGGTTAGGACTCCTGTTGTATTAAGATTTCTTGACATCCTTATCAGATTTTTTTTTTTGTCTGAAGATTTCTGTTTTGGATTTAGGACTCCTGTTGTATTAAGATCTCTTGACTCCCTTATCTTAATTTTTGGGTGTATGAAAACTTCCACGTTAAGCTTAAAAGTAAAAGTAAATGTGAGTGATGTTGAAGAAGAAGAAAAGTTGGATTTATATCCTGCCTTTCACATGCCCTTACAATTTGCCTTTCCCTTCCTCTCCCTGGTACAGACACCCTGTGAGGTAGATTGGACTGAGAGAGTTCTGAGAGAACTGTGATTATTTTATTTATTTATTTTGTACATTTATAGCCTGCACTTTCCCGTGAAGGGCTCAGGGGGGGATTCCAACAAGCTAAAACATTAAAACCAACAATAAAACATCAAAATAGTTAAAACAATTAAACCAATACATGAAGTCAGTCATTTAAGATGGCGTGGATGGTATAAGCACTTGAGGCATGAATGACCCACGGTGCATGTGGACGGGTGGGAAATCAAGCCTAGTTCTGCTGGTTAGAGTCTGCCACTCTCAACCACTACACCACGCTTAGGGTTGCCAAGTCCAATTCAAGAAATATCTGGAGACTGTGGGGGGGAGCCAGGAGACTTTGGGGGTGGAGCCAGGAGACATGAAGAATAGGGGTACCTTCTTTTGGGGCTCATAGAATTGGACCCCCTGGTCCAGTCTTTTTGAAACTTGGGGGGTATTTTGGGGAGAGGTACTGGATGCTATGCTGCAAATTTGGTGCCTCTACCTCAAAAAACAGCCCCCCCCCAGAGCCCCAGATACCCGCGGATCAATTCTCCATTATTTCCTATGAGAATAAGTCTCCTTAGGGAATAATAGAGTTCCCTCCCCTCCCCCCGCTTTCTCTCTCTCACTCACACACATGCTTAAAGTACAGCGGCTATGCTGCTGTCTTTTACACACACACTCACTTGTCTAAAACGAAAGCAAAACAATGAGGGGCTGCACTCTGAGGAGGTCTGGTGTTGCTAACCCTTCCCCATGAAGTACTTCCTGCTTCCTGCTCCAATTTAAAGGCACACACACATTTTAAAACCGGACCTGTTTGCAGGTCATGCTGGAGATCTAGGGGTACATGGTGACTGTGGGGGGAGGGGTTTCCCCCGCCGGCCAGCTGGCTGGGGGTGAGGGAAGCCTGTAAAACTGAAGGATCCCCCGCTGGGACCTGGGGATTGGGAAGCCTAACTACGCTGGCTTTCCAGTTCGTATGTCATTAACACTACCTTGAATAGAGCTCAGTAAAAAGGTAAAGATAGTCCCCCTGTGCAAGTTCCAAGTTGTTACCGACCCATCAGGTGATGTCACATCCTGATGTTTTCTTCGCAGACTTTTTACGGGGTGCTTTGCCTGTCAGGTACTGCGCACTCTCCATCAGTGATGACCTCTATGGTGAAATCAGAGTAGGTTTATTCATTAAATGAAGATGTTATAGCTCCAAGACTTTGTCTTGGTGCAACTGGAGCACTCAAGACTATAGTATGCCCTTGCATCCAGATCATTACATGCTGGAAGCACTAGGCGCCTTTTTTCTCTGTCAATGAAGCATCCCCCTCAACTGCCCTGCATTGTTATCATAATCAGCTCAAACAAGTTGCCTCAAAAACAGAAGTCTCCAAGCCATGGCCTTCAGTTTCAAACCATACCACACAGTTAGGGCAAGAAAGTTACTTGTGTAGCATTACCAGGGGTGCAATTCTAGCAGGAGCTCCTTTGCATATTAGGCCACACACCCCTGATGTAGCCAATTCTCCAAGAGCTTACAAAAAAGAGTCTGGTAAACTCCAGGTGGATTGGCTACATCAGGGTGTGTGTGGCCTAATATGCAAAGGAGCTCCTGCTAGTATTTCACCCCTGAGCATTACAAACATAATATTGTTGATAAGCCAGCAAGCAAGTTAAGCGTAGCAATTCTACACTACAGCAGTTCCCACTACAGCGTTTGTCTGGCCTCCAAAATGGAAGCGCTTATGGCAAGAAGCATTCCTGATGTTGACTTTGCCTTCCCCAGTTTTCTACACTTTCCCCCAGCAAGCTAGGTACTCATTTTACCAACCTCAGAAGGATGGGAAAAAGATAAAGGTAGTCCCCTGTGCAAGCATCAATTGTTTCCATCTCTACTTTTTACGGGGTGGTTTGCCATTGCCTTCCCCAGTCATCTACACTTTCCCCCCAGCAAGCTGGGTACTCATTTTACCAACCTCAGAAGGATGGTGAAAAGATAAAGGTATTTATTCCCCTGTGCAAGCACCAATTGTTTCTGGCTCTGGGGCGACGTTGCATCATGACGTTTTCGCAGCAGACTTTTTACAGGGTGATTTGCCTTTTCAGTCATCTACTCTTTCTCCCCAGCCAGCTGGGAACTCATTTTTCCGACCTCGGAAGGATGGAAGGCTGAGTCAACCTTGAGCCAGCTTCCTGAACCCAGCTTCCACTAGGATCAAACTCTGGTCATGAGCAGAGCTTGGACTGCAATACTGCAGCTTACCGCTTTGCGCCACGGAGCTCCTTCAGAAAGGATGGACCTGTGTGTAATTCAGCCTGTCTGTACTCGGCAAGTATTTTCTGACCGATGCAAAAATTAAGCCCATTTAGTAAAAAGTTTCCTCAACTTCCATTATGGATAATTTGGTACAGTAATGGGGGGGGGGGGGGTTGTTGAAAAATGTTACATCGTAGATATTTCCCCGTGCTTTAAAAAACTGCAGAAAACACCTGACAGTGAAAACCGCCTTATGAAGCATGCTTGTTGAAGGGCACTTACGCTAGTGTTGCATTACAAAAATTCATTTTGCTTGCAGCTGCCTATATTTGACTCTGTTTTATCCCATTATCTGGCTATATTAGAGAGAAGCCAACCTTGTCAAAGTGTACATTCAATTATCCAGCTTGCAGTGCGTATTGTAAATTGGTTTTTTACATTGTGTACTTGTTAGATTTATAGCTCAACATGAAAATGAAGAATGATGAACTCAGAATGTTTGGGGGCATAATAGAATTTTACCATAAGACGCCTCTGATATTCGACAGAAATGGTAGGAGACTTTTGTAGGGAGGGTGTTTAAAGCTGGAAAAAAGAAATAGAGCATATTATTGCCTCCTCTCCCCCACTCCCCACTAACTGCCTGGAAAGAGCCTCCATTATTTGTACATTTTATACGGCTTTTGTTTTCTATCCATCCACATTTGTTTTAAAACAGTCATTAATTTTTATGCATTTTTTTCAAAATTGTGTGTCAGCCTTAAGCCCATATTTGAAAAGGAAAACAAAGTATATATTTTTTAAAAAAAATCACTTAATTACATTGCAGGAGACAGGAATCCATTTTAAATATAAGAGTTATAGAATCATAATCGCAGAGTTGGAAGGGGCCATGCAGGCCATCTAGTCCAACTCCCTGCCCAGTTTAGGATCAGAAGAGACATCCCAGTAGGGTTGCCAAGTCCCCTGCAGCCTCCACCGGGGGGACTATTGCGTATGCAGCATGATGACATCACTCACAAGTGATGTCATCACACTGGTGATGTCATGTGCCAGCCACTCTAGGAGCTACTGGGAAAACTCTTTGGTTTTCCCGAATGCTCTAGCAATTTGGGAGGGGAAACTCTATGGAACAATAGGTACCATCCCAAATTGGTAAAGTGTCTGGGAAACCATAGAGTTTTCCAGGAAGCTCCTAGATTGGCCGGCACACAACATTGCCGGCGCGAGTATTTATTTATTACGTTAAGCTTATATCCCACCCTCTCCACAAGCGGACTCAGGGCGGCTCACAATATCACATTAATTCCATTAAAAACCAATAAAACATATAAAACATAATTACATATTTAAACTATTTAAAAACATTTCATGGTGCTGTAGTAATACAGTACAGTATAGCGGTTCTGAAAATTCGATGGTGACCATCGGTACTCTGCATGGAGCTCTATATAATGATGACATCGCTGCAAGTGATATCATCGCATCGGTGACATCAGGGGAGGATTTCCCCCGCTGGCCCAATGCAGGCTGGCAGGCTGGGGACCTCAGGGGCAGGGGGACCTTCACCTGGCCTGGGAACTTGGCAGCCCTACATCCCAGACTAGTGTTTGTCCAGCCGCTGCTTGAAGAGTGTCAATGAAGGGGAGCGCACCACCTCCCTAGGGAACTGGTTCCAATGCTTAACAACTTTCACCAGGGCCAACAGATGTCCTCAGCCTAGGCCAGCAATGGTGCCCCATGGGCCTTCCATTGCTTAACTGTCAAGAAAGTAAGACTCAATAAATGCTCATCATGCTGAAGAAAATGTTTTTTTTTAAAGATGCAGATTAAACTCAGATAAACACCTCAGATAAGAACAATTACAAAACATTCTACTACAGTTGGGTGTGGCAGGGGAAAAGTTAAAGGTATAATAGCTAGGGCGTCCCTTTGGTATACGACATGCACTGATACGTTCTACAAAGCATTATTAATACAGTGAATAACTCATATGCTTGACACTAGCTCTGTGGCGCCCCTTTCCCTTTGTGCCCTAAGCTCATGCCTGTTTTGCTTAATGGTTAATCCGGGGCTGACTCTTGCTGTAAAAAAAAAAAAAAAATCCTAATATCCAACCGGATACAATACAAGAATTCGTGGGCATTCGATGAAATTGCTGAGCAGTCCGGTTAAAACGGATAAAAGGAAGTCCTTCTTCACCCAAAGGGTGACTAACATGTGGAATTCACTGCCACAGGCTACAAATATAGCCAGCTTCAAGAGGGGGTTAGATAAAAATATGGAGCAGAGGTCCATCAGAGGCTATTAGTGTGTGTGTCAGTCTGTCAGTACATCCATTTCGGCTATTTCGAAGAATTTCGCAATTACTTCTGTTTCCGTTGGTGTTTCCCTTTTCTTCCAAGATTTAGCATATCGGATTCTTGCAGCAGTTACTAAATGTATACATATACGTTTTACACCATTATCTTTTATATCTGGCATTGCATTTCATAAAAACAGTTCTGGCTTAAACGGAACTGTAGTTCTGTTAATTCTCTGTATCATTTCATGACCCATTCGTGCTTGATCCAGAGCTGGCTGGACTCACTTTATTTCAGATTTGGTTCTCTGGCCCGTCCCAGACAAACCCTTACCAGAGCGGCGGCAGCCAGTAGAAACCCTTCCTGGTCCCTTGCAGTGTGACAAGGGGCTCCTATGAGGAAAGGCTGAAGGCCTTGGGAACGTTCAGTCTGGAGAAGAGGAGATTGAGGAAGGACATTATGGCTCTCTTGGAGTATTTAGAGGACTGTCATTTACAGGAGGTCAGGGAGCTGTTCCTGTTGGCATAGGACTCGCAATAATGGGTTTAAATTACTGATGGAAAGGTAACATAAGAACATAAGAGAAGCCATGTTGGATCAGGCCAATGGCCCATCCGGTGTCACACAGTGACCAAAAAAACCCCCCAAGTGCCATCAGGAGGTTCACATGTGGGGCTAGAAGCCCTTCCACCTTGCCCCCCCCCCCCATCAAGCACCAAGAATACAGAGCATCACTGCCC
The DNA here is from genome assembly GCF_032191835.1 of Heteronotia binoei. Taxonomy (NCBI): domain Eukaryota; kingdom Metazoa; phylum Chordata; class Lepidosauria; order Squamata; family Gekkonidae; genus Heteronotia; species Heteronotia binoei. Next base: position 10,118,995 of record NC_083228.1, read on the forward strand.
CAGACAGTTCCAATAATATGCTGTGGCTAATAGCCACTGACGGACCTCTGTTCCATATTGTTATCCAATCCCCTCTTGAAGCTGGCTATGCTTGTAGCCACCCGCCACCTCCTGTGGCAGTGAATTCCACATTGCAGACAGTCATAAATGATGCAAGCGTTGAAATCCTGAAATACGTGTCAAGACCCTTGACACAATCAGCAGTAAGATAAAAATCGATCCTTCGGTATGCTTTGGGATTGCATTTAATCACCTGATCGGGAAGGAGAAACATGGCAAGCTTCATGCTGTTGGCACCCCGAAAGCAGCCTCCAAAGTCTCATCTCCCTCCCTCCCACCTCCCAGGTATTTCCATCGACCACATCTGGCTCTCAAAGTTTTCATATTTATGATTCTTTGGCAAATAGGCAGCGCTTGAAAGTCTACTTATCCCATTGGAAAGAGAGAAGGCACTGAAGCGTGTGAAGATCATTTCAAGGAAGGGTGCCATTCTATTTGGTGGCCTGTGTGAATTATAGATGAAATTTCCCCCTACAAAAAAGTATAGAGATGTGTTTCAAAATGGGGGGGAAAATTGGACTATAATTTTTCTTCCTCCTTCTCCCCATGGTTGATATATTCAGTATTTTCTCTACCAAGGGGAGGGGGGAGGGACAGGTTTATATTTAAAAAAAAAAACCCACAGGAAATGTCTTAGACAATTTCTGCGGAGGAACAAATCAAAGTTTATATTAACCCCATAAACGTCTCAAGGCAGAGAGGTTGTTCATTATAAGGAGCTTTATAAAGACTTTGGCGCATATACGGCTGGTTCTGGGAAAGGGAAGGAGAGGAGGAAGGGTTGTCTTGCTACCTTTTTCAGCAGTAATGCTTTCTTCAGAATGATTGAATTCAGGCTGTGCTCCAAACCATGACTGGCGGGATCAGAAATGATCTGCCCTCCATAATGTATGGCTTTTCTCTCTGTTTCCTGTGTAGGGTTAGCCATAATGTGTTGTGATTAGTGATTATATCCTTTTAAGAGGATATAGATAAGCTGGAACAGGTCCAGAGGAGAGCGATGAAGATGGTGAGGGGTCTGGAGACCAAGTCCTATGAAGAAAGGTTGAGGGAGCTGGACATGTTTAGCCTGGAGAGGAGGTGGCTGAGAGGTGATATGATCGCCATCTTCAAGTACTTGAAGGGCCATCATATAGAAGATGGTGTGGGATTGTTTTTTGTGGCCCCAGAAGGTAGGACCAGAACCAACAGGTTGAAATTAAATCAGAAGAGTTTCCGGCTCAACATTAGGAAGAACTTCCTTACAGTTAGAGCGGTTCCTCAGTGGAACAGGCTTCCTCAGGAGGTGGTGGGCTCTCCTTCCTTGGAGGTTTTTAATCAGAGACTAGATGGCCATCTGACAGGGATGAAGATCCTGTGAATTTAGGGGGAGGCGTTTGTGAATTTCCTGCATTGTGCAGGGGGTTGGACTAGATGACCCTGGAGGTCCCTTCTAATTCTATGATTCTATGCTGTGAAATCATGTGACATTTTCACCAGATGAACTTGCCTTGCCTGTAGGGTTGCCCGGTCCCTTGGAGCAGCCAGCAGGTGATGGGGGGGGGGGGTGCACTTACCAGGAGCAGGGAGAATACCCGGAATTAACGTGGCATGCTTACATAACCCAGAAGACATGTAGGCACGTTGGTTATGTTGAAGGGGATGCCCTGGTTTTGTGACAAAACTCAATGGTAGAATCAGCTTCTAACCATAGAGTTTTGCCCCAAAACCAGAGCATTGTCCCCTAACATCCCTGACATCCCTACATCATTTCCAAGTCATATAGGCATGTTCAATTTATTTCCAGCATTCCTTCTCTTTTTTGGGATGGGAGGGGGTGCGTTCCCCCATGGCCAGATGGCCAGTGGGGAGACCTCCACCCCCACCAGGGGTCTGGCATTCCTAATCATTTCATGACATACGAGGTGAAAGAAGAAGAAGAAGATATTGGATTTATATCCTGCCCTCCACTCCGAAGAGTCTCAGAGCGGCTCACAATCTCCTTTACCTTCTCCCCCACCCACAACAGACACCTTGTGAGGTAGATGAAGATATTGGATTTATATCCCGCCCTCCACTCCGAAGAGTCTCAGAGCGGCTCACAATCTCCTCTAACTTCCTCCCCCACAACAGACACCTTGTGAGGTGGGTGGGGCTGGAGAGGGCTCTCACAGCAGCTGCCCTTTCAAGGACAACCTCTGCCAGAGCTATGGCTGACCCAAGGCCATTCCAGCAGGTGCAAGTGGAGAAGTGGGGAATCAAACCCGGTTCTCCAAGATAAGAGTCCGCGCACTTAACCACTACACCAAACTGGCTCTCCAGGGATTTAAAGAGAGAAATGCCTTCTTCTAGCTGGCCAACGGGACAGTGGGGGCTTTGAGAGCCCCAGAAAAGCAATTTTAAATGTGTTTTCTAAGCTCCCATGTCATCTGGCTTGACTTGAAGAAGAGATTTAAAGAGAGAAATGCCTTCTTCTAGCTGGCCAATGGGACAGTGGGGGCTTTGAGAGCCCCAGAAAATGTATGAAAGAGCCACATGTGGCTCCCAAGCCACGGTTTGGCCACCCCTGCCTTTGATCTTGGGTCATACTTTTGGCCGCCACTAGTAGCGACACCACCAACGACATTTCCCTGTACCTCGTTGCCATCTCCAACTCAAACCGTTTTCCGTTGGTTCCGTGGTGGGTGCACGCTTGCGCATCGCTCTACCCTTGAATGCGCACTTATCGGCTAGCAGTCAAGTACGTGAACTGCGAAGTCGTAATGACGCACTCAAGCAGTCACTGGATGCTGCCGCAAACGATCAACAGGTGCAGAATAAAGAGGAACTGCAAATGGGGGAATTTTAGCTAATTATATGACAAGACCCTCTGGCTCTTGATATGCGAGGCAACCAAAGCATTAACCTCATCAAGGCGCGATAGGGAAATATCAGCCTTCCCTCGTCGTGTTGCCAGCGTTGTTAGGGGAGGTCTGATCTGAGCGTGGCAACGTAAAGTATAAGCACACGAACCCCGTAATCTTGTTGTTTCAGGGAGACTCAGTCTGCTTTTCTGTTGGTACAGGGAAATCTGTTTTGTGTCGATAGATTGCATTTCCATAGCAACGTCAGAGCAGGCATGCGGGATCAGGACAACGCGCTGTCTAGTCCAGCATCCTGTCTCACATAGCGGCCATTGCAGTTTGATATATTCCGTTAAAGTTTATAAGCCAAAGGTGCATGCGCCTTGGCACATCATTAAAGCACATGCCATAGAGTTCTCCTCAACTGCACTGCACTGTGGAATGAAGAAAGGGCATAGGGACAAACAGAGCTGCCTGTAATACTGAGCTGGATCACTGAGCAATCTAGCCCAATATTTTCAGCCTTGCTGGTAGCAGGCTTCAGACACAGTACTTTTCTCAGTAGGCTTGCCAGTCCCCATGTCCTGGCAGAGGATCCCCCAGTTCTGCAGGCTCCTCCCCGCCGCCAGACAGCTGGCCACTAGGGGGAAGGCCCGCTCCAACAGCCACCATGTGCCTTTCTACCTTGGAAGGCTTAGAAGAAACTTGGAAGCTTAGAAGGTATGTGTGCCTTTAAATCTCTGTAGGAGCAAGGCTGAATGGGGGCAGAATGAGCTAGCAGAGTCCCATGGCTGTTCCCGGTGAGACTGTGAAGCTGTGAGAAAGGGAGAGAACCCAGTCCCTCTGTTTTACATTCCTTTCAGAAGTCATTTGTATAGTAAAACGTAAAGTAGAACCTTTCGTTTCGTGTGTTAGTCTGAAGAAGTCGGTGGAAATACAGCTGGTGGTTACATTCAACAACCCCCACGAGTAAATTGCCCCAGTGAGATCACAAAAGTGTGCGCTTGCAAGCTGCATTTATTTTGGCTGGTTTGTGAGTGCATTGGGGGGGTGTTCACTTTCATTTAGTGGAAGTACAGCCAGCTGCTAGAAGATGAGGAAGTGAAGAATGTATTCAGGGGAACTACTCTGCTGTATTTATTATTTATTTATTTTAGGGAATGGGAAAGTCTCCTGGCTCTACCCTCAATGTTTCCTGGCAACCTTATTTCCCAGCCCTGTACCTGAGATCTTTTAATAAAGTCTCTAACCTCCCTGAGCATGGGTCCCCCGCATTGTGCCTCTGGGTGATATGGTGCCCACTAACAGCTTTCCAGGTGCCTGCCAAGTGTTTTTAGAAAGTGGGTGGAGCTAGGTGGGACTTTTGTGCCGCAAGTCTTCTGATTGACCATTGGCCATATGATTGGCTGTGTAGATTTTTTAATTGAATATTTTATTTTTAAGAGGGAAAAGGGATAAAAAAAGAAAAGTGTACGCTATTACAGTTATGCCATCTACATATATGAAAAGTACATCAGTCCAATAAAAGTTTTACTAAAAACAGCAGCCGTAAGTCACAGCACACATATGCTTACGAAAGGGGCCATTGGCTTTGTTTCCAAATGGCTGAGTGCCGACTGAGTGCATCCAACTCGGAGACCTAAAAAGTCCTTGTGGAAGAGCAGATCTGAATACTCTGCCAGGATGGCATCACATCTGGGTGCCCAATGAAATTGCTGAGCAGTCGGGTTAAAACAGATAAAATGAAGTCCTTCTTCACCCAAAGGGTGATTCACACATTGAATTCTGTAAGTTAGTGGGTTCTATGCACTGATGTGTCGATGCAGCAGTGATAAACAGCTCTTTATTAAGTACAGCAGCAAGGTAGGTAGCTGCACTACAAGACTGAAGAACCGGCCAACGGGACCAAAACTATATACAACCCTGGGTTCCTGCGCAAGCACATTATTGGATCATTCAAACCGGCCGGGGCCCTGGGATTGGTGCAGGGCGGCAGGAATTTGGATCCTGCTGCCCATTGTTTCCAGTTCCCCAAACTCCATTCATATGGCTCCAATGAGCCCAATTCAGTCCTTATACACTTTAGTTCACATACATAACAAATTCACTGCCACAGGAGGTGGTGGCAGCTACAAGCATAGAGAGTTTCAAAAGGAAATTGGATAAACATATGGAGAAGAGGTCCATCAGTGGCTATCAGCCACAGGGCATAGATAGAACTCCGTGTCTGGGGCAGCGGTGCTCTGTATTCTTGGTGCTTGGGGGGGGGGGCACAGTGGGAGGGCTTCTTGCCCCAATGATGGACCTCCTGATGGCACTTGCTTTTTTTTAGCCGCTGTGTGACACAGAGTGGATGGATGGGCCATTGGCCTGATTCAACATGGTTTCTCTAATGTTCTTATGTTCTATGCAAGCTGGGTAACAACCAAAGTTCACCTGAGAGATTTAATTGGCGAGTCTTCCCCCCAAAGTGAAAAGGGATCATTTTTCATGCCACGTTCCCTTCCCCTTTGGGCCTGCCAAGACCCTGCATGATCCCTGAATTATTAAATTAGGGCTTTTGTGATCAACCAAAGGTCAGGGTGCCTAATGCGTGTTAATGTGATGGAAGTGTCAGATACAATTATCGTCGGCCGTAAAACATGGCTTTATAGCCCTAAATACAATAAATTTGAGCCGAGCTGCTCAGACTGCTGTCGTCAGGGCTATTTCTGCCCCATTAAGGTTTGATGAGGAAATTTCAGGTCTTTGCTTGGTTGCCAGAGAGGAGGAGCCGTGGCCAGAAATTGGTTTGTTTCACCTTTTCTCATGGCTGAGGCTACCGTTTGACGGATTAAATATCAGAGCGGTCTTCAAATTCCGCATTTCATCTCGGGAGCAGAGAACCAGGCAGGGGCTCTCTTTCGGTTCTCGTGTTTCTTTTGCAGCTGCCGCATCCCTGCCGTGTTTCCCGTGCTCGCATATCTGAAAGGCTTGAAATTTGAAACCCAGGTGACCTCTCCGGGTGCCACCAAACAAACGATAATTGATTCATCACCACCTGACTCGCCATCTCTTTTGTTCTTTGAGTAGCCAGGTGGGGAACAACCAGGCCTGCCACTTACAGCACCATTTATTCTTTTTTTTCCTGTTGATGCACAAAAGATTTAGGGTGTTTTTACACTGACAGTTTGTGACTCTCTATCATCGCATTAGAAACTCACCTTTTGCACTACCTAACGTTCTCACGACTGTTTTGCATCGTTTTGCATCGTTGCTGCCCGAAGCGTCTACATTTGTTTCGGTGAGATGAGTTCCGGTGCTGCTGCTGCAACGTTTTTCTCAAAACTAGTTTTGATCCGGTCATTTCTCTACAGGCATTTCAAAGTTGTATTCTAGAAGTTTTCATGCGTTTTAAAAGACTCCTCCAAAAGCCACAAGGTGCAGTAATTTGCATGAGAACTGACAACACTTGAAATTTTTACATATCATTGCTTGCCTCATCTTGTAATTTAAATGTGCATTGTTTTTGCAGCGTTGACACGATTTCCAAGCAATCGTATACATTTAATTAAGCACTGGTATTCTGTCTGCCCTCTGATCAGAGACACCCCCCCCCCCAAATTGAAACGCTTTCAGCAGGAAATAGAGAAGTTTGGCAATGCAAAATGAGCACAGCAAATCCACCAATGAAAGAAGGAAAATAATTAAAGCGGAACGGTGGCAGGCGATTTGAAGACTCTAAAACTCTGGATCAAACTGAATGTAAAAACACCCTTAATTACATGAGAGTTTGCAATAGTGTTATGTTAACCAAACAGCCCCGTGGCACAGGGGGGTAAAGCTGCAGTACTGCAGTCCGAGCTCTCTGCTCACAACCTGAGTTCGAGCCCAGCAGAAGCTGGGTTCAGGTAGCCGACTCAAGGTTGACAGCCTTCCATCCTTCCGAGGTTGGTCAAATGAGTACCCAGCTTGCTGGGGGGGGAGTGTAGATGACTGGGGAAGGCAATGGCAAACCACCCTGTAACAATGCCTGCCATGAAAATGTTGTGATGCGACATCACCCCAGAGTCGGAAACAACTGGTGCTTTACCTTTTTTATGTTAACCAACGCTGATAACAATATACAGAGATATATACAGATTAATACAGTCATGAATATATGTGGGTAGTTACATGCATAACTATAGGAAACAATACAGGTGGAAGAAGGGAGCACTCACTAGAGAAGACCCTGATGCTGGGAAAGAAGAAGGCCAAAGAAGAAGGGGACAGCAAAAGATGAGATGGCTGAACAGCATTACTGATGTAACTAACATGAATTTGAGCGGACTTCAGAGGATGGTGGAAGACAGGAGGGTCTGGCATGACTTGGTCCATGGGGTCACAAAGAGTCAGACTTGACTGTGTGACTGAACAACAACCATTATGAGTATAGATGTGGACACATGTATACACTTTTAATAACTGACCATTCATTAGCAATGGCAATACTAACAAGGCATTAAAACATAAGAGAAGCCGCATTACATCAGGCCAATGGCCCATCCAGTCCAACACTCTGTCACACAGTAGCCAAAAAAACCAGGTGCCATCAAGAGGTCCATCAGTAGGGCCAGGACACTAGAAGCCCTTGCACTGTTCCCCCTCCCCCCAGCACCAAGAATACAGAACATCACTGCTCCAGGTAGAGAGTTCCATCAATACCCCGTGGCTAATAGCCACTGGTGGACCTCTGCTCCAGATGTTTACCCAATCCTCTCTTGAAGCTGTCTATGCTTGCAGCCACCACTATCTCCTGTGACAGTGAATTCCACATGGTTGCTACTGAATCACGAATCTGAAGACCATCACTCGGTTGTTTCTGAATCACGAATCTAGAACCCAACCATTGTCAAAGACTTGTATCTGACACCTTACATGGTAAATTGTGCAGAAGTCCATGCAGAAAGCACAGAGATACATGATACCCACTCCAGAACCCTTGAAATAAAAAAGATCTTTCCCCTCCCACATCTTGCCTACTCCTTAGTGCTGATACTGAAATGTAATAGATGTGTCTTAAGTGCAATCCTTACCATTACTATATATCGCTATCCTCTCCAGCAAGGAACAGTGGCTCAGTGGTAGAGCATCTGCTTGGTAAGCAGAAGGTCCCAGGTTCAATCCCTCTGACATCTCCAACTGAAAAGGGTCCAGGCAAAGAGGCATGAAAAACCTTAGCTTGAGACCCTGGAGAGCTGCTGCCAGTCTGAGTAGACAATACTGACTTTGATGGACCGAGGGTCTGTTTCAGTAGAAGGCAGCTTCATATGTTCATTTGGGGAGGGGTGGTGGCTCAGTGGTAGAGCATCTGCTTGGTAAGCAGAAGGTCCCAGGTTCAATCCCCGGCATCTCCAACTAAAAAGGGATCAGGCAAGTAGGCGTGAAAAACCTCAGCTTGAGACCCTGGAGAGCCGCTGCCAGTCTGAGTAGACAATACTGACTTTGATGGGCCCAGGGTCTGATTCTGTAGAAGGCAGCTTCATACGTTCGTATGTTCAAAGCACCCATCATCATGATCTGTAGAGAGTGTGAAGGGAAGAAACCTTGGGAAGTGTGAATTTTGCAGAGATGGCGTTTGTGAAATTTCACTTGGCTCGACTGTGATGATCAGATACAAGCCGGTCACAAGGTCTGCTCAGTTTGACACCAGAGGACTTGAACACTCCCACAGGAGCGCGTGTCGTTCTTTTCAAACCTGTACACGCACAAAACACAGCCAATCAAAACGGATCGGCAGCTGCTAATATCGCTAAGGACTACTTAGATGGATGCCTAACCCCGGGATTGTTTTTAAATCATGACTGATTTATGTGACTTGTGACAGATTTAACTGTCTATTTAAACAATTACCTGCCAAGCAGAAGTGCAGTGCAGCAACTGTGTATGGGAGGAGGGCAGTAAGACTTCAGCAGTCTGTGGAGGAGGGCGAGGAGAATAAGAAGAAAGAAGAAGAAGAAGAAGAAGAAGAAGAAGAAGAAGAAGAAGAAGAAGAAGAAGAAGAAGAAGAAGAAGAAGATTTATATCCCGCCCTTCTCTCTGAATCTCAGAGCAGTTACAATCTCCTTTACCTTGATTTCCCACAACAGACACCTTGTCAGGTAGGTAGGGTTTATTTATTTATTTATTTATTTAGATTTATATCCTGCCCTCCCCACCAAAGCACTGGAAAAAGTGCAGAAAAGGGCAACTAGAATGATTACAGGTTTGGAACACTTTCCCTATGAAGAAAGGTTAAAACGCTTGGGGCTCTTTAGCTTGGAGAAACGTCGACTGCGGGGTGACATGATAGAGGTTTACAAGATTATGCATGGGATGGAGAAGGTAGAGAAAGAAGTACTTTTCTCCCTTTCTCACAATACAAGAACTCATGGGCATTCAATGAAATTGCTGAGCAGTCGGGTTAGAACGGATAAAAGGAGGTACTTCTTCACCCAAAGGGTGATTAACATGTGGAATTCACTGCCACAGGAGGTGGTGGTGGCTACAAGCATAGACAGCTTCAAGAGGGAGTTAGATAAAAATATGGAGCAGAGGTCCATCAGTGGCTATTAGCCACAGTGTGTATATGTGTGTGTGTGTATGTATATATATGTGTATGTATATATATATATATGTGTATGTATGTATATATATATATATATATATATATATATATATATATAAATTTTTAGCCACTGTGTGATACAGAGTGTTGGACTGGATGGGCTGTTGTCCTGATCCAACATGGCTTCTCTTATGTTCATAAAGCAGGCTCAGGGCAGCTCTCTCAGGGTTGAGAGAGCTCATACAGAAGCTGCCCTTTCAAGGACAACTTCTACAAGACCTGTGGCTGGCCCAAGGTCATTCCAGCAGCCGCAAGCGGAGGAGTGGGGAATCGAACTCGGTTCTCCCAGATAAGAGTCCGCACACTTCACCACTACACCAAACTGGAACATCGTTGCAGGATAAGCCAGATGCACTGTGGTATAATGGTAGGCCCTGACCTAGATGGCCCAGGCTAGCCTAATTTCATCACATTTCATCACATCGTGGAAGCTCAGCAGGGTCAGCCCTGGTTAGTACATGATGGGAGACCACCAAGGAAGTCCAGGACTAAGGCAGGCAAAGGCAACCCACTTGGGTTATTCTCTTGCCTTGAAACCCCTCTGGGTCAGCACAAATTGGCTGCAACTATAAGGCGCTTTCCACTATCATACTGGTAGGCAGGAATAAGGCAGCAAATGGCCATGAACTGTTCGGTAAACAGATGATGGGTCCACAGAAAAACTGGCTCCCTGTTCATGACTGGTGAGCGGAACCATTGGATGAGCCAAACCACTGGATGTTCAAGCATCTCTAATCTAGATGTCCAATTCCGCTCCTCTATGTCTCCACAGTGTGCCCAATGAAGTACTTTGGCTTTCTCATTGGATGGTAGGGAAATGGTGATTTTTCTCATAGGATAGAAAGTAAAGGAATGCACTTGGGGATGCCGCTGGGGTCAGGGTAGACTCACTCCTGGGGACCTTCCATTTGCCACTTCTTAATGAAGGAATCGGGAACAACTGGTGTCTGGGCTGCAGAAACTTCATGAGAACATAGAAATAGGCAGTGAGGGTCTTTCCCAAGCCCTGACCTCAATAGCCCAGGCTAGCCCAATCGCATCAGAGCCCAGAAGCCAAGTAAGAATATCTTTGGTCAGTATTGGATGAGGGAAAGACTTTGAAGAGGCAGGCAATGGCAAACCACCTCTGAACATATCCTGCCTTTTGGCTGGTGGGGGGCGGCATATGCTAATGAGTTACAGTAATGAGCTCCACCACCTATTTTTCTGCAAAACGACCCCTGGTTCTTCAAATGCACATCCTTATGCTGTCAAGAGTGCTTCTTCTGGCAATGGTGGGGGAAGGGTCGCTTTTCCCTTGAACATATGAAGCTGCCTTATACTGAATCAGACCCTTGGTCCATCAAAGTCAGTATTGTCTTCTCAGACTGGCAACGGCTCTCCAGGGTCTCAAGCTGAGGTTTTTCACACCTCTTTGGCTGGAACCTTTTTTTGGAGATGCCGGGGATTGAACCTGGGACCTGCTGCTTACCAAGCAGATGCTCTACCACTGAGCCACCATCCCTCCCTTGTTGTAACCTCTGAGGGTCCAGCTTTACTGCTATCTCTTTGTTTTCACACAAGGCATTCTTGTGTAGGTACCGTATCATGTATCTCTCCACCCTGGAGCTAGACGCTCAAGGTTATGTTATCTAGTTCCCAGAGACGCTTACAGCTTGCTTCAATAATGTGGGGGTGTTGATGACATATTGTGAGGGGGGGGGGAGAAAGGTGTTTGGTAGCTTTTAATGCTTTTGCATTTGAACTGTGTAACAGATGGACCCTGAAGATATCTGTGTGGGCAAGCCCCTCTGCCATCAGTTTTAGCAAGATTCTGTCCGACTGTTGTGTCTTGCTTATCTTGCTGAAGCTCAGGTGTGTTGATAGGTGAAGAACTTGCCGTACTTGACATTTGCTGATTTGTCTTTATTAATTTAGGATATTTCTTTGAGTCCTCTTTGTTGATCCCTTGTGCTGAAATCTTAACAGAGTTTGGATCTGTGCTTATAAGAGGTTGCCACTTTATGGTTCCACTGTGGTGGAACTGGTGTCTGGGCTGCAGAAACTTCATGAGAACATAGAAGTAGGCAGTGAGGGTCTTTCCCAAGCCCTGACCTCAATAGAACCATAAAGATGGAACCATAAAGGTAAATGTTATGTATTGGAACTGGACTTTGGCCTTAGGGCCAGCACAGACTTGGCTGAGCTGGAGACCCTAAAACAAGAGCCACCTGGATTCAGGAAGGAGGCCCATCAGAGATCATTAGGCCAGCTATTAACCTATAGTTGTGTGTAATGGGATGATGGCGATGGGATTCAGGAAGGAGGCCCATCAGGGATCGTTAGGCCAGCTATTAACCTATTGTTGTGTGTAATGGGATGATGGCGATGGGTTTTTGGGTGGGGAGGTTTGCATGCATATAAGCAGGGCCATTGGTCCTGCCAGACAGTTCTGTTCCTATCTCACTATGCTGAATCACTGGATAAAGAGCTGAACTCGCTATCTCTTGGGCGTCCTCATGCTTTGAACCCAGTACATTTGAGTAAAGCTAGTCCCCTGTGTAAGCACCAGTTGTTTCCAACTCTAGGGTGACATTGCATCACGTTTTCATGGCAGACTTTTTACGGAGCTGTTTGCCATTGCCTTCCCCTGTCATCTACACTTTATCCCCAGCAAGCTGGGTCCTCATTTTACCAACCTCAGAAGGATGGAAGGCTGAGTCAACCTGAAGCTGTTTTCCTTAACCCAGCTTCCTCCAGGATCGAACTCAGGTCGTGAGCAGAGCTTGGACTGAAGTACTGCAGCTTGCCACTCTGCACCACGGGGCTCCATAGTCTCTTTAGTGGACTGCCCTAACCTCTCTGGGGACCATAGGCTCTCACAAAGACTATACCATCTTCCTTTTAGTTACATATGTATATATCGAGGAGATTGACAGTCTGCTTTTGTTGGCATTAGACCACTTACAAATGTGATAAAATATTTAAAACATAAAACAGTTAAAAGCTCCGATCTTAATTAAAACACAATATTAAAAGGAAGAGTGGCAAGCAGCCGTCCACAACCGTCAAGTCTCGAAACGCAGTGAAGTAGACACAGTAAAAGTTGCATATATTCCTCACATATATTCTAGGTATGCTACCACATTTTGCACGCCCTGCACACCCTGACTCAGAATGCTGCTTTATATTTCCTTTCTGCCTGTACAACCCGAGACTATTCTCATGCCACTTTGTTTCATTGTGCCTGATTTTCCTCGCGTTATTTTTGTTTCGTGCACCTATAAATGGCATGTAATGGATAAACAGTGCAACAGGGTGCCCAAAAAATTGGAATAAAAGGGACAAAAGACGCAGGAGGGTCTTTCCTGAGCGAAACAGAAAAGGCTCACAGTGGTAGTAGATTAAAGCCAAGGAGAAATGTCATCTCTAATACAGACTCATCAAGGAGTTTGGATAATCACTGGAGGTCTATGTCCATAGGGTTCCCCCAATCTGAAGAACCGCTGGTGGCTACAGGAGGGAATATCTTCACCATGGTAGAATCAGGCCTTGTTTTAGACAGGAGCTCACAGGAGCAAAGCTCTGGAACCTCTAAATTTTATTGCGCTCTTTCTTTCTCCCCCCCCCCCCCCCAATACTTGTTCTGGGCTCAGTTCTTCAAACCCCCTATGAGAATTTTGCTGAACTCTTAAGCTTTGACAAACTTTCTAATATGTCCGACCCGCAAACAATTAAAAAAGGAAAATAACCAAAACAGACAGATGGAAATCTTCATCATGTCACTGTGGCAACCTAGAAAAAAGTAATTTAAAAAGTATGATGGGAGTAAGGTTTTATTGTGCCAATTCTAAGAAGCATTTTTAGAAGAAGAAGAAGAAGAAGAAGATGATGATGATGATGATGATGATGATGATATCGGATTTATATCCTGCCCTATACTCTAAATCTCAGAGTCTCAAAGTGTTCACAATCGCCTTTACCTTCTCCACCTCCCACAACAGACCCCCTGTGAGATAGGTGAGCCTGAGAGAGCTCCTACAGCAGTTGCCCTTTCAAGGACAACTCCTACAAGAGCTCTGGCTGACCCAAGGCCATTCCAGCAGCTGCAAGTGGAGGAGTGGCACCAAATTGGGTGATGTTATCAGTGCGGGGAGGAGTGGGGAATCACACCAGGTTCTCCCAGATAAGAGTCTGTGTACGGGTGTAGATGCTGAGCTGATATAATTTAGTACACCTTCCGGTGATGTCATGGGTGCATGGCATATGCAAATGAATGATGGAAATGAGTGGTGCTAATGAGCTCCGGCACCTCTTTTCCTATGAAATGACCCATGAGTAGATTATAAGATCTTTCCCAAAGGAAATCCTTCTGGCCTTTATCATGGCTGTCTTCCCCCTGCTCATTCAGCATTCCTCTTTTTGGAGTTCTAGTATGGGAATTTACTTTCATGTTAGCAAATATGATTTTGCCCTGACTCGGAAGGTCGAGGTTAGCCCAGTGTCATCAGATCTTGGAAGCTAAACAGGGTTGATCCTGGTTTGAACTTGGATGGGAGACTACCAAGGAAGTCCAAGGCTGCTGCGCAGAGGCGGGCAGTAGCCAACCAACTCTGAAGGTCTCTGGCCTTTAAAAACCTGCAGGGTAGCCAAACGTCGGCAGCAACTTGATGGCACTATGTGCGCTCCCAGAAACAGCCATTGTCATTAATGTCCTGGTGTCCTATTTTGTCCTGCCACTAGGCAAACTAGGTGATTGCCTAGGGCGCAGGCCTTCTGGGGGCGCCAAATTGGGTGATGTTATCAGTGCGGTGGGGGGGGGGGGAAGCGCTAAAGGTTAGCCTTGCCTAGGGTGCCAGAAAGTCTAAGGCTGGCCCTGCTGATGGCTTAGGCTTGCCCAGTCTCATCGGATCTCAGAACCTAAGCAAACACAGCCCTGGTTAGTACTTGGACGGGAGCAGGGGTGGAATTCTAGCAGGAGCTCCTTTGCGTATTAGGCCACACCCTCCTGATGTAGCCAGTCCTCCAAGAGCTTTGTCAAGCATGGTGAAATTCCATTGATAATTGATTGTTTTAGGGTCCTGCCTAAACCTGGTCTGTGAAGTGTCATGGAGGATCCAACTTTGTTAACCAAAACATATAAGGCAGATGGATGGAAATCTTCATCATGCCACTGTGGCCAAAGAAGAGAAAGTGATTTGAAAGGTATGATGGGAGTAAGGTTTTATGATGACAGTGATAATTCAAGAAGCATTTTAAGTTAGATGCTGAGCTGATATAATTTAGTACACCTTCCGGTGATATTAAGGGTGTGTGGCATATGCAAATGAGTTATGCTAAGAGCCAGTTTGGTGTAGTGGTTAAGTGCTGTCTTGTCAGAGAGGACTGGGTTTGATTCCCCACTCCTCCACTTGCAGCTGCTGGAATGACCTTGGGTCAGTCATAGCTCTCACAGAGCTGTTCTTGAAAGGGCAGCTTCTGTGAGAGCTCTCTCAGCCCCACCCACCTTATTGTGGGGGAGGAAGATAAAAGAGATTGTGAGCCGCTCTGAGATTCAGAGTGGAGGGTGGAATATAAATCTAATTTCTTCTTCTTCTTCTTCTGCTCTGGCACATCTTTTTCTACGAAATGACCCCCGTAAATGCCGATGACAGAATGAGAAATTGTGTGCTGCCTATGTGGTTGGCGGCTGTCTAATATAACGTGGATATTTTTATTGCGAGACATGGAGATCTGTTTTCAAGACGGAAGGGCAGGTAGCTTGGATATACAAAATAATATGTGTGGATATCTCAGACCGGGGGCTGAACGTTGGTTTCCCTAAAAGCACTCTGAGAACACAGGAGAATGAGAAATTTGAGCCGTTTCGTGGTGCAGGATGAATTCTCTCAGCTACCGTTGAATGCAAAACATGTTGAATGTGTCTCAGCAACAACCAAGGATCCACTTACATCTTGTAGCCTATGTGTATCAGAAGATTTCCAAGCCTGTTTTGAATACGCTTCAGCAAAGATGTGGGGTCCAGGAGAAGGGATGGAAATAAGTTCATTTTGTTGATTTATTAGTTGCTATTGGAACTTCAAGAGTTTCTTTGATACCACCCCCAATATATCTAAAAATAGACACAAAAGGGGGGGAACTAGGTAATCCAATAGGGAGTAATAAACCAGGTAAATTACAGCAGTCTATAATCTATCTAATAGAGTCAGATTTGACAATTAACTGCTGCTGTATCTCTTTTCTGCCTGCAAGCAGAAATCCTCCAGATAACAGGCGATAGGACCAAGGGAGAGAGAGAGAGAGAAAGAGAGAGAGAGCGCAGATCAATTTTAATTGAAAATTCTGGTAGCTCGGCTGTTGGAAAGACATAAAAGACAATGCCAAGCTGTGAAAGACTCGTTTCAAATAACTGAAAGCTATAAAAATAGTAGAAGAGGTTTCACTCTTTAAGCTGTGAAGTCCAACACCTTTGTGAACCCCAGCTATCAAAATAAAATAAAAACCCACAATCCTTTCGTTTCAGTAATTGAAGACTAGGAAAGGTAAGACTTCTGGGAAGGGCGCAGCTGTCTAAAGCAAGGCAGTGTGTTCCATGTGCATTATTCATGGGACTGTAACTTTTTTTTCAATGGGTAGACAGAATATGTAATATATATAACACCAGTTCCCAGGCTTTTGTCAGGTTAAAACGAGACAGGAAAAAAAGGACCAAGGATGGGGCTAGGTAGATGATCAAGATGGGCAGCTGTAGGCACATTAGATCTGACAGCTGGTTTATATAGGGTTGCCAACTCTAGGCTGGCAAATTCCTGGAGATTTGGAAGGATAGGACCTGGGGAGAGATCTCAGCCAGATATATTGCCATAGAGTAACAGGGGTGTCAAACTCATTTGTTGTTGTCTGACATAAATGAGAGCTTGACGGGTCGGACCTTGTCACGTTGGGCCAAGCCATGTCGAGCTGGGCCATGTGTGCACCTATTTAGGTAGCAAAGATATAAATTTTATAAAGAATACAGACGAACACAAATATATATATTTTAAAAACTTAAAACATGCTTAAAACGTTAGCACTCATTGGTCTTAAAGATGTTTTCTTTGTATTTCTCTCATGGGATCCAGGGAACTGGGCAAAGGAAGCTGTGGCTCTTTCTTTTCTCCCCTGTGGGACTGGGGGAAGGACCCTCCGTCAAAAGAAGGAAGAGAGGCTTGGCTCAGTAGCTCTGCTGTGTGATTGAGAGAGCCTGGCAAAGCAAGCTATTCCTCCCCCCCTTCCTCCTCAAGGGAGGAGCCTCAGCCAATGGAGAAAACAGAAGTTTTGCTCTGTAGCTCTTCTGCAATTGAGTAATTCTTGCAAAGCGAGCTGTTATGCAGACGGAAGCAAGATATATAGAGAAAGAAGCAGATTAGCCAGTTGCTCGGGGGCCTGATAGGAGCCCTCTGGGGGCTTGATTCGGCCCCCAAACTGCATGTTTGACACCCCTGGAGTACACCTTCCAAAGCGGACATTTGTTCCAGGGGAACTGGTCTCTGGAACTTGGAGACCAATTGTAATTCTTGGAGATCTCCAGCTGGGGCCATAGCCAGGATTTTAACAGTCAGGGGGCTTTTTTTAAGTTGGGGCATCTCTTCCCATCCACTGTGAGGCTTGCGCCTTCTCAGAAGCTTTCTAGGGTAAAAGGAAAACCTAGAGGCTCTGAAAATAGCCAGGTTGAGGCAGCCAACCCTGAAACTTTGGAATCAAGAATGGACTGCACCTTGTGTGCAAGCAGGGGGGCTTCCTTCCACCTCCCTCTCCTCCACCCTGGTACTTTTCAGCCAGCAGCTCCATTCATTCCCCCCTCCCTGGCTCATTTCATGCAGCTTCCTCGATTTCCTGCTCATCCACCTCCCTTCTCTCCGCCTGCTGCTTTGAATGTGCCCTGCTCAGCTCTCCTGGCTCCAGCTGCCACTGATGATGCGTCAGTGGCTCAGTCATGGCAAAAAAGAAAAGAAAAGAAAGCAGTCTGCCCCTGGAGGGGGCGCTGTTCCTGGTAGTTGGGGGCAATGCCCCACAACACAACACACACACACAGCCCCTCCGTGGCTACAGGCCTGTCTCCAGCCATCACCTGAAACCATCACTGGCAACTACGGTTGCCAATCCCCAGGCAGGGGCAGGGAATATCCTGGTTTGGAGGCCCTCTCCCCCACTTCAGGGTCATCAGAAAGCAGGAAGAGGGGAGGGAAATGTCTGCTGGGCACTCCATTATTCTCTATGGAAACCAATTCACATAGGGTATAACGGAGAATTGATCGGCGAGTATCTGGGACTCTGGGGCGGGCTGATTTTTGAGGAAGAGGCACCAAATTTTCAACATAACATCCAATGCCTCTCTTCAAAACATCTTCCAAGTTTCAAAAGGATTGGAGCAGGGGGTCCAATTCTATGAGCCCCAAAAGAAGGTGCCCCTATCCATTATTTCCAATAGAGGGAAGGCATTTAAAAGGTGTGCCGTCCCTTTAAATGTGATGGCCAGAACTCCTTTTGGAGTTAAATTATGCTTGTCACACCCTTGCTCTTGGCTCCACCCCCAAAGTCCCCAGATATTTCTTGACTTGGACTTAGCAACCCTACTGGCAACGCTGCTGGGGGGACAAAATTCCCAGGATCCAAGTCAACCCAAGTGCTCCTTTAGAGCGATTGAGAGTTTAGACCAGCAAGGAGATGGCTAGGTACTTTACATGATGGAGTAGGAGGAGAAGTCTTCCCATCCAGAGCTTAAGATAAAGAGGAAATGGCTGGGGCTCAACCAGTGCTCATTATCTTGACTATCTGGGTCATTCTTAAAGTCAGATTATCAGGAAGGAACCTCTTAGGTTCTTGGGGAGAAAGTTCTCACATGATCAATGGAGGAACTGCTTCACATTCTTTCATGCCTTCAGCATAGGGCTGCCAAGTTCCCAGGCCAGGTGGGGGTTCTCCCACCCTGGAGGTTCCCAACCCACTGGCCCACATTGGGCCGGTGAGGGAATCTTCCTGCAATGTCGCCAGTGTGATGACATCACTCAGAAGTGACGTCGTCTCACCGGGACGTTGTGCGTCAGCTGCTCTAGGAGCATCCGGGAAAACTCTATGGTTTTCCCAGATGTTCTAGCAATTCGGGAGGAAAGCTCTATGGTACCATAGAAGCTGCAGGGGACTTGGCAACCCTGCTTCAGCATGTTCCACTGTCATCAGTTTGATCCAGACTCCATTTTTCATTGCTAGGCCCATGCAACGATGCACAAATGTACAGCGATCCAAAATGGAGATCCCCTATGAGGGGAAGTCCCATGGCTTCACAGCTAAGTGATTTGGGGTTTTTATGCTATTTGGTTTCAATTAGGGTCATATGGGGCAGAGAGAATCCTTGTCTGGGGGACCATGGTGGCTTCTGGAAGCATATATAGGGTTGCCAGGTTGCTCAAGAAATATCGGAGGACAAGTAGTAAAATTGCAAATGATTAAATGGGCAATAAAGAAATGGTAAATAAAGAAATACAGACGAAAACTTGGGAATATGGAAGAACTCTATGAAGCTTTCAACATGTCAAAGTATTAAAGAAAACTGTTTTAAGATGATGTATAGATGGTATATAACTCCTAAAAAATTGGCAAAGATGAGCAATAAGATGCCAGACAGATGTTGGAAATGTAAAAAGCATGAAGGTTCTTTCTACCATATGTGGTGGACTTGTGAAAGAGCTAAAATGTTTTGGCAGATGATTCAGCAAGAGATTTCTAAGATCTTAGGATATGAGTTGAACAAAGTTGCAGAGACTTTTCTGTTGGGACTACAAATGGAAAAATTTCCAAAAGAAGATAGGACTTTAATCTGGTACTTGCTCTCAGCCGCTAGGACATTGTATGCGCAGTTGTGAAAGCAAGAAAAAATACCAGAGAAATGAAATTGGATTATAAAAGTTATGACATGGAGTGAAATGGACAAATTAACAAGAATATTAAGAAACTATGATTTAGAAGTTTTTAAGATGGAATGGAAAAAGTTTAGAAGATATGTAGAAAAAGAGTGGAAAATAAAAGGACATTGGACAATTTTTGATAATGATTAATTTTAAAAAGAAGAAGAATATAAATTTTTGCTTTAATAGTTAAGGGTATTTTTAAATATTTGCATTTTAAATAAATAACACTGGCGGGGGTCAAATAATGGGGGGAAGGGTGGGTAGAAAGTAATATATGGGGTAGATAAAAGAAGGGTTTTTTAAAAGATGTAAGATATAGATTTATTACCTTATGTTACCAATAAAATTGTTTTAAACACAAAAGAAATATCTGAGGACTTTGGGGGTGAAGCCAGGAGACTTTGGGGTGGAGCCAGGAGCAAGGGAGTGACAAGTATGATTTAATTCTGAAGGGAGTTCTGGCCATCACATGTAAAGGGATTGTGCACCTCTTAAATGCCTTCCCTGCATTGGAAATAATGAAGGATAGGGGCACCTCCTTTGGGGGTTCATAGAATTGGACACCCTGCTCCAATCTTTTTGAAACTTGGGGGGTGTTTTGAGGAGAGGGGCCAGATGCCATGCTGAAAAATTGCTGCCTCTACCTCAAAAAACAGCCTCCCCAATCCCATGGTACCCATAGATCAATTCTCCATTATATCAGTCTCGTAGGGAATAATGGAGTGCCCAGCAGACATCCCTCCTGCTTTCTGATGACCCTAAAGTAGGGGGAGGGCATCCAAACCCTAGGTTGCCCACACTATGTTGGGAAATCCCTGGAGATTTGGGAGGGGAGGGCTTGAATAGTGGAGTAGGGCACTTACTGCAGCGGGGGGCTGTCATCTTCATTTCCGCATGAGGATATTGTGGAATAAAGAGCCATCAGTTGAAAGTTCTGTATGGTAACTAAAGCCCTGTCATAATACATACACGGGAGGGACATTCTGGAATGTTCTGGAGAGTCTACAAGCAACTGTAACTGCATCAGAACTCTGAACTGCTGGAGCTTCATGCTAGAGGAACTCCTTTGTCTGAAGTAAAGCTCACTCTTGTGATGTTTGAGACCTCACCTGGTGTCGATTATTGGACTTGACTCGCCAGAGAACACAGCCTCAAGCTTTGGTCAACAGACTTGGCAACTCTGCTGAGACCCCTTTCTAGTTTTTGGGCATGTTTGAGAATGATGTAATGATGCTCGGGCCCTATAGTGGCTGGATAGCAGATGCACAAGTTGAGGTCCTTCTAACAGACTTCCGCAACAGAAGATAGGTTGACAGCTTAACGCAGGAACATGGCAAGGGTGAGTGGTGACACAAGACCCCTTTAAAAACGGGATGGGGAGGTATGAAAGTCCCTTCAGGGACTCCACTCAATTGCATGATAAAGAATTGGTCAATAATTGTTAGTGGGGTAGTAAATGAGTGTTTGGTGTGGAGATTGGTGCGTTAGTGTACTTTGAAATGGTCTTTTTTATGTTTTGGCAAATATTTCATGGCCAGATCAGGGACATATGATCTCGCTATTGGGTATTTTTACATTCAGTTTGATCCAGATTTTTAGAGTCTTCAAATCAACTGCCACTGTTCCACTTTAATTATTTTCCTTTTACATTGGTGGATTTGCTCTGCTCATTTTGCATAGCCAAACTTCTATATTTCCTGCTGAAAGCGTTTCAGTTTGGGGGGGGTCTCTGATCAGAGGGCAGACAGAATTCCAGTGCTAAGTTAAATTTATACAGTTGCTTGGAAATCGTGTCAACACTGCAAAAACAATACAAATTTAAATTACAAGATGAGGCAAGCAATGATATGTAAAAATTTCAAGTGCTGTCAGTTCTCATTCAAATTACTGCACCTTGTGGCTTTTGGAGGAGTCTTTTAAAACGCATGAGAACTTCTACAATACAAGTTTTTAACGCCTGTAGAGAAATGACCAGATCAAAACTAGTTTTGAGAAAAACATTGCAGCAGCAGCGGTAGAACTCATCTCACCGAAACAAATGTAGATGCTTCGGGCAGCAACGATGCAAAACAGTTGTGAGAACGTTAGGTAATGTAAAAGGTGAATTTCCAATGTGGTGATAGAGAGTCACAAACTGTCAGTGTAAAAACACACATTGTCGAGAGATTTGTTGACTTTTTGTGCATGGGGGGAAAAGCTTGAATAATATGAAGATGTTGTCTTCTGGATGTATGCAATTATGAAGCCCTGTATAGTGGAAGGATGTGTCCCATAGCCTAAGAAGGCTTTCCAAATATTGGCGAGAAATGCTAAGAAAATGCCTGTAACCATTGGAACCCAAGGGAAAAGGGGCCTTGGGCTTATTCTGGAGATCTGCACCGACTGCACCTGTTGAAGGAGAGCCAGTTTGGTGTGTGGACTCCCAGATAACTGGGAGAACCAAGTCTGATTCCCCACTCTTTCACTTGCAGGTTCTGGAATGGCCTTGAGCCAGCCATAGCTCTTGCAGAGTTGTCCTTGAAAGGGTGTCTGCTGTGGGGGGAGAAGATATAGGAGATTGTAAGCCGCTCTGAGTCTCTGATTCAGAGAGAAGGGTGGGGTATAAATCTGCAGTGTTCTTCTTCTTTTTCTTTGTGGGGAGGGGGTTGCTCATGTTCTGAGTCACCATCAGTTCAGCCAATGCCAGCCTATGTAGATATTTGGCCAGTTTTGGTCCAAGTAGATGCTTTGCCTCTGAACTACTGGCATTGATATCTCACATTGCCAGATTCATCAACTCACATGGTCCAGGCCTTAGGACCAGATCCTAGACTGAGAGAACATAAGAACATAAGAGAAGCCATGTTAGATCAGGCCAATGGCCCATCCAGTCCAACACTCTGTGCCACACAGTGGCAAAAATTTATACACACACACACACACACACACATATATATATACACATACACATACACACACACACACTGTGTTTAATAGCCACTGATGGACCTCTGCTCCATATTTTTATCTAAACAAGCTCGAACAAATTTCTTCAAAAGTGATAGTCTTGGAGTCTTGGTTGCTGCCACTTATCAATGCTTCTCATATATTACATACATCATTCATATCATTGCATTTAGAACATAAACCCTAATCAAAGTTCTTGAAGTTACAGTCCCATGCCCTTGCAATTAGGGTGTCCCGCAGTTATCACACCACGATTTAAATATCCAGCACAAAATCCAGTTGCCAACTTTTCTTCTCTGATGGGTGATGTTGTCAGGTAGCACTTGTAGACTGTAGAGTAGCAACATGAATCCTAGGTTGACTTCATGCTTCTGTAATCCTTCTTCTCGGCCGCAACTAAGATCAGAACTGGTGCTTCTTAAAGTCCTTACTCTGACTTTACACAGCTCTCAGTCACTCATCAAAGCAGTAGAGTTCCGCTCTAGAAATACAGCTACTTTACAGTCGACAAGTGCTACCTGACAACATCACTGCCCATCTGGCACCGGCCTTCATTTCCTTTCGTTCTGCCCTCAGTGTTGCCATTGGAAGCTGTCTTTCTGTGGTTGAATTTGTGGAGGCTCGACCCATCCCCACAGGAGGAGGCGAGGCCCTTCTTAAAGACCCGACTATGGCCTTGGGGTCCTTAAATGATCTGGAAGTAAAAACATCCCTGAATTCAGAACAGAGGAGATCTTCGAGAAGGCATTCAACACAATCAGTTCCGGCGGGGGGGGGGGGGGAGGAAAGGAAAGGTCCCCTGTGCAAGCAGCAGTCGTTTCCGACTCTGGGGTGACATTGCTTTCACAACGTTTTCACGGCAGACTTTTTATGGGATGGTTTTGCTATTGCCTTTCCCAGTCATCTACACTTTCCCCCCAGCAAGCTCATTTTACCGACCTCGGAAGGATGGAAGGCTGAGTCAACCTCAAGCCGGCTACCTGAAAACCCAGCTTCCACCGGGGATCAAACTCAGGTTGTGAGCAGAGCTTAGGACTGCAGTACTGCGGCTCTAACACTCTGCGTCACGGGGCTCTACTCAGGGGAGGAAAGAACCAGGGTAAATTCACTTGTCCTTGTGAGTGTATATTGACTAAGGTGTGATCATAGTCATCAAGTT